>NC_057810.1:328715068-329078275 GCF_018294505.1 Triticum aestivum
CCGCCGATCTCCCCCACCACCTCCGCCATGGCTCCAAAAGCCGACAAGGGGAAGGGCGTGCAGTCGGCCGAGGCGCAGTGGCTCGCGGCGCTGCGGAAGGAGCGGGCGATCTTCTCCCCCCAGCTCGGCACGAAGGAGCTGAGGGAGTACTTCTACCTCTTCTGGTCGACGGAGACGCGAGCGCATCCGCGCACGAGGGTACTCCCGGCCGCCGCATCAGAATTGGCTCCAAACGGGTACCCATTCTTCACGCTGTTCTTCTATAGAGGGCTCTGCCCGCCCTTCTCGGAGTTCTTCTGCGACAAATGAACACCTACGGACTCCACCTCCTTGATTTCACCCCCAACGCTGTTCTGACCATGGCAGTTTTCGCACATTTGTGCGAAAACTTTGTCGGAGTCCACCCCAACGTAGCCCTTTTCCGCCACTTCTTCATGCCTCGAGTCGAGAGAGGAGAGCCGCTTGCCGGAGGGATCGCCTGGATCTCGAGAGTCGGCAAGAAGGAGGCGTATCTGGAGGGTGAGCTCCATAGCAAGTGGGAGGAGTGGAGGGCGGAGTGGTGTTGGATCATTGAGGAGAGCCCGCAGCCGTTCACTGCCCTGCGCCAAGCTCCCATAGTGCGCGGCAACGATTGGAGCAACGTGGCCCCGGAGGACGAGAGGCTGAAGATCGCCATCACTAGGATCCTTCGCCTCAGGCTTGCCAGGCTCACTGTAGGCGCTGTCGGCGCAGATTTCCTCCGCCGCCGCATCGCCCACCTGCAGGAGAGGGGGAGGCCCACCTGGGAATTCAAGAACTCGGCGGAAATCATGAGGCTACGGCCGGGCCTCAACTACAATTTCACCATCCTGGAGCTGGATGCAATGCTCCTGGAGTTGTTCAAACGCGATCCCCAGCACCCATTCACGCTGCCGAGGGGCGTAGTTCCATTGTGCAATAATTCTTCGCTTGACCGGATCCGCGCCATGATGCCGTTGTGCGATTCACACGGAATCGTTCCAACTTGGCAAGAGCCTGCGGATGACGTTGTGCAAGCGTTCTTCGACAACTTGGAGGAAGTGCCGGTCCGCGCTGGCGAGCAGAAGAGCCTCACCCGTGACACCACCGACGAGGAGCTACAGCGCATCGCCACTAGGGCGAAAGAGGTTGCGGCAGCAGGTGCCGCGGGCGCGTTCGGGTTCACCGTGGAGGAGGCAGAGGCAGCCGAGGCGGCAAGCCTTGCCGAGCGCGAGGATTTTGCCGGCGAGGAAGATCTTGCCGGCCCTGAAGACGAGCCGAGCGAGCCCGGTGAAGAAGAGCCCGAGCCTTTAGAAAGCTTGCCGCAGGCGGAGCCCCCGGCCCCGCCAAGAAGGCGTCTTCGCAGGGCCGCGGACGTGCCGGGGCGGTAGACGGGTCAACAGCCGCCGAGCCGCACGACACGCTCTACCGCGGCAAGTACCGTTGCCGCGGGAGCGCCTCACGCTACGGCGGCAACTAGAGCGGGATCTTCCCGGTCCACCGCCACTGCCCCTGCCAAGCGGGCAAGGGAACCTACTCCTCTGCCTCGCCACACCGGAGGGGAGCCGGACTTCGATCTCTCCGTGCTCAGCTCCGATGAGGAGGAAGAAGAGTAAGCTTCTTTGGTGTTCTTGTAGTTCTTCAATCTTGTTGTTTTGGCCTTGTATCTGACTTGCTTCAATCTGAACCTATTCCTTTTTAGGACGCTGGCTCAGAGAGCGGCAAAGAGAGCCAAGGCCCCGGTGATTGTCATCGAGGATGATCCCACCGTGTCAGCAGGGGGTGAGTCTGAGACTACCTTGACGGACCCGGCAGCTACTCCACAAAGCAGCCCCCAGCGCAGCCCCTAGCGTAAGTTCATAGCTTGCTTCCTGCTGCAGGGCGCGCATGAGTGCTTTTTCCTTTGTTGATATCTTGACTGTTGGATTGTGTAGGAGCAGAACAGCCTCACCAGGAGGGCCTGGAAGCCGCTCCCGAAGCGCCATCTGCTTCAACTACGTCGCCAAGGGAGGATCCCCCGGCAAGGGAGCGTTCTCCGGCAAGGGAGAATTCTCCGGCAAGGGGTAGCTCTCCGGCAAGGGACAGCACCAACGACCCTGCGGCGGCCGAGACTGCAACTGCCGATCTTGGTACAGGTAACTTTTTTTCCTGAAAACTTCCCTTAAGATCTTCTTCTTCTGATTTTCTTCTTTGAATATTTGCTTGATTTTTCTCCCTTCTTCGTTCTTCAGATCCATCTGCTACGGAGCCAATGGATACTGAGGACGCCAGCGAGGAAGGTGCGCGTGGCAGCAACGACGACGCCGCCGTTAACGAAGAAGGGGCCGGTGCTGATGAGCCAGCCGGCGAAGAGGCCGCCAAGGCTGCCACCGCGGAAGCTGGCGAGGGGTCGGGCGATCGCACTGACGGCCCTGAGGCCGCAGGAGCGCCAGGCGCTGCGTCGACCGCCGATCCCTCTGCCACTGCCGCGGAGCCAGGCTCCAAAGAGCCCCAGCCCGGCGCCTACTTGAAGGCCAGCGACGGCATCTTCATCAAGCTCCCCTGGGCGTCGAGCTCCAGGGTGCCGGTCGAAGGGGAGAGTTTCGATGAAGAGCTGCTCGCCTCTGCTGGGCTGTCGTTGGTTGATGCGCCAAGCAGCAGCAGTGGCGAGCCTAAGGAGGAGCAGCTGCTGCGGAAGCTGCTGTCACTCTACCGCGCCCGCCAAGCCAAGCTGGCTTCCCGGGAAGCACTTGTCGCGAAGGCGGGAGTGGATATGGAGAAGCGCACGGAGGAGCTCCGGGACCTCAATCAAGAAGCTCTCCGGGCCCTGGCACAGGAGCGGGAGCGACTCGCCGAGGAGCGCACGGCCTTCCTTCTCGAGAAGGCCGAAGCTGAGGAGGAACAAAGGCTTGCTGCCGAGAAGCAGTCCGCGCGAGAAGGCGAGTTGGTGCAGCGAAAGGCCCACCTTGACAGCTACGAGGAGGAGCTCGTCGCGTGCGAGGAAACACTTGGCGGGGCTCTCAAAGAAGCAAGGGATGATGCCGCAACTACAGAGGCCGCCAAGAAGGAGCTGGAGGCGAGGATGGCGCAGCTGGAGGCGAACATCAAGAAGAGCAGCGAGGAGCTTGCCGCGCTCAAGAGTGAGAACGAGAAGGATGCTGCCGCCCATGGTGAGCTGCAAGGTCTTCTCGCTGAGAGGAGCAAGGAGCTCAGCACTGCCAAGGACTCCAACGCGGATCTCGAGCTGAAGCTGGCCACGCTGACTCAGACACTGGACGGCGCCAAGGAGCGAGAGAAGACTTTGTCGGAGAAGGTCAAGGCCGACGAGGCGCTGCTGGCGAGGATCGCCGTTACCCAGAACTCTTTTAGGGAGACGATGGAGCACTGGACCGAGGGTCTGGTGAATATCGCCGCAGTCATCGACGGGGAGCTGGCGCAGCTGGGGATGGAGGACTTTGGGTATCCTTCCGACGAGCATCTCCAACCCAACGCCAAGGTCAGCCTATTCTTCAAGGGCATGGCGACGGCACTCCAGCGACTCCGGGAGAAGATCCCCAAGCAGCTGGCCGATGAGTCGCGCAAGATCTGCGCAGGAGTTCTCCAGAAGGTGCTCATGAAGGTGGCCTTCCACAATACAGGCCTCAGCTTCACCAACGTCCTCAAATCCTTGCCGCCGGATGCTGATCGGGATGCGCTCAAGGCCCTTGTCGCACCCATTGGGGACAAGGTGAGCGAGATCAAGAGGGTTGAGGGCGATCGCGTAGATTAGGCCGCCCGTTTCTTGTTTTCCCTTGTCGCTGCTAATCATGTTATGAAAACAGTCTGTTAGAGCTGCGACAAGTTATCTTGTAATATAACTTTATTTCTGGTATCGACTGCTACGTTATTTCCTTTACTAGATTCCTTCCTTTGTATGTTTTTACACTATGCTTTTAGGGAACTTGTCGGCGCAGGCACCCGTGCCGCGAGCGCTGAGTGCGGGACATCAGCAGCCTGCTGGCGGTGCCGCTTCCGACAAGAAACCTTGCCGCGACTAGTTGCAGTACACTTAAGTTGTTGAGCGGACTCGAAACAAAGTAAGGGCGCAACTAGCTACAAGTTGGTTCCTCCGCGCACAGGTTTTCCATACAAAGCACCGTCGTTCGAGGAAGATAACTTAAAAATTAAAACTAATTGCTCAAACTGTGGAAACTTAGCTTTTTTGTCGTTTGCTTCCCGGCAAGGTTTCCGTTAAGGCGAAACTTTCTTGAACGACGCCTGTTCCACATCATTATCTTCTCCTCCCCCCCCCCCGGCAAACTTGTGCGCGAGGGAATCTTACTTGGGAATCTTCCTTCGTTTGAGAAAAAGAAAGAAGAGAAAATAACGATATGGAGCCTTACAGCTCGTTATTGCTTACCGGGGATTGGTGCTGCACAAGGTGTCAGATAACGCATGCAAAGAGAACATAAGCATGAAATTGACAAGATGTGCGGAGCACATGAGCTTTACTTATGCACGGGATCTGCGCCTGGCTTTGTACAAAGGATTACATGCAACATCGGCAAGACTTGTACAAAAGGTGGTTGCCGGAACGGGTTCCGGCAACTGCGCCCTATGGGTAAAACTTACGAAGATGTTCAATGTTCCAGGAGTTGCTCACCGGAATGCCATCTTCGGTCTCAAGGCGGACAGCGCCGGGCCTAGTGACTCGTTTCACCCGGTAAGGACCTTCCCACTTCGGCGTCAACTTGTTGGAATTCTTGGCGGACTGAACGCACCGAAGAACAAGGTCGCCTTCCTCGAAGCTTCTGGCATTAACTTTGCGGCTATGGTAGCGGCGCAAAGCTTGCTGGTATCGAGCAGCTCGTACAGCAGCCTGAAGACGATCCTCCTCGAGGAGCAGCGCGTCATCTTGTCGCAGCTGCTCTTGCTCAAGCTCTTCATAAGCGAGCACTCGAGGCGACCCATATACGAGTTCCATGGGGAGAACTGCCTCTGCTCCATAGACTAGAGCGAAAGGTGTCTGGCCAGTGGCTCGATTTGGCGTCGTCCTGATCGACCAAAGAACCACCGGCAGCTCCTCGATCCAATTCCGTCTGCACTTGTGCAGCCTGTCGAAAGTTCCTGTCTTGAGCCCACGCAGCACTTCAGCATTTGCCCTCTCCGCTTGACCGTTGCTTCTCGGATGACCAACAGAAGCGAAGCAGACCTTGGCGCCAAGATCTTGGACGTACTGCATGAAGGTGCGGCTCATGAATTGTGTGCCATTGTCGGTGATGATCCTGTTAGGGATCCCGAAACGGCAAACAATTGACCTGAAGAACTTGACTGCTGACTGTGCTGTCACCTTCCTCACTGGTAGCACTTCCGGCCACTTTGTGAACTTGTCGATTGCAACGTACAAGTACTCAAAGCCCCCGACAGCTCGGGGGAAGGGGCCGAGGATATCGAGCCCCCAGACCGAAAATGGCCAGGATAAAGGGATCGTCTGGAGAGCTTGAGCTGGCTGGTGTATCTGCTTGGAATGGAACTGGCATGCTTCACACTTGGTTACTTGTACAGTTGCATCCTGGAGGGCTGTCGGCCAAAAGAAACCTTGCCGGAACGCTTTGCCGGCAAGTGCTCTGGTGCCAATGTGGTGACCACATATTCCTCCGTGTATCTCTGCCAACAGCTTTTGTCCGTCTTCCCGGCAAATACACTTCAATTTCACACCGTTGAGTCTTCTTCTGTACAGTATGCTATCGACAAACTGGTACATACTTGACTGCCGGGCTACTTTCTCCGCTTCTTCTTGCACTTCGGGAAGTTCTCTTGTCTGAAGTAAATGGACAATCTGCTGTGCCCATGCTGGAGCTTGTGGCTCGACAACAAGGACTCAAGGCACATCTGCTGCTGCGGGAACATCCACTTCTACGGCGAGCACCTGCGGCTCAGCCGGAGCTTGATGTTCCCTGGCAAGCTTGCTGGAGCAAAGCTTGTCGGGAGCGTCTGCTACGACGGAACAAACCACAAGGCTTGCCGGAGCAGACTGCTCCTCAGCACTCTTGGTGTTGATCTTGGGGACCTTCTTGGCGACGGCTTCGGGGAGCTCTGCCGGAAAGTAGTCACCAGAAATCAACTTCCTCTTCTTGCTCTGTCCAGTCGATGGTGTTACGGATGGTTGAGTTAGCTTGAGCACAAAGATCCCTGGTTCCACAGGTAACTTCAGTGCGGCGCACTTTGACAGGCCATCGGCAATGTCGTTCTAAGCTCTCGGGATATGCTCCATCTGTAGGCCGTCAAAGTGCTCTTCTAGCTTTCTCACTTCATCAACATATGCTTCCATCAATGGACTCTGGTAGTTCTTGTTCACTTGGCGGACGACAAGCTGCGAGTCACCCCTGACAATGAGCTTCTTGATCCCAAGGTCTGCCGCAATCCTGAGACCGGCAAGCAATCCTTCATACTCTGCAGTATTGTTGGTTGCTTGCTCCTTGGGAAAGTGCATCTGGACTACGTACTTGAGGTGCTCTCCGGTGGGTGCGACAAGCAGCACGCCCGCACTGGCGCCTTGCAGCGAGAAGGCACCATCAAAGTACATCAGCCACTCTTTGCTCGCTTCCTTGACGGGGATGCTCGTCTCTGGAATTTCTTCCTCTGGTGTTGGCGTCCACTCTGCTATAAATTCTGCCTATGCTCAGCTTTGGATAGTTGAAGTGCTCTCAAACTTGAGGCCAAAGCTTGACAGTTCCAGTGCCCACTCGACAATCCTGCCTGTTGCTTTTGGGTTTTGCAGTATCCTCTTCAGCGGAAAACGAGTGACGACTGTGATCTCATGTGCTTGGAAGTAATGGCGCAGCTTTCTCGATGCCATGAGATGGCCGAAAAGCAATTTCTGCACACTAGAGTACCTTGACCTAGCCCCCTGCAGAAGGGAACTGACAAAGTAAACTGGGCGCTGCACCATTTTCTTCTGCATCTTATCATGCTCCTGCGCAGATCCATCCTTGTTGGACCAGAGCTTGTCGGCGAAGCCCCCTGCTTGTCGCTGGATGCATCTGCCGTGGTTGCTGGCTCATCATCTGCCTCCCTCTTCGCCACTAACGCAGCACTAACCACTTGATTGGTTGCCGCTATATACAGCAGCAACTTCTCTTGTGGTTTAGGTGCGACAAGTGTTGGAGTGGAGGACATGTATCTCTTCAAGTCCTGCAGCGCAGCCTCCGCCTCCGGAGTCCATTTCATTGGACTTGCCTTTTTCAAGATTTTGAAAAATGGCAGGGCGAGCTCAGCAGATCTAGAGATAAACCTGCTGAGAGCAGCCACGCAACCGGCAAGCCTTCGCACATCCTTGACGCGCTTTGGTGCTTCAATCTGCTCAATGGCCTTGATCTTGTCGGGATTGGCTTCAATTCCCCGTTGAGACACAAAGAACCCGAGAAGCTCTCCGGAAGGGACTCCAAACACGCACTTCTCGGGGTTAGCTTGAGGTTGATCTTACGCAGATTTGCAAAGGTCTCATCTAAATCTTGAATCAGAGTTGCCCTGTTCTTTGCTCTTGACCACTATGTCATCCATGTAGGCTTCCACATTCCTGTGTATTTGTGGCTCAAAAGCGACATGGACTACCCTTGCGAATGTTGAACCAGCATTCTTTAAACCGAAAGGCATCCGTACGAAATAGTACGTGCCACATGGAGTGATGAATGCGGTTTTCTCCTCATCCTCTTCTGCCATGAAGATCTGATGGTATCCTGAGTATGCGTCAAGAAATGAAAGCAAATCACATCCGCCGTGGAGTCAACAATCTGGTCAATGCGCGGCAAGGGAAATGGGTCTTTGGGACAAGCTTTATTAACATCGATAAAGTCGATACAAAGCCTCCATTTCCCGTTAGCCTTGCGCACGACAACAGGATTGGCCAGCCACGTAGGATGGAGCACTCCTCTGACAAGGCCTGCTGCTTCCAATTTCTTGATTTCTTCTGCGATGAACTCTTGGCGCTCCACTGCTTGCTTCCTGACCTTCTGCTTGACGGGCCGCGCATGAGGACAAACGGCAAGATGGTGCTCAATTACTTTCCTGGGAACACCGGGGATGTCAGACGGTTGCCACACAAACACGTCGACATTCGCCCTGCAGGAAAGCAATGAGCGCGCTTTCCTATTTAGGGTCGAGAGTGGCACTGATGGTGAAGGTCCACCAGTGCCGTCCTCCTTGGCGGACACCTTCTTGGTCTCTGGCGGAGCTGTCATCGTCTTCTTACACTTGCCGGTGGAGCTCGATGGTGCGTCCTCAACGGCAGTGCGGCACTTCGAAGAGGTGCGCTTGCCGGAGTGGGCATCAGAACTCTTGCCGGACTTGGTCTTCTTCTTCCCCCCGGGTGCTTCAATGGCAGGTGTCATGCGATCTATTGCGGCTGCCGCTTCCCGGTAGATCTTGTTGACGCAGATAAGGGCATCCTTCTTGTCGCCAGGGACAGAGATGACGCTTATCGGGCCTGGCATCTTCAGCATGTTGTATGCGTAGTGAGAGGCTGCCATGAACTTGGCGAGTGCTGGACGGCCGAGTATCCCATTGTAAGGCAATGGAAAATTGGCAACGTCAAAAGTGACCCTCTCAGTCCTGAAGTTCAACTCGCTGCCAAATGTTACTGGCAACGTGACCTTCCCCTTCGGCTTGCTCCTTCCCGGGTTAATTCCTTGAATGTGCCGGTTTCTTCAGCTCGCTGTCAGGGATCTGGAGTTTCTGGAGTACAGCGGAGGAGATCAGGTTCAAGCCGGCCCCGCCGTCAACTAGCATCTTAGTGACTTTGAGGTTGCGGATAGTTGGTGAAACCAACATCGGCAAGCACCCGACCGCAGTTGTGCGATCTGGGTGGTCCTCAATATCAAAGATGATAGGCGTGCTGGACCATTTCAGAAGCTTGCGTGACTCGACAGGTGGTTCCGCCGCATTGACTTCCCGCACCCACTGCTTGAGTTGGCGGTGCGAAGTATGCAGAGAAGCACCACCGTCAACGCACAAGACCTCTGTGGCTTTCTGGAACTCCTGCTCACTGGTCTCGACATCATCCATGTCTTCGTCGTCGTCGTCATCTTCATCCTTGTCGCAGCCGCGGGGAGGTCTGTCTCCTTGCTGCTGCTTGGCCTTGCCGCGGCGTCCTCCCCGGCCGGCGTGCTTCTTGCCGGATTCTCCAGCGCCTCCTTGGGCCCTCTCCTTGTCGGCATCGCTCGTATTCAGCCTTTTGCTGTTGGACGAGCTGCTCGACCTTCTTGCAGCTCTGGAGATCATGGCCCTTGGTGCGGTGGATCTTGTAGTACTGCTTGTCGGTGCCGTCCTGCTTGTCGGCGACCGCCACAGCCTGGCAGTTGGTGCATGCGGCAATCTCCTTGCCGGAGCTGCCAGCTTTGGCTTTCTTGGCGCCACCTTCGTTGTCGGACTGCTCAATGACTAGCACATCTTTGCCTTTCTTCTTCCTGTTATTCTGCCGCCGGTTTTTCTTCGCCGGGGCAGCATTCTCGCTGTCAGATCCTCCTGCTCGTGTATTCTCTCCGGGGAATTTCCTCCCTTCCTCAGCATGTGCACACTTGTCGGCTAGGGCATACAGCTCACTAACGTCTCTGATCTTGCACATTGCCATCTGCTCCCTCATCCTGCGGTTACGCACGTTCTGATGGAACGCGCTGATGACCGTGGCAGGGTGGACATTTGGGATGTTGTGTTGTACACGGCTGAACCTTTGAATGTACTTGCACAGGGGCTCTCCTTCCTTCTGGGTGAGCAGATGAAGGTCACTCTCTTGGCCATGAGGTTTGTGGCCGCCTGTAAAGGCACCGACAAACTGATGGCATAGGTCTGCCCAGGAGGATATAGAGTTGTCCGGCAAATGCATGAGCCAGGACCTGACGTTGGGCTTGAGCACCAGCGGGAAGTAGTTGGCAAGGATCTTGTCGTCCCGTCCCCCGGCAGCCTGCACCGCGATGGTGTAGACGTTGAGGAACTCCGACGGATGCGACTTGTCGTCGTACTTCTCTGGTACGTCTGGCTTGAAATTCTTCTTGCTGGGCCACTGGACTTGCCGCAGCTCACGAGTAAACGTAGGGCAACCTACCGCGTACGGCAAGTCGCCTGGTTGCCCTGGCGCATGCATGTCGACAGAAGGCCCAGCGCGCTGGTCTGATTGACGCCGCGCTTCTCTTCGGCGCTCGATGCGAGTACGAGCGTCTTTCTTGCTGTCGTTCGTGAAGAACTTGGCGCTGATCGCGACGAGCTCGTGGATCCGATGACGCAGTGGAGTCGCTGTCGAGGTGGATCCGGTGGGTCGGCGATCTTGGCCTTCGGGGCGGAGGGTGCACAGTGGTTGCACCCCCACCAGTCTTGTCGTCATCGGCTCGTGCCTGGCTGACTTGCCGTGGCTGCGACATACTCGGCTGCCGTGGAGTGTCGCCGTTGGCGAAGCCGATGAGACTCTGAATGGTGGCCCTCCAGTCGTCGATCTTGTCTGCCGTTGGAGGGTAGTCCAGGAGCAGTTGAGCTCGCGCCAAAAGCTTCTGCTGAAGTGGCGGGTGGCGGTGGCGAACGGTGGCGAGGAGCGGGATATGCTCGGACTTCTAACTACGTTAGAAGGAGCAGTATCCCGTCCAGGCGACCGTGCCTCGCTCGTGCCAGCATGTTGGCGTCATGCTGGTCTTGAGCACTCCGAAATCCACCAACTTGATCTTGGCCCAGCAAACGCATGGTACCGTGTGTACCATGACGCTGTCGGTCCTGCGCTTGCCTGAGATGGGTGTGGTGCATGTACGGACGCCGAGGTCTTGGAGTGCGCCCGGTCGTTGTGGGATCCGGCTACGCCGCTGATGAGCAACGCAGCCTTGTCCTTGGACCTGGCAGCACCATGAGCTCCATCGTCGACGCCCGTTCTTCCGCCGGCGTCTACCCACCAGCCGTTTGCTCCGGCGGTGGTGGGTTCGGCGCAGACGGAGCAGCCGCTCCGAAGTCTTCTTCTTCGGGGCATGTCGGTGACGAAAGTGAAGATGTCGCTCGTGTGACCGCCGGATCAGGTTCACACAACCTCGAGAACCCCTACCTGGCGCGCCAAAGATGTCGGGGAAACTGATCCACGAACACCTATGGGACCGGCGGACCGAGCCCCTTTCGGTTCGGCGGGGGGCGGAGGTCGCACGAAGAGCGGATTGATGCGAAGCACACGAGGAGTTTACCCAGCTTCGGAGCTCTCCGAAGAGATAACACTCCTACTGCTGCTTATCTGATTGTATTATGTTCTTGCTCGAGAAAGAGCTAAGAGTTTTTATGGTTTCCGAATGATCCGCCCCCCTTCTACGGTGCGCATGGGCCTCCTTTTATATGTTAAAGGGGTCACTGACAGGTGGCAACGTAAACAAGGGTACAAATGTAAAAAACGAGGTGGTTGGTACAGTTACTTGTACAGTGTTTCCTACCTAACCCTGACGGCAGGGGACAAAGGCAGTAAATGCCCGTCTGCGTCGCCCAAACAGTGCAGAAAGGGACCGTCAGGGGCACCACCGTCTGCCACGATGGCGATCTTGTCAGCATCGCATGCCACTGTGCACCCCTGGCTGCACAGCCTCCCGCCACGCATGCCTGGAAAAACCCTCAGGGCGACACGTTAGTGGATGCGCTGGAGCGCGAGCACAGAGTGGCCGCCTGCCGCGGCAAGCGCCTTGCCGCGGCCGTTGTCTCATCGGGCCCGGAAGCTTGTCGCTCGCCGAGCCTTGCCGGGACGTGTGGCGCGTCGCGGCAAGTTCCTTGAAATGCCTTGGTTGGCCTTCCCGGCAAGCTCCTCTTGCCGGGGCCTTGTCTCCTGAGCTTAAATACTTTGTTCTTGAATGGCTCCAAAGGAACCACGAAGGACCTTGGCGGTGCCTGGCAAGCCTTGCTGCGGGGTGCTACAACAGCACGTGCACAAGTTCGGGATACTAGGGTACCCCTATTCTAGTACACCGACAGGAGCCCCCGGTCCTGGGCCATACACGGTGCCGAGCGCTGTTGGGCCTGGCCCAAGACAGGGCACGGGCACACGCGGCCTGGGCCACGCCGTATCTGGCTCCGTATCCACCACGCCCTCCCTAACGACACGCGTCGAATGCGGCGTCATGGGAGAGATCATGGGTGGTTTCTTTATTCGGAAGGGCGAAATGTCCGCCCCCTCCCTCTTTATAAGCAGGGGAAACAGGGGCAGTTCGTTCCCCCCCGCTGGTTGCTACTACTCCATCTTCTCAAACCTCCATCGCTCCCCCCTTCTTCTCGAAGCCAAGAGAGCAGCGCTCCGCCCCCCCCCCCCCATTGCCACCAGCATCACCAACGCCGCCGATCTCCCCCACCACCTCTGCCATGGCTCCAAAAGCCGACAAGGGGAAGGGCGTGAAGTCGGCCGAGGCGCAGCGGCTCGCGGCGCTGCGGAAGGAGCGGGCGATCTTCTCCCCCCAGCTCGGTGCGAAGGAGCTGAGGCAGTACTTCTACCTCTTCTGGTCGACGGAGACGTGAGCGCATCCGCGCACGAGGGTACTCCCGGCCGCCGCATCGGAATTGGCTCCAAACGGGTACCCATTCTTCGCGCTGTTCTTCTATTGCGGGCTTTGCCCGCCCTTCTCGGAGTTCTTCTGCGACATAATGAACACCTACGGACTCCGCCTCCTTGATTTCACCCCCAACGCCGTTCTGACCATGGCAGTTTTCGCACATTTGTGCAGAAATTTTGTCGGAGTCCACCCCAAAGTAGCCCTTTTCCGCCACTTCTTCATGCCTCGAGTCAAGAGAGGAGAGCCGCTTGCCGGAGGGATCGCTTGGATCTCGGGAGTCGGCAAGAAGGAGGCGTATCTGGAGGGTGAGCTTCGTAGCAAGTGGGAGGAGTGGAGAGCGGAGTGGTGTTGGATCGTTGAGGAGAACCCGTAGCCGTTCACTGCCCTGCGCCAAGCTCCCATAGTGCGCGGCAACGATTGGAGCAACATGGCCCCGAAGGACGAGAGGCTGAAGATCGCCATCACTAGGATCCTTTGCCTCAGGCTTGCCGGGCTCACTGTAGGCGCTGTCGGTGCAGATTTCCTCCGCCGCCGCATCGCCCCCCTGCAGGAGAGGGGGAGGCTCGCCTGGGAATTCAAGAACTCGTCGGACATCATGAGGCTACGGCCGGGCCTCAACTACAATTTCACCATCCTGGAGTTGGATGCAATGCTCCTGGAGTTGTTCAAACGCGATCCCCAGCACCCATTCACGCTGCCGAGGGGCGTAGTTCCATTGTGCAATAATTCTTCGCTTGACCGGATCCGCGCCATGATGCCGTTGTGCGATTCACATGGAATCGTTCCAACTCGGCAAGAGCCTGCGGATGACGTCGTGCAAGCGTTCTTCGACAACTTGGAAGAAGTGCCGGTCCGCGCTGACGAGCAGAAGAGCCTCACCCGTGACACCACCGACGAGGAGCTGCAGCGCATCGCCACTAGGGCGGAAGAGGTTGCGGCAGCAGCTGCCGCGGGCGCGTTCGGGTTCACCGTGGAGGAGGCAGAGGCAGCCAAGGCGGGAAGCCTTGCCGAGCGCGAGGATTTTGCCGGCGAGGAAGATCTTGCCGGCCCTGAAGACGAGCCGAGCGAGCCCGGTGAAGAAGAGCCCGAGCCTTCAGAAAGCTTGCCGCAGGCGGAGCCCCCAACCCCGCCAAGAAGGCGTCTTCGCAGGGCTGTGGACGTGGCGGGGCGGCAGACGGGTCAACAGCCGCTGAGACGCGCGACACACTCTACCGCGGCAAGTACCGTTGCCGCGGGAGCGCCTCATCGGCAAGCACCCGACCGTAGTTATGCGATCAGGGTGGTCCTCAATATCAAAGATGATAGGCGTGCTGGACCACTTCAGAGGCTTGCGTGACTCGATGGGTGGTTCTGCTGCATTAACTTCCCGCACCCACTGCTTGAGCTGGCGGTGCGAAGTATGTAGAGAAGCACCGCCGTCAACGCACAGGACCTCTGTGGCTTTCTGGAACTCATGCACATCAGTCTCCTCATCATCCATGTCTTCATCATCGTCGTCATCTTCATCCTTGTCGCGGCCGCGAGGAGGCCTGTCTCCTTGCCACTTCTTGGCCTTGCCGCGGCGTCCTCCTCGGCCGGGACGTTTCTTGCCAGATCCTCCAGCACCTTCCTGGGCTTTCTCCTTGTCGCGCCGCTCGTATTCAGCTTTCTGTTGCTCAACAAGTTGCTCGACTTTCTTGCAGCTCTGGAGATCATGGCCCTTGGTGATGGGGTTATGTACCTAGGGTAGGGTCATAGACCTGATCTAAGTACCTTACCCAAGGACACCCTTAGAAGAAGTCACCTTCCAGTCGACCAACGAGGGACACACTCGACTGACTTGAAGGACTCGACCACGAAGACTCACTCGACCACCGGAAAGTCAAGAGGCACTCTGCACTGCAACGGCCTGTAATCAAGTAGACTTTATGATAGTAAAGACACTTTATGTGGGGCGTTACCAGTAACGCCCCAGACTTAACTCACCTTAAACCCTCTCCTGCGTGGGCTGGCTGGGGTCCTGGCGCACTCTATATAAGCCACCCCCCTCCACAGGCAGAGGGGTTCGGCACCTTGTAACTCATATACTCATAATCCACTCGACCGCCTCCGGGCTCCGAGACGTAGGGCTATTACTTCTTCCGAGAAGGGCCTGAACTCGTACATCTCTTGTGTTTACAACCTCTCCATAGCTAGGACCTTGCCTCTCCATACCTACCCCCACTCTACTGTCAGGCTTAGAACCACGACAGTTGGCGCCCACCGTGGGGCAGGTGTTTTAGCGATTTTGTGGAGAAGTTGCGATTCTTCCGAGTACTTTCATCATGGTGTCTGCTGGAGTTTTGGTCGAGGGTCAAGAGATCCGTCTCGGCACTCTCACCTTCATCGCCGACGACTCCGCATGGCTCCAGGAGGCTCCACTCGACGTAGATGCGCTCCCCGTCCGCGGTGCGACGCATTTTCGCGCATGTGTCCGCGGCGTTCTGCTGCGGCAACCGTCGACCCAGTATCGGTCGGCTCCTCCATCGTCCACCCTCCCGGTCTCCCGCCAGCGCAAGCGCTCAGGCCGGTCGAGGCTTCAGTGATGGGTGAGTCACGCGGTGGCTCGCCAATCGGCCACTACCCAAGTTGCGGCAATCGAGCCCAACGAATCTCTCTACGGCTTGTTCGACCAGTCGACTGGCTCCGTAGAGACTGCATCCGAGTGCGGAAGCAGTGATCCAGCGGCGGAAATCTTGATGGTCGACGGGCCCCACAGCCCTCCTGGCTTCGCCCGTGGTGGTGGAGCAGGTGACGGCGGCGACCCTGCACGAGGCTACGAAGAGTACCAGCCCGAGCCACTCGACTCTCTGCAAAGAGAGGAACTTCGCCGCAGGAACGAGGATCCCCTGCGTATTCCCATCGCAGGAGAAACCCCCGAGGCTCGTGCCTTGGAGGAGGCGCGTCTGGCCAATTTGGCCGAGCGCACTCGACTGGAGAACCTTCAGCGAGCACTCGACGAGCGCGCGCGGCAACGAGTTCCCGACACCAGTCGACGTCAACTCTTCCCGCCGACTCAGGTATATCGAACCCCAATTCAGAATTTAGCAGCTGCGACCCGTATAGCAGAGTCCATCCAGCCTTCGCAGTCGGAAGCTGGCAGAGGTTTGCTGCAGATCAGGGATTTGCTCCGGGCAGCAGGAGATCAGAATTCAGCCGTGTCTCAGTCGCGCAACAGAATTCACAGTCGATCCGTCACTGTGAATACGGTTCAGTCGGCTCACAGCCCCAGATCGCCTCCGCGGCGCGAAGGGCGTGAGAATCGGCGAGATCAATATGGCGACAGACTCGACCGAGATGATAGGCGTCGAGTGCCCTATTCCCCTCCGAGGGGTGGGTCTTACGCTCCTCGGCAGCCAGATGATAGGCGTCAGTACAGTACAGGGCGTAGGGTTCCAGTTGACCCCAGAGAGCCAGGCTTCGACGCGCGATCCATTATCGTGCAAGGGTTGGTCGACCGGAACAGAGCCCATCGAGGCGCACTCGACAGAGATGTACCCACAAGCAGTCGAGTGCATGTTTCTGGTCCTGAATGTTTCAGCAGAGCTATCAGAGCCGCAGTTATTCCCCCCAATTTCAGGTTGGCAACAGGAGTCAGCAAGTTCACTGGTGAGTCTAAGCCTGAAACTTGGCTTGAAGACTACCGAGTGGCAGTTCAGATTGGTGGTGGGAACGACGAGGTGGCCATGAAGCACTTGCCCCTCATGTTGGAAGGTTCTGCCAGGGCATGGTTGACTCAATTACCTCCTAGCAGCATTTACACTTGGGAAGATCTGTCCCGAGTGTTCGTCAGAACGTTTGAAGGACTTGCAAGCGACCAGCTGGATTGACAGAGTTGCAAGTCTGCGTGCAGAAAGCTAATGAGACTCTCAGAGAGTATATTCAGAGGTGGATCACTTTGCACCACACTGTGGAGAATGTCTCTGATCATCAGGCAGTATGCGCCTTCAAAGACGGCGTCAAGAACAGAGAACTGAGTTTGAAATTTGGTCGAACCGGTGACATGACCTTGAGTCGGATGATGGAGATTGCTACCAAGTACGCCAATGGCGAAGAAGAAGACCGACTCCGAAGCGGCAAGCACAAGCCGAGTCAGTCGGAAAGGGAAACCAGTCGGAACAGAAGCGGAAGGCTGAACCGGCAGCTCCTGGAGAGGCTCTGGCCGTGACTCAAGGAAAGTTTAAGGGGAAACCAAAATGATCCTGGAACCCCAAGAAGGTAAAGGATAAAGAAGGGAACGACGTGTTGGATATGCCATGTCACATTCACACGAAGAAAGACGAAGAGGGGAATATCATTTACCCAAAGCACACCACTCGGCCAATGTCGACTCCTGATCCAGCAGTTTCAGGGAAAACAGTCTAAGGACAAGGAGAAGGAGTCGGACAAGGCCGAAGACAAAGAGGACAGTGAGGGAGGATATCCGCATATCAACTCCACTCTGATGATCTTTGCAGATGTGGAAAGCAGAAGTCGACTGAAAGTGATTAACCGAGAGGTGAACATGGTTGCCCCAGCAAGGGCAAATTATCTGAAGTGGTCTCAAGCACCCATCACATTCGACCAATCTGATCACCCGACTCATATTGCCACCCCTGGGAGGCAAGCTTTGGTGGTCGATCCAGTTGTCGAAGGCACTCGACTGACAAAGGTGCTGATGGATGGTGGAAGTGGGCTGAACTGTTGTATGCAGACACATTGAAAGGTATGGGCATTCCGATGTCCCGACTGAGCACTAGTAACATGAGCTTTCATGGAGTTATACCAGGGAAGAAGGCTGAGTCACTCGGCCAGATAGCTTTGGACGTAGTGTTTGGTGATTCGAAGCATTTTCGCAAAGAAAAGTTGACGTTTGAGGTCGTGGATTTTCAAAGTGCATATCATGCCATTTTGGGGAGACCAGCCTATGCACGGTTCATGGCTCGACCATGTTACGTGTACCTCAAATTGAAGATGCCCGGTCCCAAAGGTGTGATCACTGTCACCGGTGATAGGAAAAAGGCAGAAGGAGTGCTTTCAGAAGGGCTCCAAGATTGCCGATTCCCAAGTGACAGCGGTCGAGTTCGAAGAATACAAGCAAAACGCAGATCCGAGTGACTTGCTGCGATCCAAGAAGCCCGCCACAGAGTCTGCATTCCAGTCGTCCGGTGAGACGAAGCCTGTTCACATTCACCCGACCGACCACGAAGCAGCTCCGACCCGCATCTCCACAACACTCGACCCAAAATAGGAAGAAGCGCTCATCCAGTTCCTCCGTGAGAACTGGGACATTTTTGCATGGAAGCCCGCTGACATGCCAGGTGTTCCCAGGGGACTGGCTGAGCATCGCCTAAGAGTCGACTCGTCTGCAAAACCAGTCAAAGAGCATCTTCGGCGGTCCGCCGTCCAGAAGAGAAAGGCCATCGGTGAAGAAGTGGCTCGACTGTTGCGGCAGGATTTATCCGAGAGATATACCACTCCGAGTGGCTCGCTAATGTCGTCATGGTTCCTAAGAAGGACAAGTCGCTCCGAATGTGCATTGATTTCAAGCACATCAACCGGGCCTGCCCGAAAGATCACTTTCCTCTCCCTCGCATAGATCAAATTGTTGACTCGACCGCGGGATGCGAGAGGTTGTCTTTTTTAGATGCTACTCCGGGTACCACCAGATCCGTCTGTACGGGCCCGATGAGGTAAAAACAGCTTTCATCACTCCATTCGGGTGCTTCTGCTATATCACCATGCCATTCGGCCTCAAGAATGCCGGAGCCACATTCATGCGAATGATTCAGAAGTGTCTACTCACTCAAATCAGTCGGAATGTGGAAGCTTATATGGATGATATTGTTGTCAAGTCACGAAAAGGTTCCGACCTGCTCGCTGACCTCGCCGAAACATTTGCCAACCTCAGAAGGTATGATATCAAGCTCAATCCATCAAAGTGCACATTTGGAGTTCCTGGTGGCAAGTTACTCGGTTTTCTCGTTTCCGAACGGGGAATCGACGCTAACCCAGAGAAGATTGGCACTATTCTCCGAATGAAACGCCCTGTGCGAGTGCACGATGTCCAGAAGCTTACTGGATGCTTGGCCGCATTAAGTCGATTCATCTCACGACTCGGTGAAAAGGCATTACCTCTTTACCGACTGATGAAGAAGGCAGACAAGTTCGAGTGGAATCCAGAAGCTGATGCAGCGTTTGCCGAGCTAAAAGCTCTGCTCTCCACCCAGCCGGTGCTTGCTGCTCCAATCAGCAAAGAGCCTCTGTTGCTCTATATCGCAGCCACAGGACAAGTCGTCAGTACTGTGCTAACGGTCGAGCGGGAAGAAGAAGGAAAAGCCCTCAAAGTTCAGCGCCCAGTGTATTATTTGTCTGAAGTCTTGACTCCATCCAAGCAGAGATATCCTCATTATCAGAAGCTTGTGTATGGAATATACATGACCACAAAGAAGGTTGCTCATTATTTCTCTGATCATTCCATCACAGTCGTCAGCGACGCTCCACTATCAGAGATTTTGCACAACAGGGATGCAACTGGTTGAGTGGCCAAATGGGCGATTGAGCTTCTTCCCCTTGATATCAAGTTTGAGGCAAAGAAAGCCATTAAGTCCCAGGCAATAGCAGACTTCCTCGCCGAGTGGATTGAACAACAGCAGCCGACTGAAGTTCACTCGGAGCATTGGACCATGTTCTTTGATGGCTCTAAGATGTTGAATGGTTCCGGTGCTGGGGTTGTCCTGGTTTCCCCCAGAGGAGATAAGCTCAGATATGTGCTCCAGATTCACTTTGATTCCTCCAACAATGAGGCAGAATATGAGGCCCTCTTATATGGGTCGCGCATGGCCATTTCACTCGGCGTCCGTCGCCTGATGGTCTATGGCGACTCGGATTTAGTGGTCAATCAGGTGATGAAAGAGTGGGACGTGAGAAGTCCAGCCATGACTGGATACTGAAGTGCAGTGAGGAAGCTGGAAAAGAAGTTCGAGGGGTTGGAACTCCACCATATACCCCGACTGAAAAATCAAGCAGCTGATGATCTAGCAAAGATAGGTTCCAAGAGAGAAGCCATTCCGAGTGGTGTGTTCTTGGAGCATATACACACTCCGTCAGTCAAAGAAGATCCTTTCACCGAAGAAACTCTGCAGCCCAAGAGTGCCATAGATCCGACTGAGGTCGAAGTCCCAGCGGTGGTCGACTTGATTATGGAGGTCTTAGTGGTCATTCCCGACTGGACAGTTCCATATGTCGCATATATCCTGAGAAAAGAGCTTCCGGAGGATGAGGAAGAGGCTCGACAGATCGTCCGTCGATCTAAGGCCTTTATCGTAATCAAAGGACAATTATACAGAGAAAGCGCGACTGGAGTTGGTCAGAAGTGCATAACACCAGAAGAAGGTCGACTTATCCTCAATGATATCCACTCGGGAACCTGCGGTCATCATGCGTCCTCTCGGACCATTGTGGCCAAAGCATACCGAGCCGGATTTTACTGGCCAAAGGCGAATGAGATGGCAAAAGAGATAGTGGATAAGTGCGAGGGATGTCAATTCTACTCGAATATGTCACACAAGCCTGCGTCAGCTATGAAGACCATCCCACTCGTCTGGCCTTTTGCAGTATGGGGACTGGACATGGTCGGTCCTTTGAGGACAGGACGAAGTGGCTTCACGCATGTACTGGTGGCAGTCGACAAGTTCACCAAGTGGATCGAGGCTAAACCAATCAAGAGCCTTGACACCGGTACTGCTGTTAGCTTCATCAGGGAACTAATATTCAGATATGGAGTCCCGCACAGCATCATTACGGATAATGGGTCGAACTTTGACTCAGAGGAATTCAGAGCTTTCTGCGACTCCCAGGGCACACGGGTCGACTACGCTTCAGTCGCCCATCCGCAGTCGAATGGACAAGCAAACGAGCTAATGGACTGATTCTTAAGGGATTGAAGCCTCGACTGATGCGTGATCTCAAACACGCGGCTGGAGCTTGGGTCGACGAACTTCCCTCAGTACTCTGGGGACTGCGGACCACACCTAATCGGTCGACTGGAAGAACTCCATTCTTCTTGGTCTACGGAGCTGAAGCAGTCTTGCCGAGTGATCTTCTCCACAATGCTCCTCGAGTTGAAATCTACAACGAAGCAGAGGCTGAACAAGCGCGGCAAGACGCAGTCGACCTTTTAGAGGAAGAAAGGCAGATGGCTCTGATCCGGTCGACCATCTACCAACAAGATTTGCGTCGTTTCCACGCTAGAAATGTGAGAGGTCGAGCCTTCCAGGAAGGAGATTTGGTTCTCCGAGTGGATCAGCACAAACCACACAAGCTTGCTCCTTCTTGGGAAGGCCCCTTCATCGTCACCAAGGTTCTCCACAACGGGGCGTACCGTCTTTACAACGTCGAACATAATATCGACGAGCCCCGAGCTTGGAACGCGGAGCTACTCCGCCCATTTTACACTTAAGTTTTATCACTCGGATGAGTTGCAATAAAATACTTCTGTAGTTCATGGACCTCAAAATAATAGTGTCATAGTTCCTCCATAATTTCTGTCACTTTTTTATTTTTGTCCACATAAAATTCCCCCTCAGTGGGTGACTTAGCTGCGAATCCATTTCGCCTAAGTTTGTAAAAATCCTACCGAGTGGTGAGCTAGGCTCCCACTCGGAGGCTTAGCTGCGAATCCGTTTCGCCTAAGTTATAAAAATCCTACCGAGTGAGGAGCAACCCTCTCACTCGGGGGCTTAGCTGCAGCCCTGTGCTCGCCTAAGTTACGAAAATCCTACCGAGTGGTGAGCCAGGCTCCCACTCGGAGGCTTAGCTGCGAATCCGTTTCGCCTAAGTTATAAAAATCCTACCGAGTGAGGAGCAACCCTCTCACTCGGGGGCTTAGCTGCAGCCCTGTGCTCGCCTAAGTTACGAAAATCCTACCGAGTGGTGAGCCAGGCTCCCACTCGGAGGCTTAGCTGCGAATCCGTTTCGCCTAAGTTATAAAAATCCTACCGAGTGAGGAGCAACCCTCTCACTCGGGGGCTTAGCTGCAGCCCTGTGCTCGCCTAAGTTACAAAAATCCTACCGAGTGGAGCAACCTCCACTCGGGCTTAGCTGCAGAAGCGTCGCCTAAGTTATAAAATCCTACCGAGTGAAGAGCAACCCTCTCACTCGGGGCTTAGCTGCAGCCTGCTCGCCTAAGTTATAAAAATCCTACCGAGTGAAGAGCAACCTCTCACTCGGAGGCTTAGCTGCAGTCCAAGCACTCGCCTAAGTTATAAAAATCCTACCGAGTGAAGAGCAACCCTCTCACTCGGGGCTTAGCTGCAGCCGTGCTCGCCTAAGTTATAAAAAATCCTACCGAGTGAAGAGCAACCCTCTCACTCGGGGCTTAGCTGCAGTCCAAGCACTCGCCTAAGTTATAAAAATCCTACCGAGTGAAGAGCAACCCTCTCACTCGGGGCTTAGCTGCAGTCCAAGCACTCGCCTAAGTTATAAAAATCCTACCGAGTGAAGAGCAACCCTCTCACTCGGGGCTTAGCTGCAGTCCAAGCTCGCCTAAGTTATAAAATCCAAGCACTCGCCTAAGTTATAAAAATCCTACCGAGTTGGAGAGCGACCCTCCCCACTCCGGAGGCTTAGCTGCAGCCCTGTGCTCGCCTAAGTTATAAAAATCCTACCGAGTGCTAAGCCAGACTTCCACTCGGAGGCTTAGCTGCAGTCCAAGTACTCGCCTAAGTTATCAAATCCTACCGAGTGAAGAGCAACCCTCTCACTCGGAGGCTTAGCTGCAGTCCAAGTACTGCCTAAGTTATCAAAATCCTACCGAGTGGTAAGCCATACTTTCACTCGGGGCTTAGCTGCGGCCCAGTGCTCGCCTAAGTGGACTGAAGAATAAGTCGATTGGGATAAAGGCGCCTTGCTTTGAACCTGCAAAAGACATTTCGAGCCAAAAAGGCAATCGTATTCAAGCACCAAATTCAAGTTTGAATCGATATCTAAAGGAACCGAGAGTGCTCAGGCGTTAAGCCTGTTAAGGTTTATCGGTTACAATTCCACTCGGCATACCGAGGCAAATTTAAAGCGTCGAGCCAGAAGAAGTTTTTTACCCCTCCTGTGGAGGGCTGGAAGGTGCAACGAATTCATCAAGGTCGATCCCGTCGGCGATCCGAGTGGCAGCTGCGAGGAAAGTTTCCATAAAGGACCTGAAGTCGTGCTTCTTGGTGTTGGCCACCCGAAGAGCCGCCAGCTTCTCTTCTCGTGCATCCTTACAGTGGACTCGGGCAAGACACAGAGCAACATCTGCACCACACCGAGCCGAGGACTTCTTCCATTCCTGCACTCGACCAGGGATCGTGTTCAACCGGGCCATCAGCGACTCAAGATCATTCTGAAGTGTCTCCTCAGGCCAGAGCGTCGAGTCGATGCGAGATGTGGCAGCCTTCAGTCTTGCGAGATAGTCCACGACAGCTGCAACACGGGACTCCAGTCGGAGAACATCCATGGCAACTTCATCGTTCACCGGAGAATTGACGGGGTCGAGGTTTGGCTCCAGCCGGCTAGTTTCTTCTACAAAGCTTTGACAAAATTCTGCAAGGGTGATCACTAAGTCAAGGGGATGGTCGAATGGAAAAATCACGATTGGAAACGTCTGCCAAGCATAAAGGTTTACCTTCAAGCATAAGAAACAGCTTCTTGGCAAGTCCACTCAGGAAGGCCTCCAGATCAGTTTTCTTCCCAGTCAATTTGCTGACTTGGTCGGTCAGGGCAGCTTTATCAGTTTTCAGTCGACTGACCTCCTTGTTGGCAATCCCAAGAGCAGCTTTCAGATTGGTATTGTCTTGTTCGAGCTTGGTGACTGAAGCTAACTTCTCGTCAGCAAGCTTGATCTTCTCAGCTAGCTCAAGGTCTTTCTTCTGCTGGGCCTCCCTTACCTTACCTGCAAGTTACAGCAAGATCAGATTTTGAAACAAGCAAGGGGAAAAGCAGTCGTCAGGGTCTCACCAAACATACCTTCGGTCTCCTCCTTTGCCTTTGTCAGCTTCTCCTGAACCAGCTTCAAGCTCAGCTCGACTTGAGTATGCTTGTGTTCCAGCTCTGAGTAGCGAGCCACAAGATCACAAGAGTTCTGCGCAGAACCAATCGACTAAATGTCAAATATAATTCACTTCCGAGTGAAAAAGGGAAAAACTCACGTTTCTAAGACTACAGCCGAATACAAGCATTCGACCGTAGTCTCGGGGACTACACCCAGTGGGTGCACTCAGCGTGCCCCCACTAATCCTGTTGAAGACAAAGTCGACCAGTCAACCTCAAAAAAAAGTGCGAGATGCATTCTCTAAGACTGTGCTCAACTGCAAGCAGTCGATCACAGTCTCGGGGACTACACCCAGTGGGTGCACTCAGCGTGCCCCCATCGGTTTGTGAAATCCAGTCGACATAGTCGACTGACAGAAAGATTGACGTCATAAAGCCTAAGGCCGACTGCCAGCAGTCGACCCTAGCCTTGGAGACTACACCCAGTGGGTGCACTCAGCGTGCCCCCACTAATCCTGTTAAAGACAGAGTCGACCAGTCGATCGGTCCAATGACAGAAAGACTGAAATTATAAAGCCTAAGGCCGACTGCCAGCAGTCGACCTTAGCCTTGGGGACTACACCCAGCGGGTGCACTCAGCGTGCCCCCGCTAATACGGAGCTCAATTCGACAACACCCAGTGGGTGACTACTATAAATTCTGGAAAGGAAAAGTTTTTGGCAGCATATCCAACAGAACAAACGGTGGTCGACTGACCTGAACATTGCTTTGGAGGGCAGAACTGGCGTCATAAGCTGCCTGGCTCGCGTCCCGGATGGTCTTCAGCTGCTCCATCATGAGTCCCGCCTGGCGTATCGCCTCCTTCGCTGCGCCAGCTTGGTCCTCTGGAACGTGGTGCGTCGTGAAGAGGGAGGGCTGCTGAGCACTCGTCAGTGGATTTGCGAAGGACACCGTGTGTCGAGTGGTGTTCTCTTCCTCCACAGTCAGAATCTCAGGCGCCGTCACATCCTGAGGCACCTTACTGGCGGACGCTTTCCGACTCCTCCTGCGCTTCAGCGGCTCTTCATCCTCATCATCATCAGGAAGATTGATAACAGTATTGGGTGGAGCTGCGGAGAAGAATCAGGATCAGAGATCGCGAGTCAGTCGACTAAGAACGGCGTTAAGAATACAGTACCTGGGTTCGAAGTTGCTGCGTCTTCCATCTCGTGGTCATCAGCCCGGGCCGAGTTTTCAGAAGTAGCAGCACTGCAACTCCAAAGGATCAGTCGACTAACTTCAGCGTCGACCAGAGACAAAGTTCACACAAAATGAGAAGATTCAAACAACACGATTACCCTGATATGGTAGGGATGGACACCTTCATCTTCGGCAGGAGCTTGATCGGATTCGACGAGGCCGCCCTGGGCTGCTTCGGCGCCTTTTCAGTCGGCACCGGAGAGATGGTCCGAGGACGCTTGGTCGATTGAGTGGTGGTCGCAACCCCCTTACCACGTTCGGTTGAAGGGTCGTGGACAAGCTTCGACCGCCTTTCCGAGCGCGGTTGTACGACCTCCTCCTCCTCTTCCTCCTCGTCTTCAACGTCATCGTCATCACCGTCGTCATCATCATCGTCGTCGTCATCCCCTACAACGTCCGAGTCCCACTCCTCCTCTTCCTGGCTCTCACCCCCGCTCGCCTCACCCTCCTCAGTCGGAGTTTGTGCCCCATTGGGCATCGAGTACAGCTCGGTGAGAGCCTAGCAGATATCAAGACAAGGATCAGTCGACCAGTCGGCAGGATAAACAGAAATGAGTGCGACAAGAACGCAGTGGAGGGCAGAGCAAATGTACCTTGTTTGGATCGCTGTTGTGGTCGAGTGGAGGAATTCTTCTGGCTCCGCGTGGGTTGTCCTTGTTTCCGGTAATGGCTACCATCCATCTTTCCAGAGTGACATCGTCGACTGCTTCTGGATGGACTCGAGTCTCGTCTTCGGTCCCACAGTACAACCACATGCAGTGGCTCCGGAACTGAAGAGGCTGGATGCGACGCCTGAGGAAGACCTCCAAGAGGTCCATGCCCGTCACTCCCTCCCGAACCAACTGCACCACGCGCTCCATCAACATCTTCACATCAGCTTTCTCCTCCGGAATCAACTTCAGAGAGGAGGGCTTGTTCACTCGGTCCATGGTAAACTGTGGGAGTCCACTCGACTGCCCCGGCGTCGACTGGTCCCGGCAGTAGAACCAGGTCGACTGCCAGCCTCTGACTGACTCGGGAAAGGTCATGGGCGGGAAGGTGCTCTTATTCCTCACCTGGATCCCCAGACCCCCACACATTTGGACGACTCGGGTTCTCTCATCACCTGGGCTCGCCTTCTTCACGGTCTGAGAGCGACACGTGAATATATGTTTGAACAAACCCCAGTGCGGTCGACAGCCCAAGAAACCCTCACACATGGACACGAACGCAGCAAGATAGGCAATGGAGTTTGGGGTAAAGTGGTGGAGCTGCGCTCCGAAGAAATTCAAGAAGCCACGGAAGAAAACACTCGGCGGCAAGGAAAACCCACGATCAACATGGGTGGCCAAAAGCACACACTCACCCTCTTCTGGCTGGGGCTGCCACTCCTTCCGCGGAAGCCTCGCAGCTCCGTGGGGGATCAAGCCCTCGTTGGGCATGTCGAGGAGGTCATTCTCTGTGATGGTCGACTGGATCCAGTCTCCTTGGACCCAGCCCTTCGGCAGGCGGGATCTGGACGAGGACCCTCCACGGCTGGTGGATCTCCCCTTTGCCTTCTCCGACGCCGACGCCTTCTTCGCATGCTCCAGCGCCGCCGTCTTCTCCTTGGCCATGGTCGCCGGCGAGATGCGCGAAGGGAAGTGGTGCGGGGGCGAGAGCGAGCACGCTGGGCGGGGAAGAAGGAAGCAGAGAGAGGGAGAGAATGCTAAGGCGCAACATAGAAATCCTCGCCGGGCACATTTTTAAGGCCCCTTCCGAGTGGATGACAGGTGGGCCCGGTCGATCTAATCATATCTGGGAGCAGTTATGCAGACGGGATACGTGGCAAAAAAAGCGGCGCGGAGATAGAGGCGTCTATGCCCCGTCCCATCCGAACGCCGCGGTCCGCCCCGCTTCGCGCGCGTCCCCAAATTTCGCATCCCGCAGAATCCGCGAACAGCAAAGCAGTCTGTCAGACGCGGTGTTTCCGGCGATCCGTCGCTCGGAGATCATCGAAGCCCGAAAGATCACTCGACGCAAAAATAGAATGGATCGAGTCGACTGAAGGCAAGTTGCTCCCTGTCGACGAAGAGATTCTTTGGTCCAGGACAACGCATGACCAGAGCGCAAAGGTTAATCGGAAACAGCATCAACTCCTTCCTCACTCGAAGCCTCAATCCATTCGGGGGCTAATGATGGGGTTATGTACCTAGGGTAGAGTCATAGACCTGATCTAAGTACCTTACCCAAGGACACCCTTAGAAGAAGTCACCTTCCAGTCGACCAACGAGGGACACACTCGACTGACTTGAAGGACTCGACCACGAAGACTCACTCGACCACCGGAAAGTCAAGAGGCACTCTGCACTGCAACGGCCTGTAATCAAGTAGACTTTATGATAGTAAAGGCACTTTATGTGGGGCGTTACCAGTAACGCCCCAGACTTAACTCACCTTAAACCCTCTCCTGCGTGGGCTGGCTGGGGTCCTGGCGCACTCTATATAAGCCACCCCCCTCCACAGGCAGAGGGGTTCGGCACCTTGTAATTCATATACTCATAATCCACTCGACCGCCTCCGGGCTCCGAGACGTAGGGCTATTACTTCTTCCGAGAAGGGCCTGAACTCGTACATCTCTTGTGTTTACAACCTCTCCATAGCTAGGACCTTGCCTCTCCATACCTACCCCCCACTCTACTGTCAGGCTTAGAACCACGACACTTGGTGCGGTGGATCTTGCAGTACTGCTTGTTGGTGCTGTCCTGATTGTCGGCGACTGCCACAGCCTTTGCGGCAACCTCCTTGCCGGAGCTACCAGCCTTGACTTTCTTGGCGCCACCTCCGTTGCCGGACTGCTCGACGACTAGCACCTCTTTGCCTTTCCTCTTCCTGTTGTTCCGCCGCCGGTTTTTCCTTGCCGGGGCAGCATCTTCACTGTCAGATCCTCCTGCTCCTACATTCTCTTCGGGGAGTCTCCTCCCTTCCTCAGCACGTGCACACTTGTCGGCCAGGGCATATAGCTCACTGACGTCTCTGATCTTGCACATCGCCATCTCCTCCCGCATCCTGCGGTTTCACATGTTCTGATGGAACGCGCTGATCACCGCGGCAGGGTGGACGTCTGGGATGTTGTGCTGTACACTGCTGAATCTCTGAATGTACTTGCGCAGGGGTTCTCCTTCCTTCTGGGCGAGCAGATGAAGGTCACTCTCTTGGCCATGAGGCTTGTGGCCGCCTGTGAAGGCACCAACAAACTGATGGCATAGATCGGCCCAAGAGGATATGGAGTTGTCCGGCAAGGGCATGAGCCAGGATCTGACGTTGGGCTTGAGCACCAGCGGGAAGTAGTTGGCAAGGATCTTGTCGTCCCGCCCCCCAGCAGCTTGCACCGCAATGGTGTAGATGCTGAGGAACTCCGACGGATGCGTCTTGCCGTCGTACTTCTCTGGTACGTCTGGCTTGAAGTTCTTCGTGCTGGGCCACTGGACTTGCCGCAGCTCACGATTGAACACAGGGCAACCTACTGCGTACGGCAAGCCGCCTGGTTCCCCTGGAGCATGCATGTCAACAGAAGGCCCAGTGCGCTTGTCGGATTGACGTCGCGCTTCTCTTCAGCGCTCGATGCGAGTACGAGCGTCTTCTTGCTGTCGATCATGGAGAACTTGGCGCTGATCGCGACGAGCTCGTGGGTCCGACGATGCGGTGGAGTCGCTGTCGAGGTGGATCCGGCGAGTAGGCGATCTTGGCCTTCGGGGTGGAGATTGCATGGTGGTTGCACCTCCACCAGTTTCGTCGCCACCGGCTCGCGCCTGGCAGCCCTGCCGCGGCGGTGACGTGCTCGGCTGCCGCGGAGTGTCGCCGTTGGCGTAGCCGATGAGACTCTGAATGGTGGCCCTCCATTCGTCGATCTTGTCCGACGTCGGAGGGTAATCCAGGAGCAGTTGAGCTCGCGCCAAAGCTTCTGTCGGAGTGGTGGGTGGCAGTGGCGGACGGCGCGAGGAACAGGATGTGCTCGGACTTCTAACTATGTTAGAAGGAGCAGTATCCCGCCCAGGCGACCGTGTCTCGCTCGTGCCAGCACGTCAGCGTGCATGTTGGTCTTGAGCGCCCCGGGATCCACCAGCTTGATCTTGGCCCAACAAACGTATGGTATTGCGAGTACCATGACGTTATCGGTCCTGCGCCTCCTGAGATGGGCGCGGAACAACCGCGGACGTCGAGGTCTGTGCCGCCTTGCCCTTGGACCTGGCAGCGTCGTGAACTACCTCGTCGACGTCCGTTCTTCCGCCGGCGTCTACTCCACCACCCGCTTGCTCCGGTGGCGGTGGAATCAACATGGACGGAACAGCTGCCTCCGAAGCCTTCTTCTTCGGTGGCATGTCAATGACGAAAGTGAAGATGTCGCTCGTGTGACCGCCGGATCAGGTTCACACAATCTCGAGAACCCCTACCTGGCGCGCCAAAGATGTCGGGGAAACTGATCCACGAACACCTATGGGACCGGCGGACCGAGCCCCTTTCGGTTCGGCGGGGGGCGGAGGTCGCACGAAGAGCGGATCAAGGCGAAGCACACGAGCAGTTTACCCAGCTTCGGAGCTCTCCGAAGAGATAACACTCCTACTGCTGCTTATCTGATTGTATTATGTTCTTGCTCGAGAAAGAGCTAAGAGTTTTTCTGGTTTCCGAATGATCCGCCCCCCTTCTACGTTGTGCATGGGCCTCCTTTTATACGTTAAAGGGGTCACCGACAGGTGGCAACATAAACAAGGGTACAGATGTAAAAAGAGAGGTGGTTGGTATAGTTACTTGTACAGTGTTTCCTACCTAACCCTGACGGCAGGGGACAAAGGCAGTAAATGCCCGTTTGCGTCGCCCAAACAGTGCAGAAAGGGACGGTCAGGGGCTCCACCGTCTGCCACGATGGCGATCTTGTCAGCATCGCATGCCACCGTGCACCCCTGGCTGCATAGCCTCCCGCCACGCGTGCCTGGAAAAACCCTTAGGGCGACACGTTGGTGGATGCGCTGGACCGCGAGCACAGAGTGGCCGCCTGCCGCGGCAAGCGCCTTGCCGCGGCCGTTGTCTTGTCGGGCCCGGAAGCTTGTCGCTCGCCGAGCCTTGCCGGGACGTGTGGCGCGTCGCGGCAAGTTCCTTGAAATGCCTTGGTTGGCCTTCCCGGCAAGCTCCTCTTGCCGGGGCCTTGTCTCCTAAGCTTAAATACTTTGTTCTTGAATGGCTCCAAAGGAACCACGGAGGACCTTGGCGGTGCCCGGCAAGCCTTACCGCGGGGTGCTGCAACTGCCCGTGCACAAGTTCGGGATACTAGGGTACCCCTATTCTAGTACACCGACAGCGCCCGCTGCGACGTTCTGTGTGCCCGTCGTCGCCGGAGTTGATGCAGCTCGCGTCGTTGTCATCGTCACAACCGTTACCCAGCCCGTGGACCAAACCTGGCGCACCGACGCCGGTCGCACCATGCTCCGTCACGACTCCGGTGACACACGACGAGCTCCTTCTCTGCCGGCGACACACGCGTGGCGTCCCTCTGTGCCCCGCACGTTCCGCGCGCACCCGATGCGCCCAACGAGGCCGGCCGCACCAGTGCATCCCACACATCCCGCACGCACACAACGCGCCCGACAAGACCGACCACACCACAGCCGTGGACTCACCACGCACCGCCTCCGCGTCGGCCATGGCAGCCGCAGCTTCTCTTCCCGGCGCACTTACGTCGCCGGCCGCAACTACGGTCGATTTGCTCAAGCACGAACTCGAGCCACACCTGTTACAACGCATATTGGGGGTTCTTATACCCTGGGGCGCGCTAGGGCACGTACCCCACGCCCCAGTCCATGCCGAGTGCCTGGTCCGGCCCGCTCTGCCCACTCCTGCAACATGCACGTACACGTCCGGGTCGTGCGAGCCCGCCTAGGACCAACTCCACGCTCCCCCGATCTCACCAACAGAATGCACACATGCTGCACTCGTGCATGGACACGCCTGTGCATACCACACGCACGCACACAAACGACTTGTCGTGGACCCGACGCGCCGAGCACACCCGGCACGCTGCCATACATGCGCCCGATGCGACAAGCTCATTGCCATGGTTACTACCGCCCGACGCCACCGTGTGCTTCTAGCATGAGTTGTCATAGATGCCGTGCAACGCGACCACCTCGCCGGCCGCTGTCGAAACCCACAGCTCCGTGCGGCACCGTGCCGCGTCTCCGTGCCTCACACCATCGTTCTCACCGCGCGCCGCAGCCTGCAGGTAGGTTGCGCGCTCCGCGGATGCCGCCGCGTGCCACGGCCGGCCCTCGAACTTGGCTCTGATATCAATTGTTGTTGCCGCTCTCTCTCACGCCAGACGGAGGTGGAAGAAGGATTACACTTTTTTTCCCAGTGCACAAACGCCTCGGTGCACGAACGGCGATTTCTTTTCTTCAGCACAAACTGAGGCTCGGCGACACACCATGGCTGAGAACACACGCGCACACACATGACTACATCTCTAGCCCCTGGCCGCCCTCACAACCATCAGCTCTGCTTAAATAGGCTAACAATTGCATACAGCCAGCGGCCACACACCCCACTAACTCAGGCACACACGCACGCACCACACCGGCTACTAACCAGCTAACTACATGCACGCCATGCACCAACGGCTCTATGCATGCAACGCACCGGCCAAGCAACACAACAACTTGGTCCAGTTTTGACTCAACTATAGAAATAGCCACACAAACAACGTCGGCTAGCTAATCTAATCCAGCTAACAACCTTGCTTGTCAAGATTACTACTAACAAAAGTTATAGCACTCACAAGACACCTAAATGATGTTAACATGCAGCAGTTTTCGGTAGTTTACAACATTTGAAGTTTTGCAATGAAGATTAAGGCATAAAGATGAAAAGTAACATGCATGAAAACTACTCCATCATGAAGAGCATCAAGTGGTGAACATTTCCATATATCATACACTCAAAACGGAGTAACATGCATGAAGTTATGGCATGGCAAAGATGCACATATGTGATGAATTTTTCCAGGGACTTGGCCAAAATTCACCTCACGAGAAGTTGGACGGGGAGATCCTGGGACGGAGTGGAGCGGGACGGGGAAGCGTGTTTGGTTCACGAACTGGTGGATCTCATCCACCCTCGATGGAACCAGTGACGGAGGCGGCTCCGGCGATGGCGGCGACCTCCGGCGAGGCGGCGCGGGCGAGGTTGGGACGGCGGAGGAGGAGGACGACGTCTCTGGTGGCGACCTGCGGCGGCTCGGGGCAGCGGAGCGGGCGGCGCGAGGCGGTTGAGAGCTCCGGTGAGGCGGCGGCGTGCGGGCGGCGATGCGCGAGGAGAGCGGTGCGGGGCGCGAGGCAAGCGCGGCGACGGACGGCGGAGCAGGATGGCGCGGGAGGTGCAAGGCAGCGGAGCGCGGTGCTGGACGTTGTCGGTCGTGGGCGGTGACGCCCGCCGGCGGCGGGGACGAAATCCGGCGGCGGAGGCGCGGGGCCCCGCGAGGCGGCGGCTTGAGGCGATGGGCTCGGGCGGGCCCATGCGGTGACCGTCAAGATGGCAACGGGGATGAAACCCATCGGGTTTTGCCTTCCCAAACCCATCCCCACGAGAAAATCATAAACCCGTCCCCGTCCGCATCACCCTGTGCGGGGCTAGTTTTTTGCCCATCCCCTAAACCCATCGGGTTTCGGGGAACCCACGGGGAACCCACGATAAAATCAAAATATTTAAACAAACATAGTGGCGACAAAGAATAACATTTCATGAACAAAACAATCACATTTCAGCAGCATCACTTGAGTAAGTTTCAACAAAAACAATAGTCGATGGTTCAATAACTATATAAGTTCTGAAATAGAACTTATAGTTCAGAAATCACTTTAAAGTTGGAATCATCATGGCATCTTTCACATCTCCAAGCCTCCAAACGACCATCTTCAAATCTTCCAATGCCAAATCAAAGTGCCAAGTCCTAGGGAAGATCAAAATTCGCTCAAGCTAAAGTTAAACATGAGAAAAATATGCAGATTAGTATATGAAATTTGCAAGTACCTGTACTTCACCTGCATTCCCTCTTGAATGTCTTGAAGACAACTCCAAAAGCTTTGTCCTTATTCATTGTCAGCATCTATGAGAATCAAATAAGTAGTAATGAACATCTTATGAAAAATTGCAGCAAGATAATGATAAACTTTATGATGATATGTAAAGAAAGACACACCTTTATATTTGCTTCTTATCCAATCTTGTGAACACATCAAGGCCTCTAGAATTTCGGGGGTAAGATGACTACGATGGTAAAAAAATAATGTAATTTCACGGGTATTGCCGGGTTTCGGGTTCGGGGACTACCGAAACGGGTGTAACCCCACGAAACGTGTCGGGTTGTATAATGTGCCCAACAACAGCTCCGCGGGGATGAAAAGATGCCCATCCCCGTCCCCTAATAGGGTAAAAACCCACGGGGACGCGGGTTTCAGGGCCCCATTGCCATCTTGAGGTGACCGGCGGTGCTGGGGCTGACATGGCGGAGGCGGATTGTCTGAGGCGACAGCGGCAGACGTGTTCAGCATGGGCAGACGCGTCCGGCGGCGCGAGGAGGAGTTTAGGCTAGGGTTAGGGTAGGATTGGATCCAAAAATGGAGGGGGAAAGACGTTTTTATAGGTAGAGGGAGCTAGGAGAGCGTTATTGAGGTGCGGTTTTCGCCCACACGATCGTGATCCAACGATGGAGAGCATGGAGGGGGTTTAGATGGGCTAGCAGGCTGTTGTGGAGGGGTGCTGGGCTGCAAAGAGAAGGGGGTTTCGCGGTTACACGGTTAAGCGTTAGGGCATCAAATGACCCCCAAATGTGATGAGGACATGACTACCTTGGATACGACCAAATATATTACATACATGCATATTTGTTAGGTGATTTCTAGTGCAAACTATTCAATAATCTATTTATGTTATCCAGAACAAAAATATTTCACACACTTTTGTGTTTTGTCTAATTGCAGGTGTATGGGACATTTGTAAAATCCACATATGAAGATAAGGGAAAAGGAGAAGTTTAGGTTCTGTTAAAAAAGTCCTCTCGCGTCACTTTTGGGCCAAGAGAAGATAGAGTCCAAGTCTCTCACATTCTGGATTCAGATTCGGACTCTATAGACATACCTGAATCAAAATGCCAAGAACTCTTTTATACGGAATCCGAATTAGGCGATTCTTTTTTTGTTGGAAAGTAGATTTCATGCTCTTTCCAACCAAATTGGATTCACCTTCAAATTTGTCCGAAGCATTGAGATATCGATGAAACAATCTGATGTTGCAGCAGAATCCGAGTCAAACAACAAGTCCAAAGGTGTTGCATCACCTCCCCTAGGGCCCATGAGTCTTGTACGACCTAGGGTTGATTTTAGGCTTCCTTGGGACATTCTCCCACCTCCTTGGCCGCCACCCCTTGCTCCTATATAAGTAGATCCATCTAGTAGCTTTTTCCTTGGGATTTGTTTAGTTAAAACTTAGCCATTGCAACTTCGTGTACTTCGTTTGTGTCCAACGACCAGACCAAGACCGCTTACGGATCCCCACCTTTATCAATACTTCATATATACTCGCAATATTCAGATTGCTTTTATCATATTCTTGCTTGTTCTTTGATTGTTTGTAGGAATAGACCTTCGTGGTCAGGTTGATTATGCTCCGGCGTGGTCAATAACCTCTCAGAGTTGGTTTAGCGATTTCTAAGGCACAACACCGTGCACGTTTGTAGTCGGATCGTCAAAGTCATCTTCACCAAATCGAGAGTTATCATCTCATCGAAATATCGAGACACCTTTGCCTCTATAAAAAAACGAAATTTGACAGGCGGTCTACCAGTGATGTACCAAGACCACTTGTCAACTCTTGGCCCATTCCGAGAACATTTTTCTCCGGCTCACAAAATGAGATCTGGGAGGTGCGGCGGGCGCGTGCGAGTGTGGTTGGGCTCAGAACGGACAATGGAGAGAACCGGGGGAACCTGAACGGATGCAAGTTTTGAAAAACATGCGGATGAAATGCACATGATGACATGGCAAAGTGCAACACGCACGGGAATGACCTGGCAACGACGGTGAACAAACGGAAGACACCTGGCGCATCAGTATCGAGGCGTTACAACTCTCCTCCACTAACAGAAGATCTTGTCCCGAGATCTTAGGAATGAGACGGAAGAGAAAGAGGAAGAGGTTAAGTAAGAATGTAAGAGAGAAGATGAACAAAGTTGAGAGCACTCGGGTAGGAAAGAGGAACGACGAATATGAGAGAATCAAAAGCTCAGGAACAAGATAGACTCTGAATCCACTCCAGTTAGAACATGATTGAAAAGGGACAAGAACAAAAGAATTCCGGCAGCACTCTGGCTGGAAAAAGTAAGTAATTGAACATGAACTTCACAAGATGGGATGACACTTGACGAGATGAACAACGCAATGCCTCCGTAAGAATTGAAAGAATGGAATGAAAAGAACGGATGAGAGAACAACAACTTCCACCACAAATTTGATAGCAACCTTAGAAGGAAGAATTGAACAGAGTTCTTGAGAAAAAGCAACAACAAAAGAATTATCTTGTTGAGGACTTATGGAAAAACATCTCAAAACTTGAGGTGAAATTATGCCACAACCAAATGCTTGAATATCAGAGAAGAATGAAGAAATGCAAAACTCCAATTCAAAAGAATACGGAGAATTAATTGCACTTCAAGACGCAAGAAGAAAAGACACTTGAACTCCACCAACAAGAATCTTGATGAAAACTTGAAAGAATGAATTAAAGCATGCAGAACCACCATGAAGAACTCCGGTGACAAAAGGATGATGAGATAGGATGAAGGATGAAAGAATAAGATTAAGCCTTGCGGTGATTTAGATGGAGCTTCCGACGAGATGGTGAGGAAATTTTGAAATCCGGAAAATAAAAGATGAAAACACTTGGAACTAGAATTTATTCATCAAGAACAAACTCCGAAAGAAGGGATTAATCACTTCGAGGAAATAAGAATAAGATTTATTGTATGCTTATCCTTCATCAAATTAAATTGATGACAAGCAACGTATTTTTATACTACTTATTCTTGTTGAAAAGGGTTAAGGGGGATGTAACCCAAAACTTGATAAAGCCTTTATGAACCAACGGTAGGATTGGAAAGAATGAATGAATTGCTATGATGACAAAGGAAGAGGAATGCTGAAGGAACCACTATAAGAATTCAAAAATTACTGACGAAAGAGAATGAATCACCAGGAAGAATTAGGAGAAAAAAATATGCTTGAGGAGATTTAGATGCAAAAGAACGAAGAGATAACGAGCTGGAAAAGAGTACTTGACAGATGCACCGGGTTAATTGGATAAGGATAGCTGGAATGTGAGAACGAATAATTCTTCTGGAATGATGGCCTCCGGTGAAACGAAAGGGAAAACAACTCCTGACATACTCCGGACGCGTAAGAAAAGAATCGCACAATTGGAAACAATAAGAGGATAGAGACAACCTTGCATGATGAATCCCCGAGAGAATGGAACAAAATTTAGAGGAGAACTCTTCTTCGGTCTTCAAATGTTGAGAATGACGATGAGGAACACCACAAAAATTGTTGAGATACTCCGGGAGAATGAAAAGAGGAAAGGTTGAACCAAAGTTGAAAATAATTTGAAAGCGATCTTAGAGAAGGCATGTGACTGATAGAATCCATTCTTACGTCACACTTTGAAAAGAATTTGAGAATAATTCCGGAATAATTAGAAGACTCAGGTAAGATCCTAAGAATAAACCTGTGGGTTAGGGCCCAATGAAGAGAAACCACCGTTGAAAAGGATTGCGGAATAGATGATGCACCTGAACGACTGACGGACTTGAATGAGGTGACAACCATGAATGAATTGGGACATAGACGAATCTCCTGAGATGTCTTCCGTACTCCGGAATGATTGAATAGCAAGAGGCAAATGAGCAAGAAGAAACATTTGATCCAAGGAAAAGAATATGATCAACCCAAAAAACTTGAGTTGAGTCCACCGGAAAAGAAAAAGCGATGAAGAATGTCGAACGAAATGAGAATTCACCGGTTGAAATAATTGAGGGAAAACTGAAGAAGCTCCGCACAAATGAAGAAGGGGAAACAACTTGGTTGAGAAAGAACTGAGGATTTATCTTGCAAAAATGAAGAAGGATTGAATCAACTTGAAGAGAAGTGCACCGGTTGAACAAAGGATAGACAACGAACCGGCGCGATCGTAAAGAAAAATTGAAGGGGAAGAGGAGTAATTCAAAACACCTACGTCTAGATTCCTCACCAGAGCGACGAAGGGGCTGATGAGTAAAAATAATTCCTACTCTCCTATATAACTAGACTCCGAAAACAGTTTTCTTCTAGACTCGACAACGGCCATGCTTCGAACACTCAAGGGGGCTCCTATGGTCGGTCGAGGCTTTGATACCAACTTGTCACGCCCAATATGCGATCCTATCCGAGACGAATTCGAAGGTCCCACCAAGGATAGATCCGCATATTGAAATGCTTTTGCAAGGTGGATATCATTACATTGTACCATTACACAATAGCTTGGGATACATACAAGAGGCATACAATGCCACATGAATACAACAACATCATACATGAGAGCAACATCCGACTACAGATGAAACACACATAGAAAATCAAACATCCACCCACCCTGCTAGCCCAGGCTGCCGACCAGGAACCTATCCCCTGAACAAAGAAGAAGCTGAAGAAGAACTCCAAAACAAGGAAACATCACTCTCACGTCATGATCAACGCATTACCAGTACCTGCAACTGTTGTTGTAGTAAACTGTGAGCCATGAGGACTCAGCAATCCCATTAGCATGGGTATCAAGACTAGCAAAGCTTAAAGGGTATGGAATACATAAGTGGTGAGGTTGCAGCAGCGACTAGGCAAAATATGGTGGCTAACTTATGAGTACAAGAATAAGATGAGAAGTTATGCAAATGATCGCAAACTAGTAATGATCAATAAGTGATCCTGAACTACTTACGTTCAAACATAACCCCACCGAGTTCTCTTCTCGACCAACTCAAAAAGAGACCATCACGGTTACACACGCGGTTGGGTATTTTAATTCAAATCTAGGGCCAAGTTCCCTACAACCGGATATTAACAAATTCCCATCTACCACATAACGGCGGGCACGACTCTCGAAAGTTTATACCCTGCAGGGGTGTCCCAACTTAGCCCATTAAAAGCTCATGATCCGCGGAGACAATCCTTCATCGCGGGACATCCGATCAAACTCGGGATCCCGGTGCACAAGACATGACAATGGTAAAACAAAACCAGCAAGACCTCCTAATGTGCCGACAAATCCCGATAGGAGCTGCACATATCTCATTCTTAGGGCACACCAGATGACACATCCTACAAGTAAATCCAACCCTCGAGTTTCCCCGAGGTGGACGCGCAGTCTACCCGGTTCGGACCAACACTCAGAGGAGCACTGACCCGGGGGAGGGGGGTTGATTAAGAAAAACTAGGGGTCCGGAGAAAATCCCCTATTTAAGTTTTAGTTGTTATTAGGCAAACGGAAAACCAATGTTGGGCCTTGCTAGAAGAGTTTTATTCAAAGCGAACTGTCAAGAGGGCCCCATACCCCTCACCGTGTTTGGGACGCAAAATCAAGGAACATAACACCGATATGACGGAATCTAGGGCGTCTAGAGTGGAACAAAACACCAGGCAAAAGGCCAAGCCTTCCACCCGTTACCAAGTATATAGATGCATTAATTAAAATAAGAGATATTGTGATATCCCAAAATATCCATGTCCCAACATGGAACAACCTGCAACTGCACCTGCAACTAGCAACGCTACAAGAAGGGCTGAGCAAAGCGGTAACATAGCCAAATAATAGTTTGCTATGAAGGGTGGAAAAGGTTAGAGGCTGTCATGGCAATTTGGGAGGCTCGAAAAACAAGTGGTAGGAAGCGCGACATAGAGATACCATCGAGACAACTAGCATAGCAATGATAGTAATGAGATCCAAGGTAACGGTCATCTTACCTGAAATCCCGCTAGGAAGAAGATCGAGTCCCATAAGAAGACGAATGGGCGTAGACGAACCAAGTGTAGACGACGAATCCTCACGATCGCAACGAAATAAGAACTATCGAGAAGAAGCACAACCGGAAAGAAGCAAACAACATGGTAAACACACAACATATTAACAAGGCATGATGCACAACCAGGTATGATGCATGACAAGGCTACATCATGCTACTCCTGGCAATAGATGATGCATACCAGAACATCACATCAAAGCAAGTTTAAATGAGGCCGGAAACAACACATAACAATTCCGGTAAGTCCTCATATGCAAATTCGAAATTGGTCCAGATCTGAATAAACCTTATGTTAGAGTTGTTAAACAGAAGGTTAAGATGCACCTTGATGATCTACACGCCAATCTAGTCAAGTTACATATAAAGTTCATTTAATTCGGAGCTACGGCCTAGAAGATATGAGCAACACAAGTTAAACATGGCATTGATGGAAAATGCATTCAAACATCAAGCAAGAACACTCAAAACAAGGATTCAACATGACATGATGAAACTACATAAAATTCTAAGCAAGTCCCATATAGAGCATGCTCAAAACCGAGCAACGGTGCAACACATACACTCCAAACAAGTTATAACAATCTGCTCAAAACAGCAAGTAGGCACTTCGCATCAAAACAACATGCTACAGGAATCATAAGAGCACAAACTTGAAATGCACCTCATGTACAGACAACATACTTCAAATATCATTATGGTTCAGGTTCATAGGCATAAATATTAAACCAATATTATCATTGCAAAATGCAACTGAGTTAATATGATGGCATGTTGGAGGAATGAAATAAAAATGATACTGCAACTATAAATAGCAACCAAGGGCATGGCATTAAAGTACACATAAAAAAGAGCAAATAACATTCAGTCATCATATCCATATGGCTCATGTATTAGTGGGAACCAACAAGACAAGATTGAATGTTGAAATAGTTTCAGCAAGCGTAAAACAGCAACATTATGATAGCATGTTAGCAAGCATGAAACAGGCGTCATATGTTATCCGAAATTATCAAACTTGGTATGCGAACAAAGCACTCATATCATACTTCAAAACATGTAATTGTAGCATCTCCAAAAGAGGCATGGATCAATTAATAACAAGCTCACAACATGGCATCCTGAAATTAACAGGAAACCGGAACATCATTTAGGCATGCTTATGGCAATGACAAACATATGCTACCCAATATATATAAGGCATGAAAAGGCATGTCATTATAGAGCATAATATGGACCACAAAACATGTCAACTAAGCATATCCATATTATGCATGGATTAGTTGGTAGCATCAAGCAAATATGGCATCATGATATTACAGATTCAGCTAGACAGAACATTAACAGCAAGTAGCCCACTTCACAAGCTTGTTGCACTTACCACAGGGCATATAAAAATACATGGATTGCACCATAGAAAATATGGCATGCTTGTTCTACTAAAACATGTAGAACTGATGCTCAAAAGAAAATCACACAAAAAGATATAAAAATGACAAAAGGGCAAGTTATAACAGTTTTCAGCAGTTAACAGCAAGATGCACTTTTGGAACAGAGATTAACATGTCAAGATGCGATCTAAAATGAATTCAAACACCCAACATGTAGAGCATAAAGAGCAGAACATGTGCATATCAAGATCATCATCATAGGATCAACCAGGACAAATTTGTAGCACTAACAAGACACGTTAACATGCAGCAGCTTTCAACAGTTTATAACACTTAGCTATTTTGCAACGAATATTAAGGCATCAATATGAACAGTAACATGCATGCAAACTACTCCATCACGAAGAGCATCAAGTGATGAACATTCCCATATATCATACACTCAAAACTGAGCAACATGCATGAAGTTATGGCATGCCAAAGATGCACACATGTGATGAATTTTTCCAGGGACTTGGCCAAAATTCACCTCGCGAGAAGTTGGACGGGGAGATCCCGGAATGGAGCAGAGCGGGACGGGGAAGCGTGTTTGGTTCGCGATCTGGTGTTTCACATCCACCCTCGATGGATCCAGCGACGGAGGCGGCTCCGGCAACGGCGGCGACCTCCGGCGAGGCGGCGCTGGCGAGGTCGGGACGGCGAAGGAGGACGGCGCCGTCTCCGGCAGTGAGCTGCGGATGCTCGGGGCGGCGAAGCGGGCGGCGCGAGGCGGCGAAGAGCTCCGGCGAGGCGGCAGCGTGCGGGCGGCGACATTGGATCCACAGCGGGCGGCGTGGCGCGGGGCACGAGGCAAGCGTGGCGGCGGACAACGGAGCAGGGCGCACGGGAGGTGCAAGGCGGCGGGGCGCGGTGCTGGACGGCGGCGGGCACGGGCGGCAGCCGGAGGCGACGAGCTCGGGCGGGCCCGAATCGGGCCCCGTGAGCCTGCGCGGCGACCGGCAGCACTGGGCTGACTTGGAGGAGGCGGATTGGCTGGAGGCGATGGCGGCGGACGTGTCCGGCTCGGGCGAACGCGTCCGGCGGCGCGGGGAGGAGGTTTGGCTAGGGTTAGGCTAGGATTGGATCCGAAAATGGAGGAAGGAAGATGTTTTTATAGGTAGAGGGAGCTAGGAGAGTGCTATTGAGGTGCGGATTTTGCCCACACGATCATGATCCAATGAAGGAGAGCATGGGGGGGGGTATAGATTGGCTAGCGGGCTGTTGTGGAGGGGTGCTGGGCTGCAAAGAGAAGGGATGTTTCATGGGTATACAGTTAACCGTTGGGGCATCAAATGACCTCCAAATGGAACGAAATTTGACAGGCGGTCTACCGGTTATGTACCAAGACCACGCATCAACTCTCGGCCCATTCCGAGAACGTTTTTCTGTAGCTCACAAAACGAGATCTAGGAAGTGCGGAGGGCGCGTGCGAGTGTGGTTGGGCTCAGAACGGACAACAATGAGAACCGGGGGAACCTAAACGGATGCAAGTTTTGAAAAACATGTAGATGAAATGCACATGATGACATGGAAAAGTGCAACACGCAAGCGAATGACATGGCATCGACGGTGAATAAACGGAAGACACCTGGCACATCAGTCTCGGGGTGTTACATTTGTCCTTGAGTTTTTTTCTACAATGAACATACACCCTGCAAATCCCCATGTTCAAATTTGCACTTTTCCGGCCTCATTTACTAGATTTAGGCGATTATGTGCTCTTTCTAGGCATTAGTGCACATAATTCAAATTCAAACAATCAGTGCATTCAGAGATGCATCAAAAAAACGGTCTGGAAAACCATGCCCGTGCTATTTATTTAATTCTCGTGCCTTTTCCAAGGAATTGGGAGATATTTCAAGGATATGTGTGGCAAGAGTCAACCACAAATGTGTCGTTTATTGATTTTTCAACAACAGAAAATTGGAAAACATGCTAGAAAAACATGACATTTGTCATGGACCCATTTTATGGCCTCACCATGCCATGGTAGAAATTTCAGAATGTTTGACTTATGTCGTCATGCACGACACCCTTCATAACTCGAACTGTCGCCGAGGAAGTTTCATGGTTTCGAGAGGGAAATCACCAAGACTGAATGGCAATCTATATTTCCTTCGCCCTTTGTCCTTGAGTTTTTTCTACGATGAACACACACCCTTCAAATCACCGTGTACAAATGTGACACTTTTTCGGGCTCATTTACCATATTTAGGCTATTATGTGCATTTTCTAGGCATTAATGCACGTAAATAAAATTCAAACAATCTATGCAAGAAAAGGTGCAAAAAACTATCTGTAAAATCATGCGCGTGGTATTTAGTAAATTCTTATGCCTTTTACCAGGAATGTATAGAGATTTAAAGGATATGTGTGGCAAGAGTCAACCAGAAATGCGTCGTTTATTGGTTTTTTAACTATAGAAAAATAAAATACATGCTTGAAAAACATGACGCCTGGCATGGTGCCAATGCATGGCCTCACCATTCCTTGGTAAAAATTTGAGAAGGTTTGGCTTATGTCATCATGCACGCCCTTCATAAATCGAACCATCACCGAGGAAGTTTCATTCTTTTGAGAGGGAAATCACCAACATGGAAGGGTAATCCAAATTTCCTTCATCCTTTTTCCTTGAGTTTTTTTCTACAAAGAACGTACAACCTGCAAATCCCCGTGTTCAAATTTGGCACTTTTCTAGGCTCACTTACTATATTTAGAGGATTATGCGCTCTTTCTATGCATTAATGCATATAATTCAAATTCAAAGAATCGGTGCATTAAAAGATGCAAAATATGGTCTAGAAAATCATGCACATGCTATTTAGTAAATTCTCATGCCTTTTCCAAGGAATTGGCAGAGATTTCAAGGATATGTGTGGCAAGAGTCAACCACAAACGTGTTGTTTATTGATATTTCAACTACAGAAAATAAAATACATGCTTCAAAAACATGACGCCTTGCATGGTGCCATGATATGACCTCGCCATGCCCTGGTAAAAATTTGAGAAGGTTTGGCTTATGTCGTCATGCACGCCCTTCATATATCGAACCAACATCGAGGAAGTTTCATGGTTTTGAGAGGGAAATCAAAAAATTTAAGGGCAATCCAAATTTCCTTCATCCTTTATCCTTGAGTTTTTTCTATGATGAAGATACACCCTACAAATCACCGTGTTCATATTTGGAAATTTTCCGGGCACATTTATCATATTTAAGCGGTGATGTGCACTTTCTAGGCATTAATACACATAATTCAAATTGAAAAAATCGATGCATGAAAAGGTGCAAAAAATGGTCGGGAAACCATGCGCGTGCTATTTAGTAAATTCTCAAGCCTTTTACAAGGAGTTGGCAGAGATTTCAAGGTGTAACATACCAAATTTCCAATTTGGAATGTTATACATTAGATCATCATTGCATATCATATTTTATTGCATCTTGGCTTGATCCTAGAGATTCTACGCAACTCAAGGACCCACGGAGAGAGTTGAGGATTTCGTTATTTTCATATTTGAGTTTTCTCAAATTTTGAAAAGAGGATCGTTTGATTTTAATTATTTTCTCTTTGAATATTTCTTTTATAAAAATAAAAGAGAGGGGATAAAATGACATTCCCAAAATAAAGAAATATTGGAGATATAATATTAAAATTAAATAAGATTTTTATTCAGAGTTTTATTGCTATTTTATTTGAGTTAGGAAAAATACGCGTTTTTCAAAATTGCATTAGAGGCCCAAATAAATGTTCGCTTTGTCTGCTATATTTTTAGAGGACGGGGAAAATTTATTTCGGTATTTTTGGAGTCCATTTAGTATTTCTTTTATTTGTTTTTCTGCGCACAAAATTATATAAAAAAAAGAGAACCGACTTAGCCGGGCCGTACCCGACCCGGACTCATCCGGCCGGCCTCATAAAAAGGCCTGCCCAGGACCCCCCAGCCCAGCCGCCGCCTCCCGAAACCGTAGCCGTAGCCGACTTCGCCGCTGCCGCCGCCACCTACCACCGCCACCAACCCCGCCGCCCGCCGCCGTCCATTGCCGGAGTTGTCGCCGTCCCGCTGCCGCCGATCCATCAAGGTAGTTGCCGGATCCACCGCCAGTTTTCTCTAGAAAACCGTACGATATTTTTTTGAAACCGCGGTTTATTTTTATTTATAGATCGTTTTTTGGTTTAGTTATTTAGCGAACGCCCGTTCGTTTGTTCGTTTTAACGAACGGTTTTCACCCGTTAGCCGCAGACAGTGAATGTTCGTTCGTTAGCCTGTTCATCACTTTTTCTTTTTTTCCGTGGTTTTCCCGTGATTATTTTCGATGGCGATTTCTGCCCTGGTTTTCGTTTAAGTTTATCTTTTCGCTCGTTTATCGGAATCAGGCGATTCAAGAGCCTAGAGTTTCGTCTCGAAGCCCTCTTTCTGTTTAACCAACTTAAACAAGTTTTTGCTACTGCAAAATTTGACTTAAGTCCGGATTAGTAAATGGAGCTTGTTTCTTTCGTAGTTTGAGTTTCATTGCTTCGTTTGATTTGATTTTTTTTGCAAACCGGAGTTCTTCATTTGAACTTTCTGGTTAGATCTCTTATTTGAGTTTTACCCGTGCTTCTGGTTGAGTGCTTATTGTATGCTTGTTTGTTCATGATAGAGTACCAGAGTGCGAAGTGTGCTACTACGAGTCTCTAGGTTTCACGGATCATCAGCAAGGCAAGTAACACTTTGATCATACCTCTTTACTACCCAGTTTTATTGCATTAGATCAATCCCCAAACAATTGCATGGTCAAGATCTGATTAATATGTGGGTTTTGGGAAGTAGATGAGGTAGTACCTATTGTCTTGTTTATTATCAAACCTTTGGGAGTTACTTCTACATTATGCCTATAGTGCTATGCTATGCCTGTAGACATGGTTTGGTTCGACTGATTCATGACAGATGTGAGTGTTGTTACTTAATGGTTAACTTAAGGTGGCAACTTTAATACACATCTGGGTGGATTGCTTGAAGGCATCCTGGAGTACCCAGTGGTTGTCAGTGCACCTAGAGAATCCAGTGTTGTCCTAGGATATCCCGGAGTACCCGTGTGATCATCCTACGGTCCGCCACCCAGGCTCAAAGGGATCATAATATTATTCATGCTACAAACTTCCATGTGCAGCCACAAGCTTTTACGGGCTCTAGCATAGTTGAGTATGTTGCAAGACCTCTTTCAGTGGTGGGCTAGCAGATGTAGGGGAAAGTAGGTGTAACTGTCCACCTAGAGTAAAGAGTTATTGTTTTAGAAAGACTGTGTATTGATTCTCCGACCATGGATGTATTCGAGTCTTGTGGGGAAAAGTGCACAAACCTCTGCAGAGTGTACAAACTAATCATGGTTAGCTGTGTCCCCGGTTATGGACATCTTGATTATCTAGTTCTTGGATTATCATGTTGATCTCATCACTCTTAAATTAATTTGATTGGGTTTAATGACGATTTTTAATTGGGATTGAGTTGGAGGAACCTTCTCAATGTTTAACAACCACCATGATAGTTAAATAATTTTTTTCCTTTGTTGTAGCGAAAAATTGGCTTTATGCAAAACTGTTAACCATAGAGCTTTCCACCAGCCATATATGCATGTAGTGACAGCAATTATTCTGTTCATTACTCTCTTGTGTTACATTGCCAGCATATTCCATGTGCTGACCCGTTTCGGGCTGCAACATTCATGTTGCAGACTTTTCAGATGACGAGTAAGGTGCCATAGGTTGTTGTCTTTCACTCAGTGATGTCGTTGGAGTTGATGGACTCACTTCATCTTCCAAGCCTTCCGCTATTATCGTTATTAGATGGCCTTAAGCCATATTTATTGTAATAAGTTCTCTTTTGAGACATTCGGTGTAATAAGTGTGTGATTGCTACTCTGTTATAAATCCTTCAAGTACTGTGCGTGTCACCATTACCGATCCAGGGATGACATTGATGCACACAGATCAGACTATTTGAGGTCTGGTCGCTACATAAGGATATATGTAACAACGGTCAATCACAAAATGTCGTTTATTATTTTTTCATCTATAGAAAATGAAAAACATGCTAGAAAAACATGACATTTGGCATGGACCCATTGTATGTCCTCACCATGCCCTGGTAGAAATGTGAGAATGTTTGACTTATGTCGTCATGCACGACACCCTTCATAACTCGAACCATCACCGAGGAAGTTTCATGGTTTCGAGAGGGAAATCACCAAGATTGAAGGGCAACCCAAATTTCCTTCATCCTTTGTCCTTGAGTTTTTTCTACAATGAACACACACCCTTCAAATCACCGTCTACAAATTTGACACTTTTCCGGGCTCATTTACCATATTTAGGTGATTATGTGCATTTTATAGGCATTAATACACGTAATTCAAATTCAAACAATCGATGCATGAAAAGGTGCAAAAAACTATCGGGAAAATCATGCGCGTGGCAAGAGTCAACCACAAACGCGTCGTTTATTGATTTTTAACTATAGAAAAATAAAATACATGCTTGAAAAACATGACGCCTGGCATGGTGCCAATGTATGGCCTCAGCATGCCTTGGTAAAAATTTGAGAAGGTTTCGCTTATGTCATCATGCACATCCTTCATATACCGAACCAACACCGAGGAAGTTTTATGGTTTCGAGAGGGAAATTGAAGGGGAATCCAAACTTCCTTCATCCTTTGTCCTTGAGTTTTTTCTACGATGAACATACACCCTGCAAATCACCTGTTAAAAATTGGCACTTTTCTGGGCTCTTTTACCATATTTACGCGATTATGTGAACTTTCTAGGCATTAATACAAATAATTCAAATTCAAAAAATTGGTGCACAAAAATGTGCAAAAAATGGTCGGGAAACCATGCGCTTGCTATTTAGTCAATTCTCATGCCTTTTCTAACGAATTGGCAGAGATTTCAAGGATATGTGTGGCAAGAGTCAACCACAAACGTGTTGTTTATTGGGTTTTCAACTGTACAAAAAGGAAATACATGCTTGAAAAAACTTGATGTCTGGCATGGATCCATTGTATGGCCTCATCATGCCCTGGTAAAAATTCGAGAATGTTAGACTTAAGCCGTCATGCACACCCTTCATAAGTCGAACAATCACCGAGGAAGTTTCATGGTAACGAGAGGGAAATCACAAAGATTGAAGGGCAACCCCAATTTCCTTTGTCCTTTGTCCTTTATGTTTTTCTATGATGAACACACACCCTTCAAATCACCGTGTACAAATTTGACACTTTTCCTGGCTCATTTACCATATTTAGGCGATTATGTGCATTTTGTAGGCATTAATGCATGTAATTCAAATTCAAACAATCGATGCGTGAAAAGGTGCAAAAAACTATCTAGAAGGATATGTTTGGCAAGAGTCAACTACAAACGCGTCTTTTTTTTACCTGCAGAAAAATGAAATACATGCTTGAAAAACATGACGCCTGGCATGGTGCCATGATATGACCTCACCATGCCCTGGTAAAAACTTGAGAAGGTTTGGCTTATGTCGTGATGAGGACATCAATACCATTGTTACACCCACAGCCCCTGCTGCTATACATACTGGACCAATTAGTAGAGCTCACGCACGCCAATTAAATTACTAGGTACTTTTGTTTCTTGGTAATGATTGCAAGTTCATGAGAATATGATGTTGCCTAAATTGGATACATTTGTTTTGCTTACCAATGAAGATCCTAGCTTGGAGAAGGATTAACATTGGAGCAAGAACAAGCATGGAGATGATGGCATGCGCAAGGGGAACAAGAACGGAGATACAAGTGATGATTTCAGGACGTTGAAGCCACCATAATGAGTGCATGAAGCCTTGGACGAAATATACAAGATGTTACTTCATAACTATAGTCCAGAGGCTATTCTAGGTGTTGCGTCGCCTTATTATTGGGCCAGGCCCATGTATTTTCGAAATACTTGAGTATATGTTGTTTTTAGAGTCTATATGTGTGGGGAAACAAGAGATAGGGTTGGTTTCGGACCCCTTCCCCAAGGGCCACGAAACTCCCCCCCTCTTCCTCCATATATACAGCCCTTAGGGCATTGTTTAGACTTTGGGTTTTGTTTAGATTAAAGTTTGCCATAGCTGCAACTTCACGTACTTTGTTTGTGTTCAGCGACCAGACAAAGGCGTCACAGAACCCCACCTTCATTAATAAAGCTTTCCTCTTATATTCACAATATCCAGATTGCAATCTCGGTTTCTTTCTTGTTCTTTGTTTGCTCGCAGGAAAACAGACCCTCGTGGTCAGGTTGATCATGCTCCGGCATGGTCAATAACCCCTCGGAAGTTGGTTTAGTGACTGCTAAGGCGCGACGTCTCGCACGTTCGTAGTCGGATCATCAAGGTCGACTCCCACAGAAAATGATAGCCACCATCTCATCGAAAGACGGGATACCTTTGCCTCTATCAAGTGGTATCAGATTTCTAGGTTGCTCAATGAGATTTTACAGTTTTTCGTAGTTTAGATCGAGTCTGTTCTTCATACCTACAGTCCATGAAAAAGGCAAAAAAATTAGGGTTAGTTCCTCATATCCGGAACAATCTGAACCCTTGCATAATCTTTTTAGGGTTTTGCATTGTTGAATTTGCGGTTGCATCGTCGTGTCTAGTTGCTGGTCTTCGTGTCTAGTCCTTTAGAGTTTCGAGTTCTGTTCACAAGTTGTCACGCCGCCGCCGCATCATCATCGTCATCGCTGCCATATACCACCATCGTCGTCACCGCTGCCATATACCAGCATCGTCATCACCGCTGCCATCTACCACCATCGTCATCACCGCAGCCATATACCACATATCCACCGCCATCACGATAATTCGAGTCCACCTACAACATATATCCGCCAGTAGTCCGAGTTCCACCAGATTCATCTCCGCCACCAGTGCGAGTTCCACCAGATTCATCTCCCCCACCAGTCCTAGTCCGAGTCCAATATTTTGTTACCCTGCTTTGGATTTCGAGATCACGCCATACTCCGAGTCCTGACAGAGAAGGAGTCCCGAACTTCCGTGTTACCCGCAGTAGAAAAATAGTTCCCGTTTCAAAAAAAGACTAAGTCTGGAAAATTCTGGCTAGGTACTTTCTAGACCATTTGTAGCCTTTTTCGAAAAAATTTGTTGCACAGTAAAAAAAAGAGGAAAAAGTGCAAAAAAAGTGGAATTTTTTTACAGAGTGTGCTCCTCCCTTGTTTACGTGCAGCGCCATGATTTTGTTAGTGTTCTAGGCTTGCGTCTCTAGCACGGTCTAGCCTAGGACTAGCACAGTACTGTCGTTGAGCGTTTATTCAACTTTGCATCTCTGAATTGATCATTGCTGACCTTTTTTGCTACCATATAATAAGCCTTCCCAACTCCACATACATCTACGTCATGCGTTTGACTCTCCCTAGTAATCGCTCTACCCAAGCTTTGAGAGTTTTGACTACAACGGTTGCCGATCACCACCTGCTGGTGGGTAAGAACTCGTAAGAATTTGAGATTCGCTTGACGGATTTGTGACACCCCACCACCACCATTTTCCAGTAGTCTGTAGGATCATATTCTTGTTTGTTCCTATTGCTGCTAACTATGGTAGGACCACAAGCCGATGAGATTGACTGGGAGAACATGATGAACATGGAGCTTCATGATAAGTTTCATCAAATGTTGGGTCAACAGGTGGAAGACGTGATGGCCAACTTTGGAAAGGCAATGGAGAAGATGGATGACATTGAGAAGACAATTGACACCAAGTTAGATGCCAAGTTCGATGAATTACTCAAACATCTCCCACCACCAGTTTCACGCTGCGACACAGTAGGGCGAGCACAGCGTATTCCTATTCAGCCAGGACAAAATTCTGGTGCCGCTGCTACTACTGTTGGTGCTTCTGTAGCTCCTGCTGCTACTGCAGAGGTGGAGGACTATTACGAGGATGAGGTTGATCAAAATCAGAACTACGTGCAGCCACCAACACCACCACCAGCAGGTCGACCTCAGGTATATATTCGCAACGGTAGGCATGCACCACCACCTCAGGTACGAGATAATGACCATATTCCTAAACTGAAATTGAATATTCCATCATTTGAGAGTAGATATGTTCCTGATATATATCTTACTTGGGAGTTAGAAACTGAACAACGTTTTACATGTTTACAATATCCCGAGGAGAGACGGGTTGCTGCTGCTGTTTGTTCTTTCACTAGTTTTGCATGTGTCTGGTGGTCTGAACATTGTAGATTATATCCTATTCCAGCTACTTGGGCTGCTTTGAAAACTGCTATGCGTACTCGTTAGGTTCCACCATATTATCAACGTGAATTACTTCAAAAATTGTAGCGTTTAAGACAAGGAAAAAATTCGATGTGGTATAATTAGATGTGGTATTGTTGAGGAGAATCAAGCTATGCTTGCATGTTTTATGGGTGGATTAAATAGAGAGATTTAGACCATTCTAGAGTATAAGGAGTATACTAATATCACTCGTTTATTCCATCTTGCTTGTAAAGTTGAACGTCAAGTGCAGGATCGACAAGCATTGGCGCGAACTAACTTTTCTGCAGGTCGACCTTCATCATGGACACCGCGTGCATCTTCTACTTCCACTGCACCGACACCTCCATCAGGTGCCACCTCCAGCCATGATACAAGAAAGTGGGCACAACCACCACTATCTGCCAAGAGCGCACCTGTCGGGCCTGCACAGAGCTCTTCTTCTTCCATGGCTTCAACCGGGCACACAAGTGATATTATTTGTCGTCGTTGTAAGGGAAGAGGTCATTATGCGAGAGAATCCAAATCTCAACGTGTGATGATTGCTACTGAGGATGGTGGGTATGAGTCCGCTAGTGACTATGATGAGGAGACTTTGGCTCTTATTACACGTGAAGAACACGGTGGAGATGATTCTGATCATGAGATGCAATACATGGCTCCTGAAGACACTGACAGGTATGAATGTTTAGTTGCTCAACGTGTTTTGAGTGTGTAGGTCACGCAAGCTGAGAAAAACCAGAGGCATAATTTGTTCCATACAAAGGGAGTGGTGAAGGAACGTTCTATGCGCATCATCATAGATGGAGGGAGCTCCAACAACTTGGCTAGCATGGAGATGGTGGAGAAGATATCTCTCACCACAAGACCACATCCACATCCTTACTACATCCAATGGTTCAACAACAGCGCCAAGGTTAAGGTAACACATACTGTTCGTGTGCATTATAGTATCTCTACATATGCTGATTATGTTGATTGTGATGTGGTACATATGCAATCATGTTCCTTATTACTTGGTCGACCATGATAATTTGATAAAAATTATATACACCATGGTAGAAACAATCAGTATACTCTTGTTCATAAGGATAAAAATATAACTTTGCTTCCAATGACTCCTGATTCCATTTTGAAAGATGATATTAATAGAGCTAATAAAGCAAAACAAGAGAAGAATAAGAGTGAAAATCAGGTTGTGGCAAAAGAATTTGAGCAACAAATGAAGTCTAATAATAAACCATCTAGTGTTGCTTTTGAAATTAAATTGAAAAATGCATGTTTATTTGCCACCAAATCTGATATTGATGAGCTAGATTTCAGCAAATCTGTTTGCTATGCTTTTGTGTGCAAAGAGGCATTATTTTCATTCGAGGACGTGCCTTCCTCTTTCCCTCCTGCTGTCAGTAACATTTTGCAGGAGTTTGCTGTCTTTCCACAAGACGTGCCACCGGGATTACCGCCTATTCGAGGGATTGAGCATCAGATTGACTTAATCCCCGGTGCTTCATTGCTAAAACGTGCGCCATACCGTACCAATCCAAAGGAGACGAAGGAGATTATGCGTCAAGTACAAGAGCTTCTTGACAAAGGTTATATACGTGAATCCCTTAGTCCTTGTGATGTTCCTATTATTCTAGTGCCGAAAAAGGATGGTACATCGCATATGTGTGTTGATTGTAGAGGCATTAATAATATTACTATTCATTATCATCATCCTATTCCTAGGCTAGATGATATGCTTGATGAATTGAGTGTCTACAATATTCTCCAAAGTTGATTTGCGTAGTGGATACCATCAAATTTGTATGAAATTGGGGGATGAATGGAAAACAACATTTAAAACTAAGTTTGGATTATATGAGTGGTTAGTCATGCCTTTTGGGTTAACTAATGCACCTAGTACTTTTATGAGATTAATGAATGAAGTTTTACGTGCTTTCATTGGATGATGTGTGGTAGTTTACTTTGATGACATATTGATTTATAGCAGATCTTTGGAAGAACATTTGGAACATTTACGTATTGTTTTTATTGCTCTACGTGATGCACATTTGTTTGGTAACCTTGGGAAGTGCACCTTTTGCACTGACCGAGTGTCTTTTCTTGGCTATGTTGTTACTCCATAGGGAATTGAAGTTGATAAAGCCAAGATTGAAGCTATTGAGAGTTGGCCGCAGCCCAAAACGGTCACACAAGTGAGGAGTTTTCTTGGCCTCGCTGGATTCTATAGGCATTTTGTGAGAGATTTTAGCACCATTGCTGCACCTCTCAATGAGCTTACAAAGAAGGATGTGCCTTTTGTTTGGGGTACCGCACAGGAAGAAGCCCTCACGGTGTTGAAAGATAAGTTGACACATGCTCCTTTACTCCAACTTCCTTATTTTTATAAGACATTTGAGCTTGAATGTGATGCTAGTGGAATTGTATTAGGAGGTGTGTTATTACAAGATGGCAAACCTGTTGCATACTTTTCTGAAAAATTGAGTGGTCCTAGTCTGAATTATTCTACTTATGATAAAGAATTATATGCTCTTGTTCGGACTTTAGAAACATGGCAACATTATTTATGGCCCAAGGAATTTGTTATACATTCTGATCATGAATCTTTGAAACATATTAAAAGTCAAGCTAAACTGAATCGTAGACATGCTAAATGGGTTGAATTCATTAAGACTTTCCCTTATGTCATTAAACACAAGAAGAGTAAAGATAATGTTATTGTTGATGCATTGTCTCGTCGCTATACTATGCTTGGGGACCATCAAAGATCAATATCTGCATGATGCTGATTTTAAAGATGTATTGCAGAATTGTAAAGAAGGAAGAACATGGAACAAGTTTGTCGTTAATGATGGATTTGTATTCCGTGCTAACAAGCTATGCATTCCATCTAGCTCCATTCGTCTTTTGTTGTTGCAGGAGGCGCATGGAGGAGGACTAATGGGACACTTTGGCGTGAAGAAGACGGAGGACGTACTTGCTAGACATTTGTTTTGGCCAAAGATGAGACGGGATGTTGAGCGCTTTGTTGCTCGCTGCACTACATGTCAAAAAGCTAAGTCACGATTCAATCCTCATGGTTTATATATGCCTTTGCCTGTACCTAGTGTTCCTTGGGAGGATATATCTATGGACTTTGTTTTAGGTTTACCTCGAACAAAGAAGGGGCGGGATAGCATATTTGTTGTCATGGATAGATTGATGAGGACATCAATACAATTGTTACACCCACAGCCCCTGCTGCTATACATACTGGACCAATTACTAGAGCTCGTGCACGCCAACTAAATTACCAGGTACTTTCGTTTCTTGGTAATGATTCTAATGTTCATGAGAATATGATGCTGCCTAAATTGGATACATTTGTTTTGCTTACAAATGAAGGGCCTAGCTTGGAGAAGGATGAACATTGGAGCAAGAACAAGCATGGAGATGATGGCATGTGCAAGGGGAACAAGAACGGAGTTACAAGTGATGATTTCAGGACTTTGAAGCCACCATAATGGGTGCATGAAGCCTTGGACGAAATATACAAGATGCCACTTCATAAATTTCGTCCCGAGGCTATTTTAGGTGCTGCGTCACCTTATTATTGGGCCAGGCCCATGTAATTTCGAAATACATAAGTATAAGCTATTTTTAGAGTCCGTATGTGTGGGGAAACAAGAGATAGGGTTGATTTCGGACCCCTCCACCACGGGCCACGAAATTTCCCCCTCTTCCTCCATATATACAGCCCTTAGGGCATCGTTTAGACTTTGGGTTTTGTTTAGATTAAAAGTTCGCCATAGCTGCAACTTCGCGTACTTCATTTGTGTTCAACGACCAGACAAAGGCGTCACAGAACCCCACCTTGATCAATAAAGCTTTCATCTTATATTCGCAATATCCAGATTGCAATCTCAGTTTCTTGCTTGTTCTTCATTTGCTCGCAGGAAACAGACCCTCGTGGTCAGGTTGATCGTGCTCCGGCGTGGTCAATAACCTCTTGGAGTTGGTTTAGCGATTGCTAAGGCGCGACGTCCTCGCACGTTCGTAGTCGGATCGTCAAAGTCGACTGCCACCAAAGCGATATCCATCATCTCATCGAAAGACGGGACAACTTTGCCTCTATCAAGTCGTATCAGATTTCCAGGTTGCTCGGTGAGATTTTACAGTTTTTCGTAGCTTAGATCGAGTCTGTTCTTCATACCTACAGTCCACGAAAAAGCCACAGAAAAAATTAGGGTTAGTTCATCATATCCGAACCAATCTGAGCCTTTGCATAATCTTTTTAGGGTTTTGCTTTGTTGAATTTGCGGTTGCATCGTCGTGTCTAGTTGCTGGTCTTAGAGTCTAGTCTTTTAGAGTTTCGAGTTCTGGTCATAAGTTGTCACGCCGCCGCCGCACCATCATCATCGCCCCTGCCATCTACCACCACCGCTTATCCGCCACCGCTCCGAATCCGTATCCATATACCACCACCAATCCGTGTCCATATACCACCACCGATCCATATCCATATACTACCACCGCTACCACCACCGCTGCCATATACCACCACCATATATCCACCACCAATCCGAGTTCCTTGCATATTAGGTTTGTTTTCGGGATCCATCTAATTTCCGATTCGTGTTTCCTTGTCTGAGTAGGTTTCAGATTCCAGCAATCTTTTGCCGTCCGTAGAAGAGGTTGGTTTCCAAAAAAAAAAGAATCCGGAAACCACCCTCCGTTTAGGCCCAAAATTTTTGGAAAACGCACTTGACAAAAAAATTTCTAGCTATCCTATTTTTAGGTGTTTCTAAGCGTATTGAGACAGTCGCCATTATAGAAAGTTTTTTTGACCCGTTTCCAGTTTTTGGGTCCGGGCAGTTAAAAAAAAATTTGGTCACAAAAATTTCGTGCCCATCCTGTCAGTTTGACCTGGGAAGAGTTTTGAGACACTCGCCATTATAGTGATTTTCACAAAAAAAAGAGAGCAGCGCAAAAAAAAAGCAGCGCAAAAAAAAGAGCGAAAAAAATTCGACAGTGTGCTTTTCCCTTGTTTACGTGCAGCGCCGTGATTTTGTTAGTGTTCTAGGCTCGCGTCTCTAGCACGGTCTAGCCTAGGACCAGCACAGTACCGTCGTTGAGCGTTTATTCAACTTTGCATCTCTGAATTGATTATTGCTGACCCTTTTTGCTACCATATTATAAGCCTTCCCAGCTCCACATACATCTACGTCGTGCGTTTGACTTTCCCTGGTAATCGCTCTATCCAAGCTTTGAGAAGTTTTGACTACAACGGTTGCCGATCACCACCTGCTGCTGGGTAAGAACTGGTAAGAATTTGAGGTTTGCTTGACGGGTTTGTGATACACCACCACAACTTCTTAGTAGTCTGTAGGATCATATTCTTGTGTGTTTCTATTGCTGCTAACCATACCAGGATCACAAGCCGACGAGATTGACTGGGAGAACTTATCGAACAAGGAGCTTCATGATAAGTTTCAGCAAATGATGACTGAACAGGTGCAAGATGTGCTGAACAATTTTGAAGAGGCCATGGAGAAGATTACTGGCCTTGATAAGACGTTCGAAACAAAGCTCGATAACAGATTTAATGAACTGCTTGCGCGTCTTCCACCACCGGCTGCACCTGTCGCACCTCTGCAACAACAACAACTACGCCCCCTTCCGAATCAGTATGGACGAGCACAGCGTGTTCCTATTGAGCCAGGACAAAATTCTGGTGCCGCTGCTACTGCTGTTGGTGCTTCTTTGGCTCCTCCTACTGCTGCTGCTGGTACCCAGGAGGATGATGATTATGTGGGAGATTATGAGGATGAGGTTGATCAAAATCCGAACTACGTGCAACCACCAGCACCACCACCACCAGGTCGACCTCAGGTATATATTCGTAATGGTAGGCCTGCACCACCACCTCAGGTACGAGATGATGTCCATATTCCTAAACTGAAATTGAATATTCCACCATTTGAGGGTAGATATGTTCCTGATATATATCTTACTTGGGAGTTAGAAACTGAACAACGTTTTACATGTTTACAATATCCCGAGGAGAGTCGGGTTGCTGTTTTTGTTTGTGCTTTCACTAGTTTTGCATGTGTCTGGTGGTCTGAACATTGTAGATTATATCCTATTCCAACTACTTGGGCTGCTTTGAAAACCGCTATGCGTACGCGTTGGGTTCCACCATATTATCAACGTGAATTGCTTCAAAAATTGCAGCGTTTAAGACAAGGAAAAAATTCTGTAGAAGAATATTATCAGGAATTACAAACTGGCATGATTCGATGTGGTATTGTTGAGGAGAATGAAGCTATGCTTGCATGTTTTCTGGGTGGATTAAATAGAGAGATTCAGACCATTCTAGACTATAAGGAGTATACTAATATCACTCGTTTATTCCATCTTGCTTGTAAAGCTGAACGTGAAGTGCAGGATCGACAAGCATTGGCGCGAACTAACTTTTCTACAGGCCGACCTTCCTCATGGACGCCGCGTGAATCTTCTACTTCAACTACACCAGCACCTCAATCAGGTGCCTCCTACAGCCGTGATACAAGAAAACAGGAACAACCACCATTATCTGCCAAGAGCGCACCTGCCGGGCCTGCACATAGTTCTTCTTCTTCCAGGGCATCAACAGGGCACACAAGTGATATTATTTGTTGTCGTTGTAAGGGAGGAGGTCATTATGCGAGAGAATGCAAATCTCCGCGTGTGATGATTGCTACCGCGGATGGTGGATATGAGTCTGCTAGTGACGATGATGAGGAGACATTGGCTCTTATTACACGTGAAGAACATGGTGGAGATGATTCTGATCATGAGACGCAATACATGGCTCCTGAAGACGCTGACAGGTATGAATGTTTAGTTGCTCAACGTGTTTTGAGTGTGCAGGTCACACAAGCTGAGCAAAATCAGAGGCACAATTTGTTCCATACAAAGGGAGTTGTGAAGGAACGTTCTGTGCGCGTCATAATAGACAGAGGGAGCTGCAACAACTTGGCTAGCATGGAGATGGTGGAGAAGCTTTCTCTCACCACAAGACCACATCCACATCCTTACTACATCCAATGGTTCAACAACAGCGGCAAGGTTAAGGTAACACGTACTGTTCGTGTGCATTTTAGTATCTCTACATATGCTGATTATGTTGATTGTGATGTGGTACCTATGCAAGCATGTTCCTTATTACTTGGTACACCATGGCAATTTGATAAAAATTCTATACACCATGGTAGAAACAATCACTATACTCTTGTTCATAAGGATAAAAATATTACTTTGCTTCCTATGACTCCTGATTCCATTTTGAAAGATGATATTAATAGAGCTAATAAAGCAAAACAGGAGAAGAATAAGAGTGAAAATCAGATTGTGGCAAAAGAATTTGAGCAACAAATGAAGCCTAATAATAAACCATCTAGTGTTGCTTCTGAAATTAAATTGAAAAGTGCATGTTTATTTGCCACCAAATCTGATATTGATGAGCTAGATTTCAGCAAATCTGTTTGCTATGCTTTTGTGTGCAAAGAGGCATTATTTTCATTCGAGGACGTGCCTTCCTCTTTGCCTCCTGCTGTCACTAACATTTTGCAGGAGTTCGCTGACGTTTTTCCACAAGACGTGCCACCGGGATTACCGCCTATTCGAGGGATTGAGCATCAGATTGACTTAATTCCCGGTGCTTCACTGCCAAACCGTGCACCATACCGTACCAATCCAGAGGAGACGAAGGAGATTATGCGTCAAGTACAAGAGCTTCTCGACAAAGGTTATATACGCGAATCCCTTAGTCCTTGTGTTGTTCCTATTATTCTAGTGCCGAAAAAGGATGGTACATCACGTATGTGTGTTGATTGTAGAGGCATTAATAATATTACTATTCGTTATCGTCATCCTATTCCTAGGCTAGATGATATGCTTGATGAATTGAGTGGCTCTACAATATTCTCCAAAGTTGATTTGCGTAGTGGATACCATCAAATTCGTATGAAATTGGGAGATGAATGGAAAACAACATTTAAAACTAAGTTTGGATTATATGAGTGGTTAGTCATGCCTTTTGGGTTAACTAATGCACCTAGTACTTTCATGAGATTAATGAACGAAGTTTTACGTGCTTTCATTGGACGATTTGTGGTAGTTTACTTTGATGACATATTGATTTATAGCAGATCTTTGGAAGAACATTTGGAACATTTACGTGTTGTTTTTATTGCTCTACGTGATGCACGTTTGTTTGGTAACCTTGGGAAGTGCACCTTTTGCACCGACCGAGTATCTTTTCTTGGCTATGTTGTTACTCCACAGGGAATTGAAGTTGATAAAGCCAAGATTGAAGCTATTGAGAGTTGGCCGCAGCCCAAAACGGTCACACAAGTGAGGAGTTTTCTTGGCCTCGCTGGATTCTATAGGCGTTTTGTGAGAGATTTCAGCACCATTGCTGCACCTCTCAATGAGCTTACAAAGAAAGATGTGCCTTTTCTTTGGGGTACCGCACAGAAGAAGCCTTCACGGTATTGAAAGATAAGTTGACACATGCTCCTTTACTCCAACTTCCTGATTTTAATAAGACTTTTGAGCTTGAATGTGATGCTAGTGGAATTGGATTAGGAGGTGTGTTATTACAAGATGGCAAACCTATTGCATACTTTTCTGAAAAATTGAGTGGGCCTAGTCTGAATTATTCTACTTATGATAAAGAATTATATGCTCTTGTTCGGACTTTAGAAACATGGCAACATTATTTATGGCCCAAAGAATTTGTTATACATTCTGATCATGAATCTTTGAAACATATTAAAAGTCAAGCTAAACTGAATCGTAGACATGCTAAATGGGTTGAATTCATTGAGACTTTCCCTTATGTCATTAAACACAAGAAGGGAAAAGAAAATGTTATTGCTGATGCATTGTCTCGTCGCTATACTATGCTTTCACAACTTGACTTCAAAATATTTGGTTTGGAGACCATCAAAGATCAATATGTGCATGATGCTGATTTTAAAGATGTAATGCAGAATTGTAAAGAAGGAAGAATGTGGAACAAGTTTGTTGTTAACGATGGATTTGTGTTTCGTGCTAACAAGATATGCATTCCAGCTAGCTCTGTTCGTCTTTTGTTGTTGCAGGACGCGCATGGAGGAGGATTAATGGGACACTTTGGCGTGAAGAAGACGGAGGACGTACTTGCTAGACATTTCTTTTGGCCAAAGATGAGACGGGATGTTGAGCGTTTTATTGCTCGCTGCACTACATGTCAAAAAGCTAAGTCACGACTCAATCCTCATGGTTTATATATGCCTTTGCCTGTACCTAGTGTTCCTTGGGAGGATATATCTATGGACTTTGTTTTAGGTTTACCTCGAACAAAGAAGGGGAGGGATAGCATATTTGTTGTCGTGGATAGATTCTCGAAAATGGCACACTTTATACCATGTCATAAAAGCGATGATGTTGTTAATGTTGCTGATTTGTTCTTTCGTGAAATTATTCGCTTGCATGGTGTGCCAAATACTATTGTTTCAGATCGTGATACTAAATTTCTTAGCCACTTTTGGAGATGTTTATGGGCTAAGTTGGGGACTAAACTGCTTTTTAGTACTACTTGTCACCCCCAAACTGATGGACAAACTGAAGTAGTCAATAGAACGTTGTCTACTATGCTTAGGGCTGTTTTGAAGAATAATAAGAAAATGTGGGAGGAATGCTTGCCTCATATTGAATTTGCTTATAATCGTTCATTGCATTCTACTACTAAGATGTGCCCTTTTGAAGTTGTGTATGGTTTCCTACCTCGTGCACCTATTGATTTGTTGCCTCTTCCATCTTCGGAGAAGGTTAATTTTGATGCTAAACAACGTGCTGAATTGATTTTAAAAATGCATGAGTTAACTAAGGAAAACATTGAGCGTATGAATGCTAAATATAAACTTGCTGGAGATAAGGGTAGAAAACATGTTGTGTTTGCACCTGGAGATCTTGTTTGGTTACATTTGCGTAAGGATAGATTTCCTGATTTGCGCAAATCAAAGTTAATGCCACGTGCTGATGGTCCCTTTAAGGTGTTAGAGAAAATAAATGATAATGCATATAAACTTGAGCTGCCTGCAGATTTTGGGGTTAGTCCCACTTTTAACATTGCAGATTTGAAGCCTTATTTGGGTGAGGAAGATGAACTTCCGTCGAGGACGACTTCATTTCAAGAAGGGGAGGATGATGAGGACATCAATACAATTGTTACACCCACAGCCCCTGCTGCTATACATACTGGACCAATTACTAGAGCTCGTGCACGCCAACTAAATTACCAGGTACTTTCATTTCTTGGTAATGATTCTAATGTTCATGAGAATATGATGCTGCCTAAATTGGATACATTTGTTTTGCTTACAAATGAAGGGCCTAGCTTGGAGAAGGATGAACATTGGAGCAAGAACAAGCATGGAGATAATGGCATGCGCAAGGGGAACAAGAACGGAGTTACAAGTGATGATTTCAGGACTTTGAAGCCACCATAATGGGTGCATGAAGCCTTGGACGAAATATACAAGATGCCACTTCATAAATTTCGTCCCGAGGCTATTTTAGGTGCTGCGTCACCTTATTATTGGGCCAGGCCCATGTAATTTCGAAATACATAAGTATAGGCTATTTTTAGAGTCCGTATGTGTGGGGAAACAAGAGATAGGGTTGATTTCGGACCCCTCCACCAAGGGCCATGAAATTTCCCCCTCTACCTCCATATATACAGCCCTTAGGGCATCGTTTAGACTTTGGGTTTTGTTTAGATTAAAAGTTCGCCATAGCTGCAACTTCGCGTACTTCGTTTGTGTTCAACGACCAGACAAAGGCGTCACAGAACACCACCTTGATCAATAAAGCTTTCATCTTATAGTCGCAATATCCAGATTGCAATCTCAGCTTCTTGCTTGTTCTTCGTTTGCTCGCAGGAAACAGACCCTCGTGGTCAGGTTGATCGTGCTCCGGCGTGGTCAATAACCTCTTGGAGTTGGTTTAGCGATTGCTAAGGCGCGACATCCTCGCACGTTCGTAGTCGGATCGTCAAAGTCGACTGCCACCGAAGCGATATCCATCATCTCATCGAAAGACAGGACACCTTTGCCTCTATCATAGATTCTCGAAAATGGCACACTTTATACCATGTCATAAAAGCGATGATGTTGTTAATGTTGTTGATTTGTTCTTTTGTGAAATTATTCGCTTGCATGGTGTGCCAAATACTATTGTTTCAGATCGTGATACTAAATTTCTTAGCCACTTTTGGAGATGTTTATGGGCTAAGTTGGGGACTAAACCGGTTTTTAGTACTACTTGACACCCCCAAACTGATGGACAAACTGAAGTAGTCAACAGAACATTGTCTACTATGCTTAGGGCTGTTTTGAAGAATAATAAGAAAATGTGGGAAGAATGCTTGCCTCATATTGAATTTTCTTATAATCCTTCATTGCATTCTACTACTAAGATGCGCCCTTTTGAAGTTGTGTATGGTTTCCTACCTCGTGCACCTATTGATTTATTAACTCTTCCATCTTTGGAGAAGGTTAATTTTGATGCTAAAGAACATGCTGAATTGATTTTAAAAATGCATGAGTTAACTAAGGAAAACATTGAGCGTATGAATGCTAAATATAAACTTGCTGAAGATAATGGTAGAAAACATGTTGTGTTTGCACCTGGAGATCTTGTTTGGTTACATGTGCATAAGGATAGATTTCTTGATTTGTGCAAATCAAAGTGAATGCCACGTGTTGATGGTCCTTTTAAGGTGTTAGAGAAAATAAATGATAATGCATATAAACTTGAGCTCCCTGCAGATTTTGGAGTTAGTCCCACTTTTACATTGCAGATTTGAAGCCTCATTTGGGTGAGGAAGATGAGCTTCTGTCGAGGACGACTTCATTTCAAGAAGGGGAGGATGATGAGGACATCAATACCATTGTTACACCCACAACCCCTGCTGCTATACATACTGGACCAATTACTAGAGCTCGCGCACGCCAATTAAATTACCAGGTACTTTCGTTTCTTGGTAATGATTCTAATGTTCATGAGAATATGATGCTGCCTAAATTGGATACATTTGTTTTGCTTACAAATATAGGGCCTAGCTTGGAGAAGGATGAACATTGGAGCAAGAATAAGCATGGAGATGATGGCATGCGCAAGGGGAACCAGAACAGAGTTACAAATGATGATTTCAGGACGTTGAAGCCACCAAAATGAGTGCATGAAGCCTTGGATGAAATATACAAGATGCTACTTCATAACTTTCATCCAGAGGCTATTCTAGGTGATGTGTCACCTTATTATTGGCCCAGGCCCATGTATTTTTGAAATACTTGAGTATAGGCTGTTTTTAGAGTTCGTATGTGTGGGGAAACAAGAGATAGGTTTTGTTTTCGGACCCGTTCCCCAAGGGCCACGAAATCCCCCCCCCCCTCTTCCTCCATATATAGAGCCCTCAGGGCGTCGTTTAGAATTTGGGTTTTGCTTAGATTAAAGTTCGCCATAGCTGCAACTTCGCGTACTTCGTTTGTGTTAAATGACCAGACAAAGCCTTCACAAAACCCCACCTTCATTAATTAAGCTTTCCTCTTATATTCGCAATATCCAGATTGCAATCTCAGTTTCTTACTTGTTCTTCATTTGCTCGCAGGAAAACAGACCCTCATGGTCAGGTTGATCGTGCTCCGGCGTGGTCAATAACCCCTCGGAAGTTGGTTTAGCGATTGCTAAGGCGCGACGTCTCGCACGTTTGTAGTCGGATCATCAAGGTCAACTCCCACAGAAAATGATAGCCACCATCTCATCGAAAGACGAGACACCTTTGCCTCTATCATGTCGTCATGCACGCCCTTCATAAATCGAACCATCACCGAAGAAGTTTCATCGTTTCGAGATGGAAATCAACAAAACTGAAGGGGAATCCAAATTTACTTCGTCCTTTGTCCTTGAGTTTTTTCTACAATGAGCATGCTCCCTCCAAACCCCCGTGTTAGAATTTGGCACTTTTTCGGGCTCATTTACTATATTTAGGCGATTATGTGCTCTTTCTAGGCATTAGTGCACATAATTCAAATTCAAACAATCGATGCATTAAAAGATGCAAAAGGGTCTAGAAAACAATGCGAGTGCTATTTAGTAAATTCTCATGCCTTTTCCAAGTAATTGGCAAAGATTTCAAGGATATGTGTGGCAAGAGTCAACCACAAGCATGTCGTTTATTGATTTTTCAGTTATAAAAAAATGAAATACATGCTTGAAAAACATGACGCCTGACATGGTGCCAATGTATGGCCTCTCTAGGCCCTAGTAAAAATTTGAGAAGGTTTGCCTTATGTCGTCATGCATGCCCTTCATATATCGAACCAACATCGAGGAAATTTCATGGTTTCGAGCAGGAAATCACCAAAATTGAAGGGTAATCAAAATTTCCTTCATCCTTTGTCCTTGAGTTTTTTCTATGATGAACATACACCCTGCAAATCACTTTGTTCAAATTGGGCACTTTTCTGGGCTCATTTACCATATTTATGCGATTATGTGCACTTTCTAGGCATTAATGCACATAATTCAAATTCAAAAAATCGATGCACGAAAAGGTGAAAAAAAGTCGGGAAACCATGCGCATGGTATTTAGTAAATTCTCATGCCTTTTACAAGGAGTTGGCAGAGATTACAAGGATATGTCTGGCAGGAGTCAACCACAAACATGCTGTTTATTGGTTTTTCAACTATAGAAAAAATGAAATACTTGCTTGAAAAACATGACGTCTGGCATGGACCCATTGTATGGCCACACCATGTCCTATTAAAAATTTGAGAATGTTAGACTTATGTCGTCATGCACACCCTTTATAAATCAAACCATCACCAAGGAAGTTTCATGGTTTTGAGAGGGAAATGACCAAGATTTAAGGGCAACCCAAATTTCTTCGTCCTTTGTCCTTGAGTTTTTTCTACGATGAACACACACCCTACAAATCACTGTGTACAAATTTGACACTTTCCAGTGCTCATTTACCATATTTAGGTGATTATTTGCATTTTCTAGGCATTAATGCACATAATTCAAATTCAAACAATCGATGCATGAAGAGGTGCAAAAAACTATCTGGAAAACCATGGTTGTGGTAGTTAGTAAATTCTTATGCCTTTTACAAGGAATGTGCAGAGATTTCAAGGATATGTGTGGCAAGAGTCAACCAGAAACGTGTTGTTTATTGATTTTTGTAACTATACAGAAATGCAATGCATGCTTGAAAAACATGACGCCTGGCATGGTGCCAATGCATGGCCTCACCATGCCCTGGTAAAAATTTGAGAAGGTTTCACTTATGTCATCATGCACACCCTTCATAAATCGAATCATCACCGAGGAAGTGTCATGGTTTCGAGAGGGAAATCACCAAGATCGAAGGGGGATCCAAATATCCTTCGTAGTTTATCATTTAGTTTTTTTCTACGATGAACATAGACCCTTCAAATCACCATGTTCAAATTCGGCACTTTTCCAGGCTCATTTACTATATTTAGGCAATTATGTGCTCTTTCTAGGCATTAGTGGACATAATTGTGACGTCTGGATAATTAAGCTATAGTAACCCTCTACTAATTATGCCACGTCACCACGATTACTATTGTTAATCACACAATGATTCAAAACTCGTTCGAATTCAAATTTAAAATAAAGCCAAATTATAAAGGTTTTCAAATATTAAAACTAAAATGTACAGGTGGTGCCAAATAATGCATAGATAATTATGGTGTAGAGACCACACTTTTATAAAATGTTTAAATATTCTAAAATGAATAAAACAGTAGCTAAAACAATTAAATAAATGCCTTTTGAATTTTATAAAATACTAAACTATTTTGTTCAGGGGTAAAACTATTTGTGACAGTAGTTGGAATTGTAACTCTATTTTAGGTGTGGGTTTTATTTTTTGTAAAACTACAAGGTATTGAAGAAATAAAAGAAATCAGAAAAGAAAAAGTACAAATAAAACAAAAGGAAAGAAAAATCAAACCCCTCTTCCCCCTGGGCCGTTCGGCCTAACCAGGCATCCAGGCCACCACGCCCAGTCGACGAGCTCCCCATCTTCGACCCCTGTTCATCAGGGGAGTGTTGGCCGTTGCTCGTGCGTCCATGGACGGATCTTCCACGCGACGTGCATCCATGGCTCCTCGACGGTCTATATGATCCCCCTCGACGCGTTGACAAACCCTAGCTCTCCTTTTTCCCCACCCATGTGCCGCTTTCGTCCTTGCAACCCTTGGCCGGACCTACCTCGCCATGGCCTCCGACATCCACGCACCCAGCGATCTCCTCGTGCCCAGCCACCTCGTCCGCGAGCTTCGTCGACGTCGACTCCTTAGACTACGTCCACCAGTTGGATACAGGAGCTCCTGGATCGCAAGGATCGACGTCGTCTTCAACCTCCAGCCACCGCGACGCCATCAACGAATTTGCCATTGTCTCTCTCCACCAGGCCTCCCCGAGCCCACGCTAGCACAACTACAGGCTCGCTGTGAGCCCCTCTTCCTTTCCCCTCTGCTTCCCCCTTGGATTCATGTCGTATCACCGGCGTCCGCGAGCACTGAAATTCGCCATCCGCCATGGCCGATGGGGGTCAAGCACCCCGTGCTCCTCTACCCGAACTAGTGTTCCCGGTGTGCTCCTGGCACTGACAGGAGGCCGACGAGCACATCCACTCACCTTGCTGCACCCTCTAGCCCCGGATCCACCCTTGTCGTCGCTGCCGCACCTCCCGCACTGACTGTTGGCCGCGCCATGGCCGGCCCCAACGCGCCGCCCTAGCCCCTGCACCCTGCTGCCCGCGCTGCTCGCCTCCCCTGCTGCAGTCGCCTCGTCACCGCTCCATCACCACAACCTGCCCTGGCCACCAGCCTCTTCACTCGCCGTGCTCCATCATCCTCGTCGGCCCTGCCCACGGCCCCTGCTCACTGGCGCTCGCACTGGCGCGTGCGTCTGTTTGCAAACGGTCCGGGAGCTAGCGCCCGATGATGAGGATACAGACCTGGGGTAGGGTCAAAGGCCTGACCTATACGTCCTACTCAAGGTCGGTACTCTAGAAGACAAGAAGTTCAAGAGGCAGCATGAGACCCCCGGTCGAAGATGTCGAGTGCAATCATGTCACTCGGGAGTCTTCCTACCTACTGTCACTCGACCATCCAGAGAATCACTCGACCTTCCGAAGACCAGGAGTCACTCAGTGTTACAACGGGCAGACATTCACTCCGTAGTCTTTAAGGTCATTAACAACACTTAAGGCTCGCGTTACGAGTAACACCCCACTTTATGTACATCAAGTCGCTTGTAATGGAGGTCAGAGAGGGTCCTGGCGAACTCTATATAAGCCACCCTCCTCCTCTGGCACAAGGGTTCGCACCCCTGTAACATCAACTCATATAATCCAATCGACCATCGAGACGCAGGGCTATTACTTCCTCCCAGAAGGGCCTGAACTCGTAAAACCCGTGTGTACACCTTCACCATAGCTGAGATCTTGCCTCTCCATACCTACCCCTCTTTCTACTGTCAGCCTTAGAACCACGACAGTTGGCGCCCACTGTGGGGAAAGTGTCTTAGCGACTTGTTGGTGAAGTTGCAAGTTTTTCTAATCATCATCATTGTTTCCGGTGACGGATTGGCTAAGGGCCGCAAGATCCGTCTCGTCGCGCTAATTTTCATCGCCGACGACTCAGCGCGGCTTCAGGAAGCTCCACTTGACGTTGAGGCGCTCCCCATCTGAGGGGCGCGCACTTTCGCGCGTGCGTTCGCGGCGTCCTTCTCCGGCAGCCATCGACCCAGTATCAGTCGGCTCCGATGGTGTCTTCCCTCCCTGCTGTTCGCCGCCGCAAGCGATCCGGTCGATCGCGGCTTCAGCGGTGGGTGAAACACGTGGTGGCTCGGCATTCGGCCACCCATCAAGTCACGGCAATTGAGCCCGACGAAACTCTCCACGGCATGTTCGATCTGTCGACTGGCTCCGCGGAGACTGCATCCGAGTGCGATAGTAGCGACCCTACGGCTGAAGTCCTGATGGTCGATGGTCCGCGTGGCCCACCTGGCTTCCGTCGCGAAGACGGTGAAGATGGTGGCGGCGATCCGTCACGCGTCCATGGGGAATATCATCCCGAACCCCTTTCTTTGCAGTAGAGGGAAGAACTTCGTCGCCGCAACATGGATGCACTCCACATGCCCATCGTTGGAGAAACCCCCGAGGCTCGGCCATGGAGGAGGCGCGCTTGGCTAATTTGGCTGAGCGCACCCGACTAGAGAACCTGCAGCGCTCTCTCGACGAGCGGGCTCGGGAGCGGGTCCCTAAGTCCAGTCGACAGCAGCTTTTCCTGCCTCCACGTAAGGTATACCTAACTCCGATTCAGAACCTCACAGCCGCGGCCCGAATTGCAGAGTCGATCCAACCTTCCTAGTCGGAGGCTGGCAGAGGGTTGATGCAGATCCGGGCCTTGCTCCGGGCTGCAGGAGAGCAGAACACTGAAGTGTCTCAGTCGTGGAATAGGATTTACAGTAGATCCATAGTAGCAGATACAGTTCAGTCGGACCACAGCCTAAGATCACCCCTGCGGCGTGAAGGCCATGGACAGTATGATCGTCAGCTCGACCATGACAATCATCGTCGAGTGCCTACGCCTCCTCTGAGGAGTGTGTCGTATGTGCCTTGGCTAAACGATGATAGATGCCGTCACAGTGACGAGCGCAGAGCACCGGTCGACCCAAGAGAGCCAGGTTTCGATGCGAGATCCATTCTCGTTCAAGGCCTGGTCGACCGGAACAGAGCGCATATAGAAGATCCTGGCAGAGATCGTCCAAGTGGCAACAGATTGCATGTTTCAAGTCCATAGTGTTTCAGCAGAGCCATCAGGGCGGCAGTGATTCCTCCCATCTTTAGGTTGGCAACCAGAGTTAGTAAGTTCACTGGAGAATCCAAGCCTGAAACTTGTCTTGAGGATTACTGCGTGGCTATGCAGATTGGAGGTGGAAACGATGAAATAGCGATGAAGCATGTCCCTCTTATGTTGGAACGGTCGGCCCGAGCGTGGTTGACTCAGTTGACTCTAGGCAGTATACACAGTTGGGAAGAGCTGGCTCGAGTGTTCGTTAGAACTATTGAGGGCACGTGCAAGCAGCCAGCAGGATTGCCGGAATTGCAGCATTGTGTGCAGAAGCCAAATGAGACTTTGAGGGAATTCATTCAGAGGTGGACCACTTTGCATTACACTGTTGGAAATGTATCAGAGCATCAAGAAGTGTGCGCCTTCAAGGATGGCGTCAAATACAGAGAGTTGGTCCTGAAATTCGGTCGGACTGGAGATATGTCTTTGACTCGGATGATGGAGATAGCCACACGGTACGCTAACGGACAAGAAGAGGATCGACTCCGTATCGGAAAGAGTAAGCCAGTCGGCCAAGAAGCCGGTGGAGGTAATTCCAGTCGGAAACAGAAGCGCAAGGCCGAGCCAGCGGCACCTGGTGAAATTGCAGCAGTGGCTCAAGGAAAGTTTAAGGGAAAACCTAAAGGGCCCTGGCCCCCTAAGAAGGTAAAGGATCAAGCAGAAAATGATGTGTTGGATTTGCCATGTCACATCCACACGAAGAAAGATGAAGAAGGTAATCTGATTTACCCTAAGCATACCACTCGGCAATGTCGACTCCTGATCCAACAGTTCCGAGAAAAACAGCCCAACGAGAAGGAGAAAGAGTCGGACAAAGATGAGGATGAAGAGGAAGACGACGGTTATCCCAAAGTCAATTCCACCCTCATGATTTTTGCACATGTTGAGATCAAGAGTCGGTTGAAAGATATCAACTGAGAAATGAATATGGTTGCTCCGGCGACAACGACCACATAACTGAAATGGTCTCAGATAGCCATCACATTCGACCAGTCTGACCATCCTGCTCATGTAGCCACCCCCGGGAGGCAAGCACTGGTGGCCGACCCCATGGTCGGAGGCACTCGACTGACTAAAGTGCTGATGGACGGTGGTAGCGGTCTGAATATCCTTTATGCTGAAAGTTTGAAGGGGATGGGCATTCCGATATCCAAACTTAGCGAGAGCAACATGAGTTTCCATGGTGTTATCCCCGGAAAGAAAGCCGAATCACTCAGCCAGATCGCTCTCGACGTGGTTTTCGGTGATTCCAAGCATTACCGTAAGGAAAACTTGACATTTGAAGTCGTGGATTTGCAGACTGCTTACCATGCCATTCTGGGGAGGCCTGCATACGCACATTTTATGGCTCGACCATGTTACGTGTACCTCAAGTTGAAGATGCTTGGCCCCAAAGGTGTCATCATAGTTACTGGCAATCGGCAGAAGGCGGAGGAATGCTTCCAGAAAGGTTCCAAAATTGCTGACGCGCAGATGGCAGCTGTCGGACTTCAAGAGTATCAGAAGAATGCAGAGCCGAGTGATTTGCTCCGAACCAAGAAGCCTGCCACAGATTCTGCATTTCAGTCGTCTGGTGAAACGAAGCCGCACGACCGATCCCTATACCGTGCCTACTCATATATCAACGACACTCGACAGCAAATAGGAAGAAGCGCTCATCCAGTTCCTCCGTGAGAACTGGGACATCTTTGCATGGAAACCCTTTGACATGCTGGATGTACCGAGAGAAATGGCTGAGCACCATTTGCGTGTCGACCCCAAGGCAAAACATGTCAAAGAGCACCTCCGGTTGTCCGCCGTGTAGAAGAGGAAAGCGATTGGCGAAGAAGTGGCTCGGCTGCTAGCAGCAGAGTTCATCTGAGAGATCTACCACTCCCAGTGGCTTGCCAATGTAGTCATGGTCCCTAAGAAGGACGATTCACTTTGTATGTGCATTGATTTCAAGCATATCAATCGGGCCTGCCCGAAAGATCACTTCCCGCTCCCCCGCATCGATCAGATTGTTGACTCGACTGCGGGGTGTGAGTGCTTGTCTTTTTTAGATACATATTCCGGGTATCATCAGATCCGACTGTATGGTCCCGATGAAATAAAAACAACCTTCATCACCCCATTTGGGTGCTTTTTGCTATGTCACCATGCCATTTGTTCTTAAAAATGCCAGAGCCATATTCATGAGAATGATTCAGAAGTGCCTGCTCACTCAGATCAGTCAGAATGTGGAAGCATACATGGATGACATTGTGGTCAAGTCTCGCAAAGGTTCCGACTTATTGACTGACCTCGCAGAAACCTTTGCCAACCTAAGGAGGTACGGTATCAAGCTTAATCTATCAAAGTGCACGTTCGGAGTTCCAGGAGGAAAGTTACTCGATTTTCTTGTTTCTGAACGAGGGATCGATGCCAATCCAGAAAAAATTGATACCATCCTCTGAATGAAACGCCCTGTGCGAGTGCATGACGTTCAGAAGTGGACTGGTTGTTTGGCCACCTTGAGTCGATTCATTTCTCGTCTCGGTGAAAAGGCCTTGCCTCCTTAACGACCGATGAAGAAATCTGATAAGTTCGAGTGGACTGAGGAAGCTGATGCAGCGTTTGCAGAACTCAAAACCCTGCTTTCCACCCAGCCGGTGCTCGCTGCGCCAATCAGCAAAGAGCCTTTACTGCTTTATATTGCAGCCACTGGACAATTTGTCAGCACAATACTCACGGTCGAGCGAGTAGAGGAAGGAAAAGCTTACAAGGTTCAGCGCCCAGTTTATTATCTCTCCGAAGTCTTGACTCCATCCAAGCAACGATATCCTCATTATCAGAAGCTTGTCTATGGAATATACATGACCATGAAGAAGGTTACACATTACTTCTCTGATCACTCCATTACAGTCGTCAGCGATGCACCATTATCTGAGCTTCTGAATAACAGAGATGCAACTGGTCGAGTGGGAAAGTGGGCGATTGAACTCCTTCCATTGGATGTCAAGTTTGAGGCAAAGAAAGCTATCAAGTCCCAAGCAATCGCAGATTTCCTTGCCGAGTGGATTGAGCAGCAACTGCCGACTCAAGTTCACTCGGAACATTGGACTATGTTCTTTGATGGTTCCAAGATGCTGAACGGATCAGGTGCTGGGGTAGTATTGGTGCCCCCCCGTGGAGACAAGCTTAAGTATGTTCTCCAGATTCATTTTGATTCCTCCAATAATGAAGCAGAATATGAAGCACTTTTATACGGGTTGCGTATGGCCATTTCACTCGGCGTCTGTCGCCTTATGTTATACGGCGACTCAGATTTGGTGGTTAATCAAGTGATGAAGGAATGGGATGTCAGAAGCCCAGCCATGACCTGTTATTGCAATGCAGTAAGAAAGCTAGAAAAGAAGTTTGAAGGATCGGAGCTTCATCACATACCCCGACTGAAAAACCAAGCTGCAGATGAGTTGGCGAAGATAGGTTCAAAGAAAGAGGCCCTTCCCCGCAATGTGTTTCTGGAACATATTCATTCACCTTCAGTTCAGGAAGATCCTTTCATTGAAGAGTCGCCACAGCCCAAGAGCGGCACAGATTCGACTGAAGTCAAATCCCAGCCGTGGTCGACTTAGTCATGGAGGTTTTGGTCATCACCCCCGACTGGACGGTGCCGTACATTGCGTACATCCTTAGGAAAGAACTTCCAGAGGATGAAGAAGAGGCTCGACAGATCGTCTGACGATCTAAGGCCTTTACCGTGATAAAAGGACAGCTGTTCATAGAAAGTGTAACTAGGGTCTGCCAGAAGTGCATCACGCCAGAAGAAGGCCGAATGATCATCAATGATATTCACTCGGGGACCTGTGGTCACCATGCGTCCTCTAGGACCATCGTGGCCAAAGCATATGGAGCCAGATTTTACTGGCCACGGGCCAACGAGATGGCAAAGGAAATAGTGGACAAGTCTGAAGGCTGTCAGTTTTACTCCAACATGTCTCACAAACCTGCGTCAGCTCTAAAGACAATTCCACTCATCTGTCCTTTTGCTGTTTGGGGATTGGACATGGTTGGACCTCTGAGGACTGGCAGGAGTGGATTAACTCATGTGCTGGTGGAAGTCGAGAAGTTCACCAAATGGATGGAAGCCAAGCCCATTAAAAACCTTGAAGCAAGTATAGCTGTGAGTTTCATCAGGGAACTGATATTTAGATATGGCATTCCGCACAGCATCATCACAGATAATAGATCAAACTTTGACTCTGATGAATTCAGAACTTTTGCGCTTCCCAAGGCACGAGGGTCGACTATGCTTTAGTCGCTCATCCTCAGTCGAATGGGCAGGCTGAGCGAGCAAATGGATTGATTCTCAAAGGACTAAAACCCCGGTTGATGTGCGACCTCAAGCATCCAGCAGGGGCTTGGCTCGACGAGCTCCCATCAGTACTTTGGGGATTGCGGACAACTCCTAACCGGTCGACTGGAAGGATTCCATTCTTCTTAGTCTACGGAGCCGAAGCCATACTCCCGAGTGATTTGCTCCACAACGCGCCACGAGTTGAACTCTTCTCAGAAGAGGAAGCAGAGCAGGCTCGGCAAGATGCAGTCGATCTCCTAGAAGAAGAAAGAGAGATGGCCTTGATCCGGTCGACCATTTATCAGTAAGACTTGCGTCGATTCCATGCCAGAAACGTAAGGGGACGGGCATTTCAAGAAGGAGACCAGGTTCTTCGAGTGGACCAGCAGAAACCACACAAGCTCGCTCCTGCCTAGGAAGGCCCTTTCGTCGTCACCAAAGTGCTCCACAATGGAGCATATCGTCTCTTCAACGTCGAGCACAATAAAGATGAGCCACGCGCTTGGAATTCGGAACTGCTCCGCCCTTTTTACTCTTAAGTATTTAGAACTGATGAGATGTAATAAGAAGTACCCTTTAGTTTGATTATCAAAAGACATGATTTTATAGTCTTCTGAAAGATTGTTGTTCAATTTTTACATATTCTAAAATCCCCCAGTTGGTGCCTTAGCTGCGAATCCGTTTCGCCTAAGTCGAAGAAAAATCCTACCAAGTGGTGAGACTGCCTCTCACTCGGGGGCTTAGCTGCGAATTTGTTTCGCCTAAGTCGAAGAAAAATCCTACCGAGTGGTGAGCCTGCCTCTCACTCGGGGGCTTAGCTGCAGTCCAGTACTCGCCTAAGTAATAAAAAATCCTACCGAGTGGTGAGTCTGCCTCTCACTCGGGGGCTTAGCTGCAGTCCAGTACTCGCCTAAGTAATAAAAATCCTACTGAGTGGTGAGCCTGCCTCTCACTCGGGGGCTTAGCTGCAGTCCAGTACTCACCTAAGTAATAAAAAAACCTACCGAGTGGTGAGTCTACCTCTCACTCGTGGGCTTAGCTGCAGTCCAGTACTCGCCAAAGTTTAAAAAGTCCTACCAAACGGTACAGGTAGGCCATGCCCCCCCCCCCCGGGGTTGCACCGTCAAGAAGAAGGATGAGATTGTCAGAGGCTTAGCTGCAGTCCAGTACTCGCCTAAGTTTGCAAAATCCTACTGAGTGGTGAGCAATCCTCCCACTCGGGAGCTTAGCTGCAGTCCAGTACTCCCCTAAGTTTGAAAAATCCTACCGAGTGGTGAGCAATCCTCCCACTCGTGGGCTTAGCTGCAGTCCAGTACTCGCCTAAGTTTGAAAATTCCTACCGAGTGGTGAGCGATCCTCCCACTCAGGGGCTTAGCTACAGTCCAGTACTCGCCTAATTTTGAAAAAATCCTATCGAGTGGTGAGCAATCCTCCCACTCGGGGGCTTAGCTGCAGTCTAGTACTCGCCTAAGTTTGAAAATTCCTACCGAATGGCGAGCAATCCTCCCACTCGGAGGCTTAGCTGCAGTCCAGTACTCGCCTAAGTTTTGAAAGTCCTCCCGAGTAAAAATTCATATTCTCACTCGAGAACTTAGCAAAGTGCAGGCCGACCACGACCCCCACTCCAGAATTGTATCATCAAGAAGAAGGACGAGAATGAGTGTGTCACCAAGGTGAGGCACTCTCAAGAACGGCAAGACCATTGATGAATACCTTGTTGGTGAGTTAACCAGCCCCACCGAATGGTGCGGGTCGACCGCGACCCCCCCGGAGGCTGCACCGTCAAGAAGAAGGACGAGATTGTGCGCATTGCCAAAGGCCCATCCAATGACTGGCGCCAAAGCAGATGGCTGACAGGGACGTCAAGACCGTTGCTGAGTGCCTTGCTGATGAGATGACCAATGCTGCTCAAGGATCGTCCAACTGGTCGACTGCCAATTCTTCTTCAGGAGCTGCATCAAACAAACAGAAACCAATCTGGGAGAACAACAAATTTCACTCAAAGATAAACACAACGTATTCGAAGATAAATCCAAAGCTTCCTAACCGCAGATAAAAGTACTCGGGTGTCAGGCTCGAAGGAGTTTTAATGATTCCAAAATCACTCGACATTCTGAGGCAATTAAAGGTGAAGCATAATGTTTTTCAATCACTCGACGGGAGAAGGACTGGCCGGATCGCAGAAGCTGTCGAGGTCGATGCCGTCGACAATACGAGTGGCTGCCTCGAGGAAAGTTTCCATGAAAGACTGGAAGGAGTGCTTCTTAGTATTCGCTACCTTGAGAGCCGCCAGCTTGTCTTCCTTAGCCTCCTTGGAGTGCACTCGGACCAAGGAGAAGGCGATGTCAGCACCACAGCGAGCAGAGGACTTCTTCCACTCTTGCACTCGGCAGGGGATCTGATTAAGTCGAGTCATCAGCGACTCGAGGTCTTGAGAAAGTTCCACCTAAGACCAGAGTTCAGCGTCCACTCGGGTCATCGCCGCCTTCAGTCGAGCTAGATAAGCGACTACACCATCCAAGCGTGACTCCAATCGCAGCAGATTCATTGCAACGTCATCTTTCATGGCACAATTGACGGGGTCGAGACCTGTCTCAACCCGCCCAGTTTCAGCTTCAAAATCCTGACATAGTTCTGTCCCATCGCGAAAAACAATGAGTCGACAATATAAGAACAAACTTCTGTCGACGACAAATTGACCAGTCGAATGATCATACCTTCAAGCTTCAGAACAAGTTTCGCGGCAAGTTGTTCCAGATAAGACTCTAGCTTGTCTGTCTTGGCTCCGAGGCCGCCGACTTCTGTGGTTAGGTTCTCCTTATCCTTCCTCAGTTGCTCGACTTCTTGATTAGCTTCCGAGATGGTGGACTTCAACTTTGCGTTCTCCTCCTCCAATTTGCTGACTGAAGCCAGCTTCTGGTCCCCAAGCTTTGTCTTCTCACGTGCTTCCTTCTGAGCAGCAGCAAGGTCCAGGTCCTTCTTCTACAAAGCCTCCTTCATCCTCTCTAAAGAAACAACACTCTTCAGACGGGCCTGAAGTTGGCGATTTTCACTATGTACATCTGCATGTGTGAAGTCACTCGGTTCAAAGAGACTGAAAGAAAAACCAGTGCGAAGTGCGAGCTACAAAGCAGACAAAACGGTCGAATGATTACCTCCCATGATGGCCGTCTCTTCTTGAGCAGTCCTGAGATTCTTCTTTGCGAGTTCAAGGTCAAGTTCAACGCTGATATGCTTCTTATTTAACTCGGAGAGTCGAGCTCCAAGATCACAAGACCTCTGTAGTCAGCAAGAGAGATATGTCAGTCGACAGAAACAAGAGACAGTGACAGAGAAAAGTTACTCTAAGACTACTGGCGAATCAAATATTCAACAATAGTCTCCGGGACTACACCCAGTGGGTGCACTTAGCGTGCCCCCACTGGTTCAGATCAATACTGAGCAGGGTCTGCCCAGCGTGAGTTCAAAAAAAAGCAAGATCAGTCGACTGCCAGCAGTCGACCGTGGTCTCAGGGACTACACCTAGTGGGTGCACTCGACGTGCCCCCACTGATTCGAACAGTTTACTGAGACTCAGCTCGAGGCGAGCGGAGTAGAAGATTTCCTAAAAACTCGAAACAAAGGAACACCCAGTGGGTGATCAGATATAAAGCAACACTCAAAAGTTCACTCGGAGTTTTGCTGACCTGAACATTGGTCTGAAGGGCAGTGCTGGCGTTATAAGCTACCTGGCTAGCTTCGTGCATCACCTTCACCTGCTCCATGACAAGGTTCACCTGACAAAGAGCTTCCCTAGCGGCGACCGGCGAGTCGTCTGGAGTTTGATACGTGGAAAAGAGTGATGGCTCCAAGGTGGTCGAAGCAGTTACCGGGTCGGATGAGTGGAGTTGCACCGGAGCAGCAGGAGTCTGCGCAGTCGATCCCGATGGACGATCAGTCATCAGCGGGCTGGCGAATGTGACGATGGTCCGAACTGGCCCTTCAGAACGTTCGACCACCGCCTCAAGTGTCGGCGTCGACTAAGGGACATGGATTTCAAGCCTCCTCCTGCTCGAGCTTCCACTCTTCTTCCTCCTCTCCTGTAGAGGCGCTTCTTCTTCCTCGTCATCAGGGAGCACAACGATTTCTTGTGGAGCTACAGAAAGAGAGAAATATCAAATACTCAGCCGATTGACTACCCACTCGACTAAATGAAACTTGGTCGAATGAACTTACCAGCTCGAGAGGTGGCCTCCTCGTCTCCTGGTGCCTTATCGACATCCATGTCAGTAGCAGCTGAGGTGGGTCTGGAAAGATGCGTAATCCAATTGGTCAAAACAGAAATTTCAGTCGGTCTGTATGAGCACAAGAGTGTTACTCACCTTGAAGCCACTGGGACGTCCATCTTGATCCGCAGTAAAATCTTCCGAGTCTTGGGAGGAGCAACTTTGGGCTACTTGGCGGTCTTCTCCTTCGGTTCCGGAGTCGATGTCTGAGTGCGCTTCTGAGCGTGAGTACTCGGAGCCACGTTCTTCCCGCGCCCGCCCACCGGGTCATGTTGCTGTTCGGATCGGCGCTCAGAACGTGGCGGAGAGTCGACTTTTTCCTCGTCGTTTGACTCCTCGCTCTCCTCCTCCTCCTCTCCATCCGAAGACTCCCAGTCGCCGCTCTCGTCTGCGCTGGCTTCCTCCTCCTGGCCCTGCTCCAGGGCTTGTTCACCGTTGGGCATAGAATACATCTCAGTGAAAACCTACAAGACGAAAAGTCAAGCAAAAATCAGTCGACATCAAGTGCAGTCGGAACTTATGCGCCAAGTAGTCAGAACAAAAGGGCATACCTTGTTCGGTGGATTGTCGTCTCTGAAAGGGATAACTCGCCTGGATCCTCTGGGATTGTCTTGATTGCCTGTGATACTCCTCAACCACATGGCCACGGTCTCGGACGACACTTCCTCTGGATGGACCCGAGCGGTGTCTTCGGGTCCAGAGTACAGCCACATAGGATGATCACTGGCCTGGAGAGGCTGGATGCATCGACTGAGGAACACTTCCAGCAGGTCCAGGCCGGTAACACCCTCATTGATAAGCTGAACCACTTTCTCTACTAGCATCTTCGTCTCCATGTTCTCAGCAGCGGTGACTTTGAGTGGAGAAGGAGTTTGGACGCGGTCGAATGTGAAGTGGGGGAGGCCGGTCGATTGACCTGGAGCTGCCTCGTCCTGGCAGTAGAACCAGGTCGACTGCCAGCCTCTAACCGATTCAGGGAGATTCGTAGTAGGGAAGGAGCTCCTATGCCTTTTTTGGATACCTAAACCCCCACACATCTGGATGACGTTGGTCTTTGAGTCACTCAACTTCGCTTTTTTGACCGACTGGGATCGGATGGTGAAGATATGTTTTCAAAGACCCCAGTGCGGTCGACACCCCAAGAATTTTTCACACATCGACAGAAAGGCGGCCAGATACGTGATGGTGTTAGGAGAAAAATGGTGGAGTTGGGCGCCGAAAAAGTTCAAGAACCCCCAGAAGAAAGGATGCGGAGGAAGCGAAAAACCCCGGTCGACCTGGGTGGTGAGCAGTACGCACTCACCCGGTCGAGGCTGAGGATTCATCTCTCCCTCCAGCAACCTTGCTGCTCCCTTGGCGATCAGCCCAGACTCCGCCAGCTGATCCAGATCCTCCTGCCGGATCGAAGACCGGATCCAATCGCCCTGGATCCAGCCCGGTGGCAGCCCCGCGCGCGATGACAACCCGTGGTGCTGCTTTTTGCCCTTCACCACCCCCTTCGCCTTCTTTGCGCGCTCTAGCGCCGCCGTCTTGTCCTTCACCATGGCAACGGAACAGCAGCGTCGGAACAGAAGAGCTGGGCGCGGCGGAGAAGTGGAGAAAGAATGAGGAAAGGGCATGCACAGTGCAGACACCTTGGCCCCGTCACCTTATAAAGGGTCGCTTCCGAGTGACTGACGCGTGGGACCAAGCAATCCTTTCAAATCCCGCAACAGTTGCGCGAACCGTACATGGCAAAAAAGGCAGCACAGAAATCGAGGCATCACTCTTTATCCGCTCCGCCCGCTTCGGCACTCCCCGTCCCGCGCGCTTCCCTGAAATTTCGTATCCCGCGAAATCCGAGATACGCAGCAGCCAATCGCGCCCAAGATCCTGCACTCTAATACAGCACTCGGCAAACGACACAACAAGTTCAGTCGACGACTCCCTGAATGGATCAAGGCGACCGAATGGACGCTGAAGTAACAACGCGAGCTTTCCATCTTGCAGAAAATGCTCGCGAAGGCGCAACAGTCAGAACAAGTTCATCTCCAACCTACTTTCCACTCGAACCTTAATCCATTCGGGGGCTACTGATGAGGATACAGACCTGGGGTAGGGTCATAGGCCTAACCTATACATCCTATCCAAGGTCGCTACTCAAGAAGACAAGAAGTTCAAGAGGCAGCATGAGACCCCTAGTCGAAGATGTCGAGTGCAATCATGTCACTCGGGAGTCTTCCTACCTACTGTCACTCGACCATCTAGAGAATCAATCGACCTTCCGAAGACCAGGAGTCACTCAGCGTTACAACGGGCAGACATTCACTCCGTAGTCTTTAAGGTCATTAACAGCACTTAAGGCTGGCGTTACCAGCAACGCCCCACTTTATGTACATCAAGTCCCTTATAATGGAGGTCAGAGAGGGTCCTGGCGAACTCTATATAAGGCACCCTACTCCTCTGGAACAAGGGTTCGCACCCCTGTAACATCAACTCATATAATCCAATCGACCACCGAGACGTAGGGCTATTACTTCCTCCGTGAAGGGCCTGAACTCGTAAAACCCGTGTGTACACCTTCACCATAGTTGAGATCTTGCCTCTTCATACCTACCCCCCTTTCTACTGTCAGCCTTAGAACCACGACACCTGATGCCCGAGCGCCCACAACCCGCTTGTGCCAGCACCCGCTAAGGCCCTATAGGCCAATGACAGATGGGGCCCACCCCCTGAAAGTTATAAAAAAATGAATTTAATAAAGATTGTAATTATTAATTAATTAATTAATTCTGTTTAGTTAATCTAATCATGTAATTAAACTAATTAACCATGATTAGTTGATCTAAGTCCATGACAAATGGGACCCATCAGTCAGTTGTCTGGTCAATGGTCAACTTTGACCACTGACTTCATCATGGTGACATCATAAATGCTTTTTGATTTAATTAATCTGTTAATTGCTGAAAATGAATTAAAACTTTGGAAATTAAGATAAAATAATCCGTAACACCAGGGATACTTTCCCGGATGTTTCCCCCCTTCGCCGGCATCGCCTACTGTCACCTTAGGGCATACCTAGCATAGCGTATTGCCTCATTATGTTTTGTGATGCTTTGTTTGCTCCGTATTTACTGTTTCTTCCCCCTCTTCTTCTCCGGTAGACCCCGAGACCAACGCCGCTGCTACCCAGTACGACTACGGTGTCGATGACCCCTCCTTCTTGCCAGAGCAACCAAGCAAGCCTCCCTCCTTGATCACCAGATATCGCCTATTCTTCTCTCTACTCCTTGCATTAGAGTAGTGTAGCATGATACTATGTGGTTACTCCTATTCTGTTGCATAGCCTATCATTGTTGCTACAGTCATTGATACCTTACCCGCAATCCTGAATGCTTAGTATAGGATGCTAGTTTATCATCATTGGCCCTACATTCTTGTCAGTCTACCTTGCTATACTATCGGGCCGTGATCACTCGGGAGGTGATCACAGGTATATACTATACGTATATACATACTATACAGATGGTGACTAAAGTCGGGTCGGCTCGTTGAGTACCCACGCGTGATTCACGGATTGGGGGCTGAAAGGACATTTGTCCCGACGACCCTCTGTGTGGATTTTTGTGGTGGAGCAACAGGGCAGGATGAGACCACCTAGGTGAGAGCTGGGCCTGGCCCTGGTCGGCGTTCGTGGTTACTTCATAATAACACGCTTAACGAGATATTGGGACTTGATCTGAGTCTGGCCACTAGCCTATACGCACTAACCAACTACGCAGGAACAGTTATGGGCACTCGACGTCGTGGTATCAGCCGAAGCCTTCTAGACGTCAGTGATTGAGCGGCGTGCGCTGGATTGGACTGGAACGCCTTCTCTTGTATTAGGGAGGCTAGGTCTGCTTCCGGCCGCCCACGTAACGACATGTGTGCAATGGGCGATGGGCCCAGACCCCTGCGCCATAGGAGTTAGACCGGCGTGCTGACCTCTCTGTTAGGCCTAGGTGGGACTGCGACGTGTTGATCTTCCGAGGCCGGGCATGACCCAGGAAAGTGTGTCCGTCCAAATGGGATTGAGGGTGTTGGGTTATGTGGTGCACCCCTGCAGGGAAGTTTATCTATTCGAATAGCCGTGTCCCTCTGTGAAAGGACGACCCAGAGTTGTACCTTGACCTTATGACAACTAGAACTGGATACTTAATAAAACTCACCCAGACAAATTCCACAAACAACCCGGTGATCGCTTTTCCATAGGGCGACGAGGGGAGGATCGCCAGGTAGGATTATGCTACGCGATGCTACTTGGAGGACTTCAATCTACTCTCTTCTACATGCTGCAAGATGGAGGCTGCCAGAAGCGTAGTCTTTGATATGACTAGCTATCCCCCTCTTATTCTGGCATTCTGCAGTTCAGTCCATCGATATTGCCTCTTTACACATATACCCATGCATATGTAGTGTAGATCCTTGATTGCGAGTACTTTGGATGAGTACTCACAGTTGCTTTGCTCCCTCTTTTCCCCCTCTTTCCTTTTCTTCTCGGTTGCTGCAACCAGACGTTGGAGTCCAGGATCCAGACGCCACCGTAGATCACGACTCCTACTACACTGGAGGTGCCTACTACTACTAGATGACCAGGAGTAGTTTAGGAGGATCCCAGGCAGGAGGTCTGCGCCTCTTTCGATATGTATCCCAGTTTGTGCTAGCCATCTTATGGCAACTTGTTTAACTTATGTCTGTACTCAGATATTGTTGCTTCCGCTTACTCGTTGTGTCGAGCACTTGTATTCGAGCCCTCGAGGCCCCTGGCTTGTAATATGATGCTTGTATGACTTATTTTATTTTAGAGTTGTGTTGTGATATATTCCCGTGAATCCTTGATCTTGATCATACACATTTGCGTGCATGATTAGTGTACGATTGAATCGGGGGCGTCACAAGTTGGTATCAGAGCTGACTGCCTGTAGGAATCCCCCTTTCACACTCCTTGGCCGAAGTCGAGTCTAGACATTGCAAAACTTTTACTAACATGGTTGTGTGTCTTATGGACCCACTTCACCATTGGGTGATATTGGGATCTTTTATTCCTCATCTATACTCTAGGACTCTGATCTCTCTACTATTCGGGTTAAATGAATTTGCTAACTCTGACATTAGGATCTCGTGATCGCATCCACCCGAAGAGCCCCTTATTGTAGAGGACTGTTTGCTACATTGGAAGATTCCGAAGATACTCTCTGATGTTTCCCTAAGACCCTTGTGCCCTTACCCGTTGCAATTCCATACCACCGGTAAATCCCTATGGAAAACTACATACACTTGTCGTCCATAGCTTCACTTCCAATTGTTCTTGTTATTACAAGATACCCTAAAATACTTCTGATATTCCGAGGAACCTTTGTGTCTGCTGCCTTGCAGCTCCTTTTCCTCATGAATACATGTATGAATAATTCCTCACACTTACCGAGTATCTGCTCATCCCCAGTTGATTCTGGTGTTTTATAAAAAAATCGAAATACTATCCGATCTTTCGAGAATCTTGTGCAGCCTATGGCTCTTGAAATTCTTGTCTGCCTGCATTATGGTTAATTCCAAATCCCTAGAAATACCCATTGGCGTTCTTTGGCTTTATCATCTTGGGTCCCTTGATTCAATATGTGCGAATGTTAGCAATCCTTAATCAGATCCTAGAATTCATCCTTATGGCTTAGATGTAATTTTGAACAGGAGATGGTTCTCGACTAATCAAATTACCATCGATTGTATCCCTAAGTCTATTGAACCTATCCATCCTTAATCAGAGCATTTTCTTCTGAGCCCTTGATTTGAAAATCATAATTCCCTTGCATTTGAGCTCTGAATTAGTCAGTTGTTTCTATAATCCAATGCCTTTGCATTGTTACTTTCTCTGGTTGGTGCCGATGCTCACATCATCTCCGTTATGGACCGGCAGATCCTTTGTTGGATTTTCTCCAACATCGTCCTTCATATTCAATAACCTTGTGAGCCTTCCCTCGGATACATAATGCCTTTGGTAAATTGTATCCTCTGCTTTATCAATCATGCTCTGCTTTCGAGCTGGTATAAATTACTCCTGAAGTTTGTGGTATATGTTCCTAAGAGGCCCTGGTAGGTTGAACCTATGCCTTTTCTAATCTGTGTGAACCCGAAAACTACTACGAGTCATACTCTACTTTTTTTATGTCTGATAAAACTTCAACACTACAACTTTGTCGAAGGCGAGAAGTGAATGAAAGGTTATGCATTAGAGAAGTGGGAGTCGACCTTGAACTTTGTGTTCATGCCCATGGACACGATGTAGATATTATCATTGAAGCTTCTCTTTGTCGGGGAAAAACTGATCCACGAACACCTATGGGGCCGGCGGACCGGGCCCCTTTCGGTTCGGCGGGGGGCGGAGGTCGCACGAAGAGCAGATCGAGGCGAAGCACACGAGCAGTTTACCCAGCTTCGGAGCTCTCCGGAGAGATAACACTCCTACTGCTGCTTGCCTAGTTGTATTATCTGGTGTTCTTGCTCTCGAGCCAGAGTGATGTGTTTTCTGGGCTACGAATGGATCAAAGCCGACTGTCTGAGGCTCCGAACCGAACGAACTGAACCCCCTCTACGTTGCGCATGGGCCTCCTTTTATACGCTAAAGGGGTCACCGACAGGTGGCAACGCAGAGGAGGGTAAAAACGTAAAAAGCAAGGTAGTTGATACAGTTGCTTGTACAGTGCACCCTACCTAACCATGACGGCAGGGGACAAGGGCATTAAATGTCCGTCTGAGTCGCCCAAACAGTGCAGAAAAGGACCGTTAGGGGTGCCACCGTTCGCCATGATGGCGATCTTGTCAGCTTCGCATGCCACTGTGCACCGCTGGCTGCACAGCCTCCTGCCACGCGTGCCCGGAGAGGCCCCTAGAGCGACACGTTGGTGGATATGCTGGAGCGTGGGCGCAGAGTGGCCGCCTGCCGCGGCAAGCGTCTTGCCGCTGCTGCTATCTTGTCGGGCCCGGAGGCTTGTCGCTCGCCGGGCTTCAAGGTACCTTGTTTGGTCTTCCCGGCAAGCTCCTCTTGCCGGGGCCTTGTCGCCTTGCCGGAGCGCATGGCGCGTCGCGGCAAGTTCCTTGGTGCGCCTTGATTGGCCTTCCCGGCAAGCTCCTCTTGCCGGGGTCTTGTCTCCTTAGCTTATATACTTTGTTCTTGGATGGCTCCAAGGGAACCTTGGAGGGTCTTGGCGTTCGCCCGGCAAGCCTTGCCGCGGGGTGCTACAACTGCCCGTGCACAAGTTCGGGGTACTAGGGTACCCCTATTCTAGTACACCGACAGGAGCCCCCGGGCCTGGGCCAGACATGGTGCCGAGCGCTATTGGGCCAGGCCCAAGATAGGGCACGGGCACACGCGGGCTGGGCTACAACAAATCTCGCTCCGTATCCACCGCGCTCCCCCATAACGGCATGCGTTGAATGCGGCATCGTGGGGGAGATCGTGGGTGGTTGTTTATTAGGAAGGGCGAAACGTCCGCCCCGTCCCTCTTTATAAGCAGAGGAAACAGGGGGAGTTCGTTCCCCCTCGCTGGTTGCTGCTACTCCTTCACAAACTCCACCGCTCCCCCCTTATCCTTGAAGCCGAGAGAGCAGCGCTCCGCCCCTCCCATTGTCACCAGCATCTCCACACCGTCGACCTCCCTCACCACCTCCGCCATGGGCCCGAAAGCCGACAAGGGAAAGGGTGTGAAGTCGGCCGAGGCGCAGCGACTCGCGGCGCTGCGGAAGGAGCGGGCGATCTTCACCCCCAGCTCGGCGTGCAGGAGCTGAGGGAGTACTTCTACCTCTTTTGGGCGATGGAAACGCGTGCGCATCTGATGAGGACATGACTACCTTGGATATGACCAAAAATATTGCATATATGCATATTTGTCAGGTGATTTCTAGTGCAAACTATTCAATAATCTATTTATGTTATCCAGAACAAAAATACTTCACACACTTCTGTGTTTTGTCTAATTGCAGGTGTATGGGACATTTGTACAATCCACATATGAAGATAAGGAAGAAAGAGATGTTTATTTGCTGTCCAAAAAGTTCTCTCACGTCACTTTTGGCCCAAGAGAAGATAGAGTCCAAGTCTCTCACGTTCTGGATTCAGATCCGGACTGCACAGACATACCTGACTCAAAACGCACACAAGTTTTTCATACGGACTCCGAATTGGGTGATTCTTTTTTTTTTGTTGGAAACTAGATTTCGTGCACTTTCCAACCCAATTGGAATCACCTTCAAATTCGTCCGGAGCGTTGAGTTGTGGATGAAACAATCTGATGCTGTAGCAGAATCCGAGTCAAACTACAAGTCCAAAGGTGTTACATCACCTCCACTTGGGCCCATTGGCCTTGTACGACCTAGATTTAGTTTTAGGCTGCCTTGGGACGTCCTCCCACCTCCTTGGCCGCCACCCCTTGCTCCTATGTAAGTAGATCCATCTAGTAGCTTTTCCTTGGGATTTGTTTAGTTAAAAGTTAGCCAACGCAACTTCGTGTACTTCGTTTGTGTCCAACGACCAGACCAAGACCGCTTACGGATCCCCACCATTATCAATACCTCATATATATTTGCAATATTCAGATTGCTTTATCATATTCTTGCTCGTTCTTCGATTGCTTGCAGGAATAGACCTTCGTGGTCAGGCTGACCGTGCTTCCGGCATCGTCAGTAACCTCAGGAGATTGGTTTAGCGATTGCTAAGGCGCAACGTCGTGCACGTTTGTAGTCGGATCGTCAAAGTCGTCTCCACCAAATCGATAGTTATCATCTCATCGAAAGATCGGGACACCCTCGCCTCTATCAAGTGGTATCAGAGCCAGGTTGCTCGGTGAGAATTTCCAGTTTTCCTAGATTAGATTTACTTTCTTACCTATTGTCCAAGAAAAAGCCACAAAAAAGAGTTAGATCTATTCATCCTTGGTCCAAGCCAGTCTGAGCCGTTGCAATTTTCTTTTCATTGATTGCATAGTTGAATTATCGATTGCATCGTCATGTCGAGTTGCTGGTCTTAGTGTCTAGTTCGTTTAGAGTTTCGAGTTCTGTTCACATTAGTCACGCCACCGCTGCATCATTATCTCTTCCGCTGTCCACCACCCATCCATCAATTTCCACCACGTGCTACCCACCATTCATTGTCATAGTAATAGTTGAGATCGTTCACATCTTCACTTGATCCAATCTGCATCTTATCTAGTTTGTTTTGGAAAGAGGGAGAAAAAAAGAGAGAGAAAAAACAAGAGAAAAAAAAGGAAAAAAAGTCAGAGAAAAAAAAGGAGAGAAAGAAAAAAAAGTGTGAGGAAAAAAAAAGAGAGAAGAAAAAAAAACAAAAAAATCGGCACAAACTTTTTCAGAGGAAAGTTGGAGACAAAGTTGTTGATATATCCTGCTTGGCTGTTGTTTCACCTCATTATCTTCACTACTGTTGTGATCTTCACTTATATCTTGCTGTCAAGAGCTACTTAGTATCCTTCATTGATGCTAGTTGTGCTACGCCGTGACCTCATTAGTGTTCTAGGCTCGCGTCTCTAGTCCGGTCTAGCCTAGGACCAGCACAGTACCGTCGTTGAGCGTTTATTCAACATTGCATCTTTGAATTGATTATTGCTAATCTTTTGCTACCATATATAGCCAACCCAGCTCCACATATTTCTACACTGTGTATACGTACGCTCCCCTGGCAATCGCTTTACTCAATATTCGGAGTTACTTGACACCGCTGGTTGCCGATCACCGCCTGCTGCATGGTAAGAACTTGTAAGACATTGATATTTGCTTTACTGTGAGCGTTTTACCACCACATCCTAGTAGTTATAGGAACATTATTTTTGGGTTTTGTTTCTTGTTCTACTAATCATGACAGGATCCAGAGTCAATTCATGGGCTTTGTCGATCGCGGGAGACGTGCCACCACCTTTGCAAATACCACAACCGTCACGAGAGGTGCACAAACATCCAAATGCACATGATCAGGTTAATGTATCTATACCACCATTTAATGGTCGTTTTAAACCTGCTTTATATATTGAATGGGAGTTCGACATAAAAGTATATTTGCTTCCCATAATTTCGATGAACATAAAAAGGTTAAGGTTGCGGTTGGTTCTTTCACTGGTTATGCTTTGGTTTGGTGGAGTGAATATTGTCGGTTACACCCTGATTATATACCTACTACTTGGGATGATTTGAAACTTGCCATGCGACATACTTTCGTCCCTGCTTATTATACTCCTGACATGATTAAGAAGTTGCAACACTTAAAACAAGGTAGTGAAACTGTAACAAAATATTATGATGATTTACAAACTACCTTGTTGCATTCCTCTTTAGAAGAAAGTGAAGATGATTTTATGGATAGATTTTGGGGAGGATTAAACTGTGATATTCAAGAGATACTAATTCATGAAGAGTGTTATCCTATGGACCATTTGTTTCATCTTGCTTGCAAAGCTGAACAGGAAATAAAACGACGTGTTGGCCACGAGGAGAACAAGCGCACGGTGCACATTCCAAGAGTTGATATGATTGTTCCTTCAACTACTAGGCATACTATGACAACCACATCCGTTGTTGTCAGGACTACATCACCTCCACCATGTGACACATCGCCCCCGAGAGTGGCTACATCATCTGAGTTGATCATAAGAGGTAATGACAAAGGTACTGATCTTCCATCTCTACATGAGAATGATGAATGCCTTGTCAATTTGAATGCACCATCTGATGAGCTACCCACTACTTTGATCACACCACCTATTTTAGAGGACTAGGTTGATAATTTAACTTTGCCATGTGATCAAACAACTGAAATACCAACAATTTTGAGTGCACCCATTGAATTAACTATTGATGCAAAAGAACCAATGTTTAATCATTTTGATATGACCTCTAATCTTGGTGATGATTCTGTGTTGAATGACTTATTGCATGTTTGCTTATTTAAGCATGTTGTAGCATGTAAATTCGATGCAAGTAAGGTTTATTCACCAATGTTGGGATGGTTTAATGATGAACATTGTCAATCTTTTGAAATGAATAAGAGCTTCACTTATATGTGCAAACTGAGTTGCAATATTTTCATGCCTTCTACTTCTTGTGCTAATTTTTTGGCTTTAGATTTTATGAACTATGCAAGTTACTCATCTATTCATGTGTCATATATGCCAAAATCAAGGGAAGTAAAAATGGATGACATATACATATACAACATGTACACCTTGTCTCTTTTGTTAGCCACATTTCAGATTAAGCAACGCCGAGGACGGCTTTATTTTCAAGAAGGGGAGGATGATGAGGACATGACTACCTTGGATATGACCAAAAATATTGCATATATGCATATTTGTCAGGTGATTTCTAGTGCAAACTATTCAATAATCTATTTATGTTATCCAGAACAAAAATACTTCACACACTTCTGTGTTTTGTCTAATTGCAGGTGTATGGGACATTTGTACAATCCACATATGAAGATAAGGAAGAAAGAGATGTTTATTTGCTGTCCAAAAAGTTCTCTCACGTCACTTTTGGCCCAAGAGAAGATAGAGTCCAAGTCTCTCACGTTCTGGATTCAGATTCGGACTGCACAGACATACCTGACTCAAAACACACACAAGTTTTTCATACGGACTCCGAATTGGGTGATTCTTTTTTTTGTTGGAAACTAGATTTCGTGCACTTTCCAACCCAATTGGAATCACCTTCAAATTCGTCCGGAGCGTTGAGTTGTGGACGAAACAATCTGATGTTGTAGCAGAATCCGAGTCAAACTACAAGTCCAAAGGTGTTACATCACCTCCACTTGGGCCCATTGGCCTTGTACGACCTAGATTTAGTTTTAGGCTGCCTTGGGACGTCCTCCCACCTCCTTGGCCGCCACCCCTTGCTCCTATATAAGTAGATCCATCTAGTAGCTTTTCCTTGGGATTTGTTTAGTTAAAAGTTAGCCAACGCAACTTCGTGTACTTCGTTTGTGTCCAACGACCAGACCAAGACCGCTTACGGATCCCCACCATTATCAATACCTCATATATATTTGCAATATTCAGATTGCTTTATCATATTCTTGCTCGTTCTTCGATTGCTTGCAGGAATAAACCTTCGTGGTCAGGCTGACCGTGCTTCCGGCATCGTCAGTAACCTCAGGAGATTGGTTTAGCGATTGCTAAGGCGCAACGTCGTGCACGTTTGTAGTCGGATCGTCAAAGTCATCTCCACCAAATCGATAGTTATCATCTCATCGAAAGATCGGGACACCCTCGCCTCTATCAGCATCCGCGCACGAGGGTACTCCCGGCTACCGCTTCGAAGCTGGCTCCAAATGGGTACCCGTTCTTCCCACTATTCTTCTATTGCGGGCTCTGCCCGCCTTTCTCGGAGTTCTTCTGTGACATTATGAACACATATGGCTTCCGCCTCCTTGACTTCACCCCCAATGCTGTCCTGACCATGGCAGTTTTCGCACACTTGTGCGAAAACTTTGTCGGAGTCCACCCTAGTGTTGCCCTTTTCCGCCACTACTTCATTCCTCGGGTAGAGAGAGGAGAGCCACTTGCCGGAGGGATTGCCTGGGTCTCAAGAGTCGGCAAGAAGGAGGCGTACTTGGATGGTGAGCTCCACAGCAAGTGGGAGGAGTGGAGAGCGGAGTGGTGCTGGATCATCGAGGAGAATCCGCAGCCCTTCACCGCCGTGCGCCAAACTCCAATAGTGCATGGCAATGACTGGAGCAACGTGGCCCCGGAAGACGAGAGGCTGAAGATTGCCATCACTAGGATTCTTCGCCTCAGGCTTGCCGGGCTCACTGTAGGTGCTGTCGGGGCAGATTTCCTCCGCTGCCGCATTGCCCCCTGCAGGAGAGGGGGAGGCCCGCCTGGGAGTTCAAGAACTCGGTGGACATCATGAGACTGCGGCCAGGCCTCAACTACAACTTCACTGTCTTGGAGTTGGACGCAATGCTCTTGGAATTATTCAAACGCAACCCCCAGCACCCATTCACACTGCCAAGGGGCGTAGTTCCTTTGTGCAATAACTCTTCGCTTGACCGGATCCGCGCCATGATGCTGTTGTGCGATTCACACGGCATCGTCCCAACTTGGCAAGAGCCCGCGGATGACGTTGTGCGAGCATTCTTCGACACCTTGGAGGAAGTGCCGGTCCGCGCTGACGAGCAGAAGAGCCTCACCCGTGACACCACCGACGAGGAGCTGCAGCTTATCGCCACTAGGGCGGAAGAGGCTGCGGTTGCAGCTGCTGCTGGCGCATTCAGGTTCACCGTGGAGGAGGCGGAGGCTGCAGAGGCGGCAAACCTTGCCGAACGCGCGGAGTTCATGGGTGAAGAGGAGCCTGCCGGTTCCGAAGCCGAGTCGAGCGAGGCCGGCGAGGAGGAGGCTGAGCCTTCAGAGAACTTGCCGCAGGCGGAGCCCCTGGCCCCGCCAAGGAGGCACCTTCGCAGGGTCGGGGACGCAGCGGGGCGGCAGCCGGCTCCACAGCCACCGAGCCGCGCGACGCGCTCTACCGCGGCAAGCAATGTTGCTGCGGGAGCGCCTCACGCAACAGCGGCAACTGGAGCGGGATCTTCCCGGGCCACCGCCACTGCCCCCGCCAAGCGGGCAAGGGATCCTACTCCTCCACCTCGCCGCACCGGAGGAGGGCCGGACTTCGATCTTTCCGCGCTCAGCTCCGACGAGGAGGAAGAAGAGTGAGTTTCTTTGGTGCTCTTATAATCCTTCAATCTTGCTGTTTATATCTTGTATCTGACTTGCTCCAATCTGGACTCCTTTCTTTTCAGAACACTGGCGCAGAGAGCGGCGAAGAGGGCCAAGGCCGCGGTGATCATCATCAAAGACGACCCCACCTTGTCGATAGGGGGTGGGTCCGAGATCACCTTGACGGACCCGGCAATCACTCCTCAAAGCAGCCCCCAGCGCAGCCCCCAACGTAAGTTCATAGTTTAACCTTCTGCTGCCGGGCGCGCTTGAGTGCTTTTTCCTTTGTTGACATCCTTCTTGTTGACTTGTGCAGGAGCAGAGCAGCCTCATCAGGAGTGCCCGAAGGCCGGTCCCGAAGTGCCACCTGCTTCGACTGCGCCGCCAAGGGAGGAGTCCCTGATAAGGGAGCGCTCTCCGGCAAGGGGGGACTCACCGGCAAGGGATGGCACTGCTGATCCTGCGGCGACTGAGGCCACAACTGGAGATCTTGGCGCAGGTAATCCACTTGCCCAGAAACTTTCCCTTGGGTTCTGTTTCTTCCGTTTTTCCTTTCTTGGATTTTCGATTGATTTTCCTCCCTTCTTCGTTCTTCAGACCCATCTATGGCTGAGCCAATGGAGACAGAAGGCACCGGCGAGGAAGGTGCCGGTGCTGATGAGACTGCCGGCGAGGAGGCCGCCGGGGCTGCTGCTGCGGAAGCCGGCGAGGGGTCGGACGGTCGCACTGACGACCTTGAGGCCGCAGGAGCACCGGGCGCTGCACCGACCGCCGAACCCTCTGCCGCTTCTGCGGAGCCGGGCTCCGAGGAGCCCCAGTTCGGCGCCTACTTGCAGGCCGATGACAACATCTTCATCAAGCTGCCCTGGGCGTCGAGCTCCAGGGCGCCGGTCGAGGGGGAGACTTTTGACGGGGAGGTGCTTGCCTCTGCTGGACTGTCATTGGTTGACGCGCCCGGCAGCAGCAGTGGCGAGCCTGAGGAGGAGGAGCTGCTGCGGAAGCTGCTGTCACTCTACCGCACCCGGCAAGCCAAGTTGACTTCCCGGGAAGCGCTTGTCGCGAAGGCGGGAGTTGACATGGAGAAGCGCGCGGAGGAGCTCCGGGGATAGAATCAAGAAGCTCTCCGGTCCCTGGCGCAGGAGCAGGAGCGAGTCGACGAGGAGCGCATGGCCTTTCTTCTCGAGAAGGCCGAGGCTGAGGAAGAACAAAGACTAGATGCCGAGAAGCAGTCCGCGCGGGAAGGCGAGCTAGTGCAGCGGAAGGCCCACCTCGACAGCTATGAGGAAGAGCTCGCCGAGCGTGAGCGAGCACTTGGCGGGGCGCTCAAGGAGGCAAAGGATGCCGCGGCAACTGCAGAGGCCGCCAATAAAGAGCTAGAGGAGAAGGTGGCACGGCTGGAGGCCGATATTGGGAAGAGCGGCGAGGAGCTTGCCACGCTCAAGCATGAGCGCGAGAAGGATGATGCCGCCCACGGCGAGCTGCAAGGCCTTCTCGCTAAGAGGGGCAAGGAGCTCAGCACCGCCAAGGATTCCAAAGCAGACCTGGAGCTGAAGCTGGCCACGCTGACGCAGACGCTGGAGGCCGCCAAGGAGCGGGAGCAGACCTTGGCGAAGAAGGTCAAGGCTGACGCGGCGCTGCTGGAGAGCATTGCAGTTACCCAGAACTCGTTCAGAGACACGGTGGAGCACTAGACCGAGGGTCTGGTGAACACTGCCGCAGTCATCAACGAGGAGCTGGCGCAGCTGGGGATGGAGAATTTTGGGTATCCTTCCGACGAGAGTCTTCAACCCAGCGCCAAGCTCAGCCTGTTCTTCAAGGGCGTGGTGACGGCACTCCAGCGGCTCCGGGAGAGGATCCCGAAGCAGCTAGCCGACGAGTCGCGCAAAATCTGCGCCGGGGTTCTCCAGAAGGTGCTGATGAAGGTAGCCTTCCGCAATCCAAGCCTCAGCTTCACCAACGTCCTCAGGTCCCTGCCGCCTGATGCCGATCTGGATGCACTCAAGGCCCTTGTCGCACCCATTGTGGACAAGGTGAGCGAGATCAAGCGAGTCGAGGGCGGACGCGTAGATTAGGCCGCCCATTTCTTCTTTTCCCTTGTCGCTGCTAGTCATGTTATGAGAACAGTCTATTAGAGCTGCGACAAGTTATCTTTGTAATATAACTTCATTTCTGTCTATCAATTGCAATGTTATTTCCTCTACTAGATTCCTTCCTTTGTATGTTTTTACCCTACGCTTCTAGGGAACTTGTCGGCGCAGGCGCCCGAGCCGCGAGCGCTGAGTGCGGAACTTCAGCAGCCTGCTGGCGGCGCTGCTTCCGACAAGAAACCTTGTCGCGACTAGATGCAGCACGCTTAAGCTGTTGAGCGGACTCAAAACAAAGTAAGGGCGCAACTAGCCACGAGTTGGTTCCTCCGCGCACAGGTTTTCCATACAAAGCAGGGTCGTTCGAGGACGATAACTCAAAAATTTAAAAAAGTGATTGCTCAAACTTTGGCAACTTAGCTTTTCTGTCATTTGCTCCCCGGCAAGGCAAGTCTTTGCTTGAACGATGCCTGGCCCATACTACAATCTTCTCCTCCCCCCGGCAAACTTGTGTGCGGGAGAACCTTCTTTTCCTTTAAAAGAAAAAGAAAGAAGAGAAAATAATAATATGGAGCTCTTCGGCTCGTTACTGCTTACCGGATGTAAGTGCTGCACAAAGTGTCAGATAATCACATACAAGAAAGGAACTAACGCATGAAATGGACAAGCTGTGCGGAGTACATGGGGTTTTACTTATGCACGGGATCTGCGCCCGGCTTTGTACAAAGGATTACATGCAACAGCGGCAAGACTTGTACAAAAGGTGGTTGCCGGAACGGGTTCCGGCAACCGCGCCTTATGCGAAAAACTTACGAAGATGTTCTATGTTCCAGGAGTTGCTCACCGGAACGCCATCTTCGTTCACAAGGCGGACAGCGCCAGGCCTTGTGACTCGTCTCACCCGATAAGGGCCTTCCCACTTTGGCGTCAACTTGTTGGAATTCTTGGCGGACTGAACTCGCCGAAGAACAAGGTCGCCTTCCTCGAAGCTTCTGGCTTTAACTTTGCGGCTATGATAGCGGCGCAAAGCTTGCTGGTATCGAGCAGCTCGTACAGCAGCCTGAAGATGATCTTCCTCAAGGAGCAGCGCGTCTTCTTGCCGCAGCTGTTCTTGCTCAAGCTCATCATAAGCGAGCACTCGAGGTGATCCGTATACGAGTTCCGTGGGGAGAACTGCCTCTGCTCCATAGACTAGAGCGAAAGGTGTCTGGCCAGTGGCTCGATTTGGCGTCGTTCTGATCGACCAAAGAACCACTAGCAGCTCCTCGATCCAGTTCCTTCCGCATCTGTGCAGCCTGTCGAAAGTTCTGGTCTTGAGTCCGCGCAGCACTTCAGCATTTGCCCTCTCTGCTTGACCGTTGCTTCTCGGGTGAGTAACAGAAGCGAAGCAGACCTTGGCGCCAAGGTCTTGGACGTACTGCATGAAGGTGCGGCTCGTGAATTGCGTGCCGTTGTCGGTGATGATCCTGTTAGGGATCCTGAAATGGCAAACAATCGACCTGAAGAACTTGACTGCTGACTGTGCTGTCACCTTCCTCACTGGCTGCACTTCCGGCCACTTTGTGAACTTGTCGATTGCGACGTACAAGTACTCAAAGCCCCCGACAGCTCGGGGGAAGGGGCCGAGGATATCGAGCCCCCAGACCGAAAATGGCCAGGATAAAGGGATTGTCTGGAGAGCTTGAGCTGGCTGGTGTATCTGTTTGGAGTGGAACTGGCACGCTTCACACTTGGTTACTTGTGCAGTTGCATCCTGGAGGGCTGTCGGCCAAAAGAAACCTTGCCGGAAAGCTTTGCCGGCAAGTGCTCTTGCGCCTATGTAGTGGCCACATATGCCTCCATGTATCTCTGCCAACAGCTTTTGTCCATCTTCCCGGCGAATACACTTCAATTTCACACCGTTGAGTCTTCTTCTGTACAGTATGCTATCGACAAACTGGTACATACTTGACTGCCGGGCTACTCTTTCCGCTTCTTCTTGTTCTTCGGGAAGTTCTCCTGTCTGAAGGAAATGGACAATCTGCTGTGCCCATGCCGGAGCTTGTGGCTCGACAACAAAGACTAAAGGCACATCTGCTGCTGCGGGAACATCTGCTTCTACGGCAAGGACTTGCGGCCCTGCCGGAGCTTGATGTTCTCCGGCAAGCTTGCCGGAGCAAAACTTGTCGGGAGCGTCTGCTTCAACGGAACAAACCATTAGGCTTGCCGGAGCAGACTGCCCCTCAGCCTTCTTGGTGTTGATCTTGGGGACTTTCTTGGCGGCGGCTTCGGGGAGCTCTGCCGGAAAGTAGTCGCCGGAAACCAACTTCCTCTTCTTGCTTTGTCCAGTTGATGGTGTTACGGATGGTTGAGTCAACTTAAGCACAAAGATCCCTGGTTCCACAGGTAACTTTAGTGCGGCGTACTTTGACAGGCCGTCAGCAATATCATTCTGAGCTCTTGGGATATGCTGTGAGTCACCCCTGACAATGAGCTTCTTAATCCCAAGGTCTGCTGCGATTCTGAGACCGGCAAGCAATCCTTCATACTCTCCAGTATTGTTGGTTGCTTGCTCTTTGGGAAAGTGCATCTGGACTACGTACTTGAGGTGCTCTCCGGTGGGTGCGACAAGCAGCACACCTGCACCGGCGCCTTGCAGCGAGAAGGCACCATCAAAGTACATCAGCCACTCTTTGCTTGCCTCTTTGACGGGGATGCACGTTTCTGGAATTTCTTCATCTGGGGTTGGCGTCCACTCTGCTATGAACTCTGCCAATGCTCTGCTTTGGATAGTTGAGGTGCTTTCAAACTTGAGGCCAAAGCTTGACAGTTCCAGCGCCCACTCAACAATCCTGCCTGTTGCTTCTGGATTTTGCAGTATCCTCTTTAGCGGAAAGCGAGTGACGACTGTGATCTCATGTGCTTGGAAGTAATGGCGCAGCTTTCTCGAGGCCATGAGAAGGCCGAAAAGCAACTTCTGCACACCAGAGTACCTTGATCTAGCCCCTGTAGAAGGGAACTGACAAAGTAAACTGGGCGCTGCACCATTCTCCTTGGCATCTTATCACGCTCCTGCGCAAACTCATGTTTGTCGGGACCAGAGCTTGTCGGCGAAGCCCCCTGCTTGTCGCTAGATGGATTTGCCGTGGTTGCTGGCTCATCATCCACTTCCCTCTCTGCCACTAACGCAGCACTAACCACTTGATTGGTTGCTGCTATATACAGCAGCAACTTCTCTTGCGGCTTAGGTGCGACAAGCATCGGAGTGGAGGACATGTATCTCTTCAAGTCCTGCAGTGCAGCCTCCGCTTCCGGAGTCCATTTCATTGGACCTGCCTTTTTCAAAATTTTGAAAAATGGCAGGGCGCGCTCAGCAGATCTAGAGATAAACCTGCTGAGAGCAGCAACGCAACCGGCAAGCCTTCGTACATCCTTGACGCACTTCGGTGCTTCGATCTGCTCGATGGCTTTGATCTTGTCGGGATTGGCTTCAATTCCCCGCTGAGACACGAAGAACCCGAGAAGCTTGCCGGAAGGGACTCCAAACATGCACTTCTCGGGGTTAAGCTTGAGGTTGATCTTGCGCAGGTTTGCAAATGTTTCGTCTAAATCTTGAATCAGAGTTGCCTTGTTCTTGCTCTTGACCACTATGTCATCCATGTAAGCTTCCACATTTCTGTGTATTTGTGGCTCAAAAGCATGGTGGACTACCCTTGCGAATGTTGAACCAGCATTCTTCAAACCAAAAGGCATCCGTACGAAGCAGTACGTGCCACACGGGGTGATAAATGCGGTTTTTTCTTCATCTTCTTCTGCCATGAAGATCTGATGGTATCCTGAGTATGCATCAAGAAATGAAAGAAAATCACATCCGGCTGTGGAGTCGACAATCAGGTCAATACGCGGCAAGGGAAATGGGTCTTTGGGACAAGCTTTATCAACATCAGTGAAGTCAATACAAAGTCTCCATTTCCCGTTAGCTTTGCGCACAACAACAGGATTGGCCAACCACGTGGGATGGAGTACTCCTCTGACAAGGCTTGCTGCTTCCAACTTCTTGATTTCTTCTGCGATGAATTCTTGGCGCTCTACTGCCTGCTTCCTGACTTTTTGCTTGACGGGCCGCGCATGAGGACAGACGGCAAGGTGGTGCTCAATTACTTTCCTGGGAACACCGGGGATATCAGACAGTTGCCATGCAAACACGTCGACATTCGCCCGCAGGAAAGCAACGAGCGCGCTTTCCTATTTGGGGTCAAGAGTGGCGCTGATGGTGAAGGTACCACCAGCGCCATCCTCCTTGGCGGACACCTTCTTGGTCTCAGGTGGAGCTGCCATTGCCTTCTTATACTTGCCGGTGGAGCTTGATGGTGCGTCCTCGACGGTAGCGCAGCACTCCGAAGAGGTGCGCTTGCCGGAGTGGGCATCAGAGCTCTTGCCGGACTTGGTCTTCTTCTTCCCCCCGGGAGCTCCAGCGGCAAGGGTCTGGTGTTCTCCTGCGGCTGCTGCTTCCCGGTAGATCTTGTCGGCACAGATAAGAGCATCTTTTTTGTCGCCAGGGACAGAGATGACGCTTATTGGGCCTGGCATTTTCAGTATGTTGTACGCATAGTGAGAGGCTGCCATGAACTTGGCGAGTGCTGGACGGCCAAGGATTCCATTGTAAGGAAATGGAAAGTCGGCAACGTCAAACGTGACCCTCTCAGTCCTGAAGTTCAGCTCACTGCCAAATGTTACCGGCAACGTGATTTTTCCCTTCGGCTTGCTCCTTCCCGGGTTAATTCCTTGAAATGTACCGGTCTCTTCGAGCTCGCTGTCAGGGATCTGGAGTTTCTGGAGCACCGCGGAGGAAATCAGATTCAAGCCGGCCCCGCCGTCAACTAGCATCTTAGTGACCTTGAGGTTGCGGATTGTTGGTGAGACCAACATCGGCAAGCACCCGACCGCAGTTATACGATCCGGGTGGTCCTCAATATCAAAGATGATAGGCGTGCTGGACCATTTCAGAGGCTTGCGTGACTCGATGGGTGGTTCTACTGCATTAACTTCCCGCATCCACTGCTTGAGCTGGCAGCGCGAGGCATGCAGAGAAGCACCACCGTCAATGCACAGGACCTCTGTAGCTTTCTGGAACTCCAGCTCATCAGTCTCCTCATCATCCATATCTTCATCGTCGCCGTCATCTTCATCCTTGTCGCGGCTGCGAGGAGGTCTGTCACCTTGCCGCTGCTTGGCCTTGCCGCGGCGTCCTCCTCGGCCGGGACGTTTCTTGCCGGATCCACCAGCTCCTTCCTGGGCCTTCTCCTTGTCGCGCCGCTCGTATTCAGATTTCTGTTGCTCAACAAGCTGCTCGACTCTCTTACAGTTCTGGCCATTTTCGGTCTGGGGGCTCGATATCCTCGGCCCCTTCCCCCGAGCTGTCGGGGGCTTTGAGTACTTGTACGTCGCAATCGACAAGTTCACAAAGTGGCCAGAAGTGCAGCCAGTGAGGAAGGTGACAGCACAGTCAGCAGTCAAGTTCTTCAGGTTGATTGTTTGCCGTTTCGGGATCCCTAACAGGATCATCACCGACAACGGCACGCAATTCACGAGCCGCACCTTCATGCAGTACGTCCAAGACCTTGGCGCCAAGGTCTGCTTCACTTCTGTTGCTCACCCGAGAAGCAACGGTCAAGCAGAGAGGGCAAATGCTGAAGTGCTACGCGAACTCAAGACCAGAAGTTTCGACAGGCTGCACAGATGCGGAAGGAACTGGATCGAGGAGCTACCGGTGGTTCTTTGGTCGATCAGAACGACGCCAAATCAAGCCACTGGCCAGACACCTTTCGCTCTAGTCTATGGACCAGAGGCAGTTCTCCCCACGGAACTCGTATACGGATCACCTCGAGTGCTCGCTTATGATGAGCTTGAGCAAGAACAGCTGCGGCAAGACGACGCGCTGCTCCTTGAGGAAGATCGTCTTCAGGCTGCTGTACGAGTTGCTCGATACCAGCAAGCTTTGCGCCGCTATCATAGCCGCAAAGTTAAAGCCAGAAGCTTAGAGGAAGGCGACCTTGTTCTTCGGCGAGTTCAGTCCGCCAAGAATTCCTCACACAATCTCGACGCCCCCTACCTGGCGCGCTAAAGATGTCGGGGAAAAACTGATCCACGAACACCTATGGGGCCGGCGGACCGGGCCCCTTTCGGTTCAGCGGGGGGCAGAGGTCGCACGAAGAGCAGATCGAGGCGAAGCACACGAGCAGTTCACCCAGCTTCGGAGCTCTCCGGAGAGATAACACTCCTACTGCTGCTTGTCTAGTTGTATTATCTGGTGTTCTTGCTCTCGAGCCAGAGTGATGTGTTTTCTGGGCTACGAATGGATCAAAGCCGACTGTCTGAGGCTCCGAACCGAACGAACCGAACCCCCTCTACGTTGCGCATGGGCCTCCTTTTATACGCTAAAGGGGTCACCGACAGGTGGCAATGCAGAGGAGGGTAAAAACGTAAAAAGCAAGGTAGTTGATACAGTTGCTTGTACAGTGCACCCTACCTAACCCTGACGGCAGGGGACAAGGGCATTAAATGCCCGTCTGAGTCGCCTGAACAGTGTAGAAAAGGACCGTTAGGGGTGCCACCGTTCGCCACGATGGCGATCTTGTCAGCTTCGCATGCCACTGCGCACCGCTGGCTGCACAGCCTCCTGCCACGCGCGCCTGGAGAGGCCCCCAGAGCGACACATTGGTGGATATGCTGGAGCATGGGCGCAGAGTGGCCGCCTGCCGCGGCAAGCGTCTTGCCGCTGCTGCTATCTTGTCGGGCCCGGAGGCTTGTCACTCGCCGGGCTTCGAGGTACCTTGTTTGCTCTTCCCGGCAAGCTCCTCTTGCCGGGGCCTTGTCGCCTTGCCGGAGCGCGTGGCGCGTCGCGGCAATTTCCTTGGTGCGCCTTGATTGGCCTTCCCGGCAAGCTCCTCTTGCCGGGGTCTTGTCTCCTTAGCTTATATACTTTGTTCTTGGATTTCTCCAAGGGAACCTTGGAGGGTCTTGGCGTTCGCCCGGCAAGCCTTGCCGCGGGGTGCTGCAACTGCCCGTGCACAAGTTCGGGGTACTAGGGTACCCCTATTCTAGTATACCGACACTCTTCAATTAATTACTCCCTTGGTATAAGTTTATCTTATATCTGGGATCTGGTCCTTTGCAATCGTGGTTCCGACCGTGATTGTTCTTTGATCCCATTCTCAGAAAAGTTAAAAGTACTTGCCTTATGCAGATCATTACATCTTCCCAACCTCTATTTTGATCTACCTTCAAGTATTACCCCTAGTATCTCAAGGATATCAACCCATTACACTACATCTTATGAATTTCTGATGAAGTAGTACCTTTCCCCGTCATAGTCACTCCAGGGGTTCTGGGTTGTCGTCAACCGAGAACACCGATTTGTGAATCAAATCAACACTATGATTTAGTACTTAGTACTTTGTTGTTGAGAAGTTTAATACTCCATCACGTCATTCCTAGCCTGATTGACTATATCATTATTGTGCTAATTTTTAACTGTGCTACCTAGTCCTTCTTCATGGAGCACAATTTTCGATGATGAGCAAACCTTATGTTGATCTTCCTCGTCATATCATCTCGCCTTGAACCGCAGGCTTGATTTTGAGTACATCTCCTATCCTTGGTTTCAATAACCTTTCGCTTCATCATTCCTTTGACTTGTTGTCATCACCGATCGATTACACCTTCATGAAATCTCTCGACAATTGTGTCGTGATCATCATCAACATTTTGAGCTCTTCTGAGATATCTATAAAATTCTTGATGAGAAATACCATCCTTGCCCTGAATGAATTGTGTTATCATCGACCACTTTATTTCCTTCCATTCAACAACTTGTTTGTGTTTTGTGTATACCTTTAGATCCTTGCTATCCAACATTTGTTCTCCTTTACCTTGGAGTATTACCATCTTTTTTGTCTAGAATGTCGTGAGAATTTCACCACCTCTTAAGAATTCTTGATACAATAACACTTCTCGCCTTCTCCGTTCATTCCTTGGTCCCCGTGTTGTTTTTAACCGGAATATCGACAATTGAGCTTTGAAGCGTGAATTCAAAACTTCTAGCAACCCTATTGCTTTGCATTGAATGGGCGATAGTTTCATTCTAAGTCTTTCAATAATTGAATCACCATTCTAAACATTGATCATGCTACCTAAGCCGTAATTATGGGTGCACGTTTCAACCAATGTTTAATTGTGTAGGTTTTCCTCGAGCATGCATCATTATACCATTTGATCTGGCAAATGTTATCTCCTTGTTCACATAATTGTGGAAATCCACCCGTTTGGAACTTCGATGAATTGTCGCTGAACCCATCAGCCACCTCCTCATCCCCTCCTTGGTTTAATGATGAACTATTGTTTCAGGAACCCGCTCCCATAGTTCATTTCCCGCGAATCTTGCAATGCCATTTCGTCGATTTGTGTTGCACCTTTACTTCTCAGACATCCCGAGTCTGAGGTATCATGACACCAATCGGATTTGCATCTTGGTCAGATATGATGGTTGGGACAACTTTCCAGGAGTTATGATTTGGTCCTTTGATGACCCTGTGATATGATGTCATGCCTACCATCCCTGGCCGGAGGACCTATCATTATAATTTCTTTTGCAAGGATAACCATTCTCCCTGGAGGAAATTGTAAGACTTATTTATAAGTTGCTCCTGATGGATCATTTGTGTATCCAAAGTCTGGCCCTTGATTGAAACACCATATCATTGCTACCTCGAAGCATCACTATGATACGCCGCTCATCAACAAGAACATTGGAGGTGCGATGCTAAATGTTTCTTGGTCAGTTATCCAAACACCGTTGTATGGGTACCATCTTGATTAATCCTTGCCTCTTATCGGAATGGTTGGGTACTTGCTCTCCTACCTTGTATGCCATTTTCTGCTTGTCCATGGGAAGGATATTCTCCTAATAATTGTGTGTAATCACAATTTTCCTTTCCATTGTTCTGTTTAATCTGATAATTGCATTTTCCTTTCCATTGTTTCGTTTAACCTTTCTAGTGATCTAAGCAGGCTTATTCTTCTGCTTAGGTAAACACCTTGGTGTACAACCGTGTCAGTACGACCTTGTTGCTTTTGTTGATGGCATTCCGGTAACCACTTATGGACGAGAACTTTGCCTTTTGGTCCGCCTCGTTCAACGAGCAGGAAAATGGTTCTCTTCGTCCCTGGCCCTTGGTACCAATGTTGTTGCTAACATAACTGACAGGCGATACTCTGACATGACTTGTTATCATGACTGTGCAAAATATAACCGCCCTTTCTACTTTTAACCACATGGCGGGCCCAGAACCCACAGTTCCACAGGATCGAAACCTGACTCTCCTGTACACCCTGTTTGCCATAGTTATTCCTCGTGTTTGACCGGGTCACCTTCCTAGAGAGGATCTATTCTAGTCTCAGACACAATACTTATTCCCGCTGCTCTAAACCCCTTTTCAGGCCCTGTTATAGGCGTCGGATAATTGCCTATGTGTTTGAAACTTCTATTTTGCACCTTCTTACTTTACTCTCGATATTTTCTTAAGTATCTATTCAAGAGTTACTTTCTACCACATTCTCGGAGTTATCTGCCAGATAGTCAACCTTGTAAGGTCCGTTCTTCTGAAGTTACCCCTTGTCCTTTCGTAAGTACGATGAAATTTCCGAAGAAAGGATGATGACTTCATCATGATGACTTGAAGCAGGTAAATGAGGACATCAATGTAACGGATCGACCTCTTCGAGAAGAGAAACCAAGAACGAGAAGGTCCGTTAGAATTTCGCAACTAGAACTTTCCCCCTTACTCCAACTCTTAAACCTCGGGATGAGATTTCTTGTAGTGGAGGAGAATTGTGATGCCCGGATAATTAAGCTACAGTAACCCTCTACTAATTATGCCACATCACCACGATTACTGTTGTTAATCTCACGATGATTCAAAACTCGTTCGAATTCAAATTTCAAATAAACCGAACGATAAAGGTTTTCAAATATTAAAAGTAAAATGTTCGGGTGGTGCCAAATAATGCATAGGTAATTATGGTGTATAAACCACACTTTTATAAAATGTTTAAATATTCTAAAGTGAATAAAACAGTAGCTAAAACAATTAAATAAATGCCTTTTGAATTTTATAAAATACTAAACTATTTTGTTCAGGGGTAAAACTTTTTGTGACAGTAGTTGGAATTGTAACTCTATTTTAGGTGTGGGTTTTCTTTTTTGTAAAACTACAAGGTATTGAAGAAATAAAAGAAATCAGAAAATAAAAAGTATAAATAAAACAAAAGGAAATAAAAACCAAACCCCTCTTCCCCCTGGGCCGTTCGGCCTAACCAGGCATCCAGGCCACCAGGCCCAGTCGACGAGCTCCCCATCTTCGACCCTTGTTCATCAGGGGAGTGCTGGCCGTTGCTCGTGCGTCCATGGACGGATCGTCCACGTGTCGTGCATCCATGGCTCCTCGACGGTCAATATTATCCCCCTCGACGTGTTGACAAACCCTAGCTCTCCTTTTCCCCTCCCCTGTGCCGCTTTCGTCCTTGCAACCCTTGGCCGAACCTACCTCGCCATGGCCTCCGACATCCACGCGCCCCCCGAGCTCCTCGTGCCCAGCCACCTCGTCCGCGAGCTTCGTTGATGTCCACTCCTTCAACTACGTCCACCAGTTGGATCCGAGAGACCCTGGATCACAGGGATCGACGTCGTCTTCAAGCTCCAGCCACCGCGACGCCGTCAACGAATCCGCCGGCGTCTCGGTCCACCAGGCCTCCCCCGAGCCAACGCTAGCACAACTACAGGCTCGTTGTGAGCCCCTCTTCCTTTCCCCTCTGCTTCCCCCTTGGATTCATGCCGTATCACCGGCGTCCGCGAGCACTGAACTTCGCCGTCCGCCATGGCCGACGGGGGTCGAGCACCCCGTGCTCCTCTGTCCGAACCAGTGTTCCCGGTGTGCTCCTGGAACTGACAGGAGGCCGACGAGCCCATCCACTCGCCTTGCCGCACCCTCTAGCCCCGGATCCACCCTTGCTGTCGCTGTCGCACCTCCCGTACCCACTGTTGGCCATGCCATGGCCGGCCCCAACACATCGCCCTGGCACCTGCGCCCTGCTGCCCGCGCTGCTCGCCTCCCCTGCTGCAGTCGCCTCGCCACCGCTCCATCGCCACAACCCGCTCGGGCCACCAGCCTCTTCACTCGCCGCGCTCCGTCATCCTCGTCGGCCCCGCCCGCGGCCCCTGCTCGCTGGCGCTCGCGTCGGCGCGCGCCTCTGTTCGCAAACGGGCTGGGCGCTAGCGCCCGATGCCCGAGCGCCCGTAACTCACCTGTGCCAGCGCCCGCTAAGGCCCTATAGGCCAATGACAACCGGGGCCCACCCCCTGGAATTTACTAAAAATGAATTTAATAAAGAATGTAATTATTAATTAATTAATTAACTAATTAATTAATTCTGTTTAGTTAATCTAATCAAGTAATTAAACTAACTAACCATGATTAGTTGATCTAAGTCCATGACAAATGGGATCCATCAGTCAGTTGACTGGTCAACAGTCAACTTTGACCGCTGACATAATCATGGTGACATCATAAATGCTTTTCGATTTAATTAATATGTCAATTGCTAAAAATGAATTAAAACTTTGGAAATTAATATAAAATAATCGGTAACTTGGATGAAAATACTTTGTACATGAAAGTTGCACAGAACGACGAGACGAATCCGAATACGCAGTCCGTTAATTTACCACACATCCCTAGCATAGCGAACTCGCAACTTTCCTCCTCCGGCTCATTTGTCCGAAAATGCGAAACACAGGGGATACTTTCCCGGATGCTTCCCCCCTTCGCCGGCATCGCCTAGTGTCACGTTAGGGCATACCTAGCACCGTGTATTGCCTCGTTATGTTTTGTGATGCTTTGTTTGCTTCGTATTTACTGTTTCTTCTCCCTCTTCTTCTCTGGTAGACCCAAAGACCGACGTTGCTGCTACCCAGTACGACTACGGTGTGGACGACCCCTCCTTCTTGCCAGAGCAACCAGGCAAGCCCCCCTCCTTGATCACCAGATGTCGCCTATTCTTCTCTCTACTGCTTGCATTAGCGTAGTGTAGCATGTTACTGTTTGGTTACTCCTATTTTGTTGCATAGCCTGTCATTGTTGCTATAGTCATTGATGCCTTACGCACAATCCTAAATGCTTAGTATAGGATGCTAGTTTATGATCATTGGCCCTACATTCTTGTCAGTCTGCCTTGCTATACTATCGGGCCGTGATCACTCGGGAGGTGATCACGGGTATATACTATACATATATACATACTATATAGATGGTGACTAAAGTCGGGATGGCTCGTTGAGTACCCATGAGTGATTCACGGATTGGGGGCTAAAAGGACATTTGTCCCGACGACCCTCTGTGTGGATCTTTGTGGCAGAGCAATAGGGCAGGACGAGACCACCTAGGTGAGAGGTGGGCCTGGCCCTAGTCGGTGTTCGTGGTTACTTCATAATAACACGCTTAACGAGATCTTGGTATTTGATTTGAGTCTGGCCACTGGCCTATACGCACTAACCAACTACGCGGGAACAGTTATGGGCACTCGACGTCGTGGTATGAGCCGAAGCCTTCTAGACGTTAGCGACTGAGCGGCGCGCGCATGATTGGACTGGAACGCCTACTCTTGTATTAGGGAGGCTAGGTGTGCTTTCGGCCGCCCATGCAACGTGCAGATGTGCAATGGGCCATGGGCCCAGACCCCTGCGCCATAGGAGTTAGACCGGCATGCTGACCTCTATGTTAGGCCTAGGTGGGGCTATGACGTGTTGATCTTCCGAGGCCGTGCATGACCCAGGAAAGTGTGTCCGGCCAAATGGGGTCGAGCGTGCTAGGTTATGTGGTGCACCCCTACAGGGAAGTTTATCTATTTGAATAGTCGTGTCCCTCGGTAAAAGGACAACCCGGAGGTGTACGTTGACCTTATGAAAACTAGAACCGGATACTTAATAAAACACACCCAAACAAGTTCCACAGACAATCCGGTGATTGCTTTTCCACAGGGCGACGAGGGGAGGATCGCCGGGTAGGATTATGCTATGCGATGCTACTTGGAGGACTTCAATCTACTCTCTTCTACATGCTTCAAGACGGAGGCTGCCAGAAGCCTAGTCTTCGATAGGACTAGCTATCCTGATAGAGGCAAAGGTGTCCCGTCTTTCGATGAGATGATGGATATCGCTTTGTTGGAAGTCGACTTTGACGATCCGACTACGAACGTGCGAGGATGTCGCGCCTTAGCAATCGCTAAACCAACTCCGAGAGGTTATTGACCACGCCGGAGCACGATCAATCTGACCACGAGGGTCTGTTTCCTGCGAGCAAACGAAGAACAAGCAAGAAACTGAGATTGCAATCTGGATATTGCGAATATAAGATGAAAGCTTTATTGATCAAGGTGGGGTTCTGTGACGCCTTTGTCTGGTCGTTGAACACAAACGAAGTACGCGAAGTTGCAGCTATGGCGAACTTTTAATCTAAACAAAACCCAAAGTCTAAACGATGCCCTAAGGGCTGTATATATGGAGGAAGAGGGGGGAATTTCGTGGCCCTTGGTGGAGGGGTCCGAAATCAACCCTATCTCTTGTTTCCCCACACATACGGACTCTAAAAATAGCCTATACTTATGTATTTCGAAATTACATGGGCCTGGCCCAATAATAAGGTGACGCAGCACCTAAAATAGCCTCGGGACGAAATTTAGGAAGTGGCATCTTGTATATTTCGTCCAAGGCTTCATGCACCCATTATGGTGGCTTCAAAGTCCTGAAATCATCACTTGTAACTCCGTTCTTGTTCCCCTTGCGCATGCCATCATCTCCATGCTTGTTCTTGCTCCAATGTTCATCCTTCTCCAAGCTAGGCCCTTCATTTGTAAGCAAAACAAATGTATCCAATTTAGGCAGCATCATATTCTCATGAACATTAGAATCATTACCAAGAAACGAAAGTACCTGGTAATTTAGTTGGCGTGCACGAGCTCTAGTAATTGGTCCAGTATGTATAGCAGCAGGGGCTGTGGGTGTAACAATTGTATTGATGTCCTCATCATCCTCCCCTTCTTGATATGAAGTCGTCCTCGACGGAAGTTCATCTTCCTCACCCAAATAAGGCTTCAAATCTGCAATGTTAAAAGTGGGACTAACCCCAAAATCTGCAGGCAGCTCAAGTTTATATGCATTATCATTTATTTTCTCTAACACCTTAAAGGGACCATCAACACGTGGCATTAACTTTGATTTGCGCAAATCAGGAAATCTATCCTTACGCAAATGTAACCAAACAAGATCTCCAGGTGCAAACACAACATGTTTTCTACCCTTATCTCCAGCAAGTTTATATTTAGCATTCATGCGCTCAATGTTTTCCTTAGTTAACTCATGCATTTTTAAAATCAATTCAGCACGTTGTTTAGCATCAAAATTAACCTTCTCCGAAGATGGAAGAGGCAACAAATCAATAGGTGCACGAGGTAGGAAACCATACACAACTTCAAAAGGGCACATCTTAGTAGTAGAATGCAATGAACGATTATAAGCAAATTCAATATGAGGCAAGCATTCCTCCCACATTTTCTTATTATTCTTCAAAACAGCCCTAAGCATAGTAGACAACGTTCTATTGACTACTTCAGTTTGTCCATCAGTTTGGGGGTGACAAGTAGTACTAAAAAGCAGTTTAGTCCCCAACTTAGCCCACAAACATCTCCAAAAGTGGCTAAGAAATTTAGTATCACGATCTGAAACAATAGTATTTGGCACACCATGCAAGCGAATAATTTCACGAAAGAACAAATCAGCAACATTAACAGCATCATCACTTTTATGACATGGTATAAAGTGTGCCATTTTCGAGAATCTATCCACGACAACAAATATGCTATCCCTCCCCTTCTTTGTTCGAGGTAAACCTAAAACAAAGTCCATAGATATATCCTCCCAAGGAACACTAGGTACAGGCAAAGGCATATATAAACCATGAGGATTGAGTCGTGACTTAGCTTTTTGACATGTAGTGCAGCGAGCAATAAAACGCTCAACATCCCGTCTCATCTTTGGCCAAAAGAAATGTGTAGCAAGTACGTCCTCCGTCTTCTTCACGCCAAAGTGTCCCATTAATCCTCCTCCATGCGCCTCCTGCAACAACAAAAGACGAACGGAGCTAGCTGGAATGCATAGCTTGTTAGCACGAAACACAAATCCATCGTTAACAACAAACTTGTTCCACATTCTTCCTTCTTTACAATTCTGCATTACATCTTTAAAATCAGCATCATGCACATATTGATCTTTGATGGTCTCCAAACCAAATATTTTGAAGTCAAGTTGTGAAAGCATAGTATAGCGACGAGACAATGCATCAGCAATAACATTTTCTTTTCCCTTCTTGTGTTTAATGACATAAGGGAAAGTCTCAATGAATTCAACCCATTTAGCATGTCTACGATTCAGTTTAGCTTGACTTTTAATATGTTTCAAAGATTCATGATCAGAATGTATAACAAATTCTTTGGGCCATAAATAATGTTGCCATGTTTCTAAAGTCCGAACAAGAGCATATAATTCTTTATCATAAGTAGAATAATTCAGACTAGGCCCACTCAATTTTTCAGAAAAGTATGCAACAGGTTTGCCATCTTGTAATAACACACCTCCTAATCCAATTCCACTAGCATCACATTCAAGCTCAAAAGTCTTATTAAAATCAGGAAGTTGGAGTAAAGGAGCATGTGTCAACTTATCTTTCAATACCGTGAAGGCTTCTTCCTGTGCGGTACCCCAAACAAAAGGCACATCCTTCTTTGTAAGCTCGTTGAGAGGTGCAGCAATGGTGCTGAAATCTCTCACAAAACGCCTATAGAATCCAGCGAGGCCAAGAAAACTCCTCACTTGTGTGACCGTTTTGGGCTGCGGCCAACTCTCAATAGCTTCAATCTTGGCTTTGTCAACTTCAATTCCCTGTGGAGTAACAACATAGCCAAGAAAAGATACTCGGTCGGTGCAAAAGGTGCACTTCCCAAGGTTACCAAACAAACGTGCATCACGTAGAGCAATAAAAACAGCACGTAAATGTTCCAAATGTTCTTCCAAAGATCTGCTATAAATCAGTATATCATCAAAATAGACTACCACAAATCGTCCAATGAAAGCACGTAAAACTTCGTTCATTAGTCTCATGAAAGTACTAGGCGCATTAGTTAACCCAAAAGGCATGACTAACCACTCATATAATCCAAACTTAGTTTTAAATGCTGTTTTCCATTCATCTCCCAATTTCATACGAATTTGATGGTATCCACTACGCAAATCAACTTTGGAGAATATTGTAGAGCCACTCAATTCATCAAGCATATCATCTAGCCTAGGAATAGGATGACGATAACGAATAGTAATATTATTAATGCCTCTACAATCAACACACATACGTGATGTACCATCCTTTTTCGGCACTAGAATAATAGGAACAGCACAAGGACTAAGGGATTCGCGTATATAACCTTTGTCGAGAAGCTCTTGTACTTGACGCATAATCTCCTTCGTCTCCTCTGGATTGGTACGGTATGGTGCACGGTTTGGCAGTGAAGCACCGGGAATTAAGTCAATCTGATGCTCAATCCCTCGAATAGGCGGTAATCCCGGTGGCACGTCTTGTGGAAAGACATCAGCGAACTCCTGCAAAATGTTAGTGACAGCAGGAGGCAAAGAGGAAGGCACGTCCTCGAATAAAAATAATGCCTCTTTGCACACAAAAGCATAGCAAACAGATTTGCTGAAATCTAGCTCATCAATATCAGATTTGGTGGCAAATAAACATGCACTTTTCAATTTAATTTCGGAAGCAACACTAGATGGTTTATTATTAGGCTTCATTTGTTGCTCAAATTCTTTTGCCACAATCTGATTTTCACTCTTATTCGTTTCCTGTTTTGCTTTATTAGCTCTATTAATATCATCTTTCAAAATGGAATCAGGAGTCATAGGAAGCAAAGTAATATTTTTATCCTTATGAACAAGAGTATAGTGATTGTTTCTACCATGGTGTACAGAATTTTTATCAAATTGCCATGGTCTACCAAGTAATAAGGAACATGCTTGCATAGGTACCACATCACAATCAACATAATCAGCATATGTAGAGATACTAAAATGCACACGAACAGTACGTGTTACCTTAACCTTGCCGCTGTTGTTGAACCATTGGATGTAGTAAGGATGTGGATGTGGTCTTGTGGTGAGAGAAAGCTTCTCCACCATGTCCATGCTAGCCAAGTTGTTGCAGCTCCCTCCGTCTATGATGACGCGCATAGAACGTTCCTTCACAACTCCCTTGGTATGGAACAAATTGTGCCTCTGATTTTGCTCAGCTTGTCTGACCTGCACACTCAAAACACGTTGAGCAACTAAACATTCATACCTGTCAGCGTCTTCAGGAGCCATGTATTGCGTCTCATGATCAGAATCATCTCCACCATGTTCTTCACGTGTAATAAGAGCCAAAGTCTCCTCATCATAGTCACTAGCGGACTCATATCTACCATCCGCGGTAGCAATCATCACACGCGGAGATTTGCATTCTCTCGCATAATGACCTCCTCCCTTACAACGACGACAAATAATATCACTTGTGTGCCCTGTTGATGCCATGGAAGAAGAAGAACGCTGTGCAGGCCCCGCAGGTGCGCTCTTGGCAGATAATGGTGGTTGTGCCTGTTTTCTTGTATCACGGCTGGAGGAGGCACCGAATGGAGGTGCTGGTGCAGTTGAAGTAGAAGATGCACGCGGTGTCCATGATGAAGGTCGGCCTGCAGAAAAGTTAGTTCGCGCCAATGCTTGTCGATCCTGCAGTTCACGTTCAGCTTTACAAGCAAGATGGAATAAACGAGTGATATTAGTATACTCCTTATAGTCTAGAATGGTCTGAATCTCTCTATTTAATCCACCCAGAAAACGTGCAAGCATAGCTTCATTCTCCTCAACAATACCACATCTAATCATGCCAGTTTGTAATTCCTGATAATATTCTTCTACAGAATTTTTCCCTTGTCTTAAACGCTGCAATTTTTGAAGCAATTCACGTTGATAATATGGTGGAACCCAACGCGTACGCATAGCAGTTTTCAAAACAGCCCAAGTAGTTGGAATAGGATATAATCTACAATGTTCACACCACCATACACATGCAAAACTAGTGAAAGCACAAACGGCAGCAGCAACTTGTCTCTCCTCAGGATATTGTAAACATGTAAATCGTTGTTCAGTTTCTAACTCCCAAGTAAGATATATATCAGGAACATATCTACCCTCAAATGGTGGAATATTCAATTTCAGTTTAGGAATATGGACATCATCTCGTACCTGAGGTGGTGGTGCAGGCCTACCATTACGAATATATACCTGAGGTCGACCTGCTGGTGGTGGTACAGGTGGCTGCACGTAGTGTTGATTTTGATCAACCTCAGCCTCATAATCTCCCACATAATCATCCTCCTCCGCATCAGCGGCAGGAGCCACAGAAGTATCAACAGCAGCACCAACAGTTTGGCCAAACGCAAGAGGAACACGGCTTGCTCGGCGGAGGTCTGCTTCGCGACGTGGAGGTAGTCGTTGTTGTTGTTGTTGGAGAGGTGCGTTAGGTGCAGCGGGTGGTGGTGGTGGAAGACGCGCGAGCAATTCATTAAACTTGTTATCGAGCTTTGTTTCGAACGTCTTCTCAAGGCCAGTGATCTTCTCCATGGCCTCTTCAAAATTGTTCAGCACATCTTGCACCTGTTCAGTCATCATTTGCTGAAACTTATCATGAAGCTCCTTGTTCGATAAATTCTCCCAGTCAATCTCGTCGGCTTGTGATCCTGGCATGGTTAGCAGCAATAGAAACACACAAGAATATGATCCTACAGACTACGAACAAGTGGTGGTGGTGGGTGTCACAAATCCGTCAAGCAAATCTCAAATTCTTACCAGTTCTTACCCAGCAGCAGGCGGTGATCGGCAACCGTTGTAGTCAAAAACTCTCAAAGCTTGGATAGAGCGATTACTAGGGAGAGTCAAACGCATGACGTAGATGTATGTGGAGCTGGGAAGGCTTATAATATGGTAGCAAAAAGGGTCAGCAATAATCAATTCAGAGATGCAAAGTTGAATAAACGCTCAACGACGGTACTGTGCTGGTCCTAGGCTAGACTGTGCTAGAGACGCGAGCCTAGAACACTAACAAAATCACGGCGCGGCACGTAAACAAGGGAAAAGCACACTCTGGATTTTTTTTTCGCTCTTTTTTTTTGCGCTCTTTGTTTTTTTTTGCGCTGTTTTTTTTTTGCGAAAAATCACTATAATGGCGAGTGTCTCAAAACTCTTCTTAGCTCAAACGGACAGGATGGGCACGAAATTTTTTCGACCAATTTTTTTTTTTGACTGCCCGGACCCAAAAACTGGAAACGGGTCAAAAAAAACTTCCTATAATGGCACCTGTCTCAAAACACTCAAAAACACGTAAAAATAGGATAGCCAGAAATTTTTTCGAAAAATGCGTTTTCGAAAAATTTTGGGCCTAAACGGAGCGTGGCTACCCGACTCTTTTTTTTTTCCGAAACCTACTCCGGCAAGGAAACACGAATCGGAAACTAGATGGATCTCGAAAACAACCCTAATAAGCAAGGAACTCGGATTGGTGGTGGATATATGGTGGTGGTATATGGCAGCGGTGGTGGTAGCGGTGGTAGTATATGGATATGGATCGGTGGTGGTATATGGACACGGATTGGTGGTGGTATATGGATACGGATTGGTGGTGGTATATGGATACGGATTCGGAGCGGTGGTGGTAGATGGCAGGGGCGATGATGATGGTGCGGCGGCGGCGTGACAACTTATGACCAGAACTCAAAACTCTAAAAGACTAGACTCTAAGACCAGCAACTAGACCGACGATGCAACCGCAAATTCAACAAAGCAAAACCCTAAAAAGATTATGCAAAGGCTCAGATTGGTTCGGATATGATGAACTAACCCTAAATTTTTTTGTGGCTTTTTCGTGGACTATAGGTATGAAGACAGACTCGATCTAAACTACGAAAAACTGTAAAATCTCACCGAGCAACCTGGAAATCTGATACCACTTGATAGAGGCAAAGGTGTCCCGTCTTTCGATGAGATGATGGATATCGCTTTGTTGGAAGTCGACTTTGACGATCCGACTACGAACGTGCGAGGACGTCGCGCCTTAGCAATCGCTAAACCAACTCCGAGAGGTTATTGACCACGCCGGAGCACGATCAACCTGACCACGAGGGTCTGTTTCCTGCGAGCAAACGAAGAACAAGCAAGAAACTGAGATTGCAATCTGGATATTGCGAATATAAGATGAAAGATTTATTGATCAAGGTGGGGTTCTGTGACGCCTTTGTCTGGTCGTTGAACACAAACGAAGTACGCGAAGTTGCAGCTATGGCGAACTTTTAATCTAAACAAAACCCAAAGTCTAAACGATGCCCTAAGGGCTGTATATATGGAGGAAGAGGGGGGAATTTCGTGGCCCTTGGTGGAGGGGTCCGAAATCAACCCTATCTCTTGTTTCCCCACACATACGGACTCTAAAAATAGCCTATACTTATGTATTTCGAAATTACATGGGCCTGGCCCAATAATAAGGTGACGCAGCACCTAAAATAGCCTCGGGACGAAATTTAGGAAGTGGCATCTTGTATATTTCGTCCAAGGCTTCATGCACCCATTATGGTGGCTTCAAAGCCCTGAAATCATCACTTGTAACTCTGTTCTTGTTCCCCTTGCGCATGCCATCATCTCCATGCTTGTTCTTGCTCCAATGTTCATCCTTCTCCAAGCTAGGCCCTTCATTTGTAAGCAAAACAAATGTATCCAATTTAGGCAGCATCATATTCTCATGAACATTAGAATCATTACCAAGAAACGAAAGTACCTGGTAATTTAGTTGGCGTGCACGAGCTCTAGTAATTGGTCCAGTATGTATAGCAGCAGGGGCTGTGGGTGTAACAATTGTATTGATGTCCTCATCATATCCCCCTCTTATTCTGGCATTCTGCAGTTCAGTCCACTGATATTGCCTCTTTACACATATACCCATGCATATGTAGTGTAGATCCTTGCTTGCGAGTACTTTGGATGAGTACTCACGGTTGCTTTGCTCCCTCTTTTCCCCCCTCTTTCCGTTTCTTCTCAGTTGCCGCAACCAGACGTTGCAGCCCAGGATCCAGACGCCACCGTCGATGACGACTCCTACTACACTGGAGGTGCCTACTACTACATGCAGGCCGCTGACGATGACCAGGAGTAGTTTAGGAGGATCCCAGGCAGGAGGTCTGCGCCTCTTTCGGTCTGTATCCCTGTTTGTGCTAGCCATCTTATGGAAACTTGTTTAACTTAGGTATGTACTCAGATATTGTTGCTTCCGCTGACTCATTGTGTCGAGCACTTGTATTCGAGCCCTCGAGGCCCCTGGCTTGTAATATGATGCTTGTATGACTTATTTTATTTTAGAGTTGTGTTGTGATATCTTCCAATGAGTCCCTGATCTTGATCGTACACATTTGCGTGCATGATTAGTGTACGATTAAATGGGGGGCGTCACAATAATTAAAACTCAAACAATCGATGCATGGAAAGAGGCAAAAAATGGTCTGGAAACCATGCGCGTGCTATTTAGTAATTTCTCATGCCTTTTACAAGGAGTTGGTTGACATTTCAAGGATATCTGTGGCAAGAGTCAACCACAAACGTGCCGTTTTTTGGTTTTTCAACTGTACAAAAATGAAATACATGCTTGAAAAAGGTGACGTGTGGCATGGACCCATTGCTTGGCCACACCATGCCCTGGTAAAAATTTGAGAATGTTAGACTTATGTCGTCATGCACGCCCTTCGTAAATCAAACCATCATCGAGGAAGTTTCATGGTTTCGAGAGGGAAATCACCAAGATTGAAGGGCAATCCAAATTTCCTTCGTCCTTTCTCCTTGAGTTTTTTTCTACGATGTACATACACACTGCAAATCAGCATGTACAAATTTGACACTTTTTCGGGCTCATTTACCATATCAGCATTTACAAATGTTCTAGGCATTAATGCACATAACTCAAATCCAAACAATCGGTGCATGAAAAGGTGCAAAAAACTGTCTGGAAAACCATCTGCGTGGTATTTAGTAAATTGTCATGCCTTTTACAAAGAATAGGAGGAGATTTGAAGGATATGTCTAGCAAGAGTCAACCACAAACCCATCATTTATTGCTTTTTTAACTATAGAAAAATGAAATACGTGCTTGAAAACATGAAGCCTGGCATGGTGCCAATGTATGGCCTCACCATGCCCTGGTAAAAATTGAGAATGTTTGGCTTATGTCATCATGCACACCCTTCATAAATTGAACCATCATTGAGGAAGTTTCATGGTTTCAAGAGGAAATTTACCAAGAATCAAGGGGGATCCAAATTTTCTTCATCCTTTGTCCTTGATTTCTTTTCTATGATGAACATACACCCTGCAAATCACCATGTACAAACTTAGCACTTTTCTAGGCTCATTTACCAGATTTAGGCGATAATGTGCTTTTCCTAGGCATTAGTGCACATAATTAAAATTCAAACAATCAATGCATGCAAACATGCAAAAAATGGTCTGGAAAACCATGCGCGTGCAATTCTGTAAATTCTCTTGCCTTTTACAATGAATTCATAGAGATTTCAAGGATATGTGTGGCAAGAGTCAACCACAAACGTGTCATTTATTGATTTTCAATTCTAGAAAAACATGATGCCTGGCATGGTGCCATGCTATAGCCCCACATTGCCCTTGTTAAAATTTGACAAGGTTAGGCTTATGTCGTCATGCGCGCCCTTGATAAATCGAACCATCACCGAGGAAGTTTCATGGTTCGAGAGGGAAATCACCGAAATTGAAGGGGAATCCAAATTTCCTTAGTCCTTTGTCCTTGATTTTTTTTCTACGATGAACATACACCTTGCAAATAAACATGTTCAAATTTGGCATTTTCGGGCACATTTACCATATTTAGGCAATTATGTACATTTTCAAGGCATTAATGCACATAATTGCAAGTCACATAGTCGGTGCATGAAAAGGTACAAAAAAGGGTCTAGAAAACCATGCGCGTGCTATTTTGTAAATTCTCATCCCTTTTAGAAGTAATGGGCAGAGATTTCAAGGATGTGTCTGGCAAGAGTCAAACACAAATGCAACGTTTATTGGTTTTTCAACTTTAGAAAAATGAAATACATGCATAAAAAACATGACGCCTAACATGGTGTCATGGCATGGCCTCACCATGCCCTGGTAAATATTTGAGAAGGTTTGACTTATGTCGTCATGCACACCCTTCATAAATCTAACCATCACTTAGGAAGTTTCATGGTTTCGAGAGGGAAATCACCATGATTGAAGGGGAATCCAAATGTCCTTTGTCCTTTGTCCTTGAGTTTTTTTCTATGACGAACATCACCCTGCAAATCACTGTGTTCAAATTTGGCACTTTTCCAGGCTTATTTACTATATTTAGGCGGTGATGTGCAATTTTTAGGCACTAATGCACATAGTTCAAATTCACACAATCCATGAATGCAAAAATGCAAAAAAAAGGTCTAGGAAACTATGCGTGTGCTATTTGGTAAAGTCTCATGCCTTTTACAAGGAATTGGCAGAGATTTCAAGGATATGTGTGGCAAGAGTCAACTACAAGTGTGTCATTTATTGATTTTTTTCAACTATAGAAAAGTGAAATACATGCTTGCAAAAGATGACGCCTGGCATGGTGCCATGGCACGTCCTCACCATGCCCTAGTAAAATTTTGAGAAGGTTTAGCTTATGTCCTCATGCACGCCCTTCATAAACGAACCGTCACCAAGGAAGTTTCATGGTTTCAAGAGGAAAATCACCAAAATTGAAGGGGAATCCAAATTTCCTTCTTCCTTTCTCCTTATTTTTTTCTACGATGAACATACACCCTGCAAATCACCGTGTTCATATATGGCACTTTTACGGGCACATTTACCATATTTTGGCGATTATGTGCATTTTCTAGGCATTAATGCACATAATTCAAATTCACACTATCGGCGAATAAAAAGGTGAAAAATGGTCTTGAAAACCATGCGGGTGCTATTTAGTAAATTCTCATTCCTTTTACAAGGAATGTGCAGAGATTTCAAGGATATGTGTGGCAAGAGTTAACCACAAACGTGTCGCTTATTGTTTTTCAACTATAGAAAATTGACATACATGCTTGAAAAAGATGACGCCTAGCATGGTGCCCTGGTGTGGCCTCACCATGCCCTGGTAAATTTTTGAGAAGGTTTGACTTATGTCACCATGCAAGCCCTTCATAAATCAAACCATCACTGAGGAAGTTTCATGGTTTGGAGAGGGAAATCACCATGATTGAAGGGGAATCCAAATTTCCTTTGTTCTTCGTCCTCGAGATTTGTTCTGCGATGAACATACACCGTGCAAATCACTGTGTTCAAATTTGGCTATTTTCTTGGCTCATTTACCATATTTAGGCGATTATGTGCATTTTGTAGGAATTAATGCAAATAATTCAAGTTCAAACAATTGGTGAATGAAATGTGCAAAAAATGGTATGGACAACAATGTGCATGCTATTTAGTAAATTCTCATGCTTTTTACAAAGAATGGGCAGAGACTTCAAGGATATGTGTGGCAAGACTCAATCATAAACATGTTGATTAATGTTTCTTCAACAATAGAAAAATGAAATAGTTGCTTGAAAAATATGACACCTGACATGGTGCAATGGTATGGCCTCACCATGTCCTGGTAAAAATTTGAGAAGGTTTGGCTTATGTCGTCATGCATGCCCTTCATAATTCAAACCATCACCGAGAAAGTTTAATGTTTTCAAGAAGGAAATCACCAAGATTGAAGGTGAATCCACATTTCCTTCGTCCTTTGTCCTTGAGTTTCTTTCTATGATGAACATACACCATGCAAATCACTGTGTTTAAATTTGGCTCTTTTCCGGGCTCATTTACCATATTTAGGCGATTATGTGTGCTTTCTAGGCATGGATTCACATAATTTAAATTCAAACAGTCGATGCATGATAAGATGCAAAATACTGTTTGTAAAACCATGCACTTGCTATTTAGTAAATTCTCATGCCTTTTTACAAGGAATTGGTAGAGATTTCAAGGATATGTGCGGCAAGAGTCAACCACAAACATGTCGTTTATTGTTATTTCAACTATAGAATAATGAAAACATGCTTGAAAAACATGACGTCTGGCATGGTGCCATGGTATGGCCTCACAATGCCCTGGTAAAAATTGAGAATGTTTGGCTTATGTCGTCATGCAGACCCTTCATAAATCAAACCATCACCGAGAAAGTTTCATGGTTACGATTAAGAAATCACCAAGATTGAAGGGGAATCCAAAATTTGTTCATCCTTTGTCTTTGAGTTTTTTCTACAATGAACATAACCCTACAAATCACCTTGCTAAAATTTGGCAATTTTCCGGGCTCATTTACCATATTTAGGTGATTATGTGCATTTTCTAGGCATTAGTGCACATAATTCAAATTCACAACAGCTGTGCATGAAAAGGTGCAAAAAACGGTGTGGAAAACTAAGCTATGCATGAAAACTAAGCTGAGATTTCAAGGATATGAGTTGCAAGAGTCAACCACAATCGCGTCATTTTTTGGTTTTTGCAGCTATAGAAAAACGAAATACAAGCTTGAAAAGCATGACGCCTGACATGGTGCCATGGTATGGCCTCACCATGCCCTTTAATTTTTTTGAGAAGGTTTGACATAAGTTGTCATGCATGCCCTTCATAAATCAAACCATCACCGAGGAAGTTTCATGGTTTCCAGAGGAAAATCACCAAGATTGAAGTGGAATCCAAAATTCCATTGTCATTTGTGCTTGAGATTTTCAAAACAATGAACATACACCATGCAAATCACCATGTTCAAATTTGGCACTTTCCAGGGGTCATTTACCATATTTTGCAGATTGTGTGCATTTTTAGGCATTAATGCTCATAATTCAAATTCAAACAATCAGTGAATGAAAAGGTGAAAAAAGGTCTGAAAAACCATGCGCGTGCTATTTAGTTAATTCTCATGTGGTTTACAATGAATGGGCAGAGATTTTGAGGATATGTGTGGAAAGAGCCAACCAGAAACACGTCGTTTATTGGTTTTTCAACTATAAAATAAAATAAATACAAGCTTGAAGAGCATGACGCTTGGCATGCTGCCATGGTATGGCCTCCCATGCCCTGGTAAAAATTTGAGAAGGTTTAACTTATGTCGTCATGCACGCCCTTCATAAATTAAACCATCACCGAGAAAGTTTCATGGTTTCCAGAGGGAAATCACCTAGATTGAAGGGGAATCCAAAATTCCAATGTCCATTGTCGTTGAAATTTTTATAACTCAGAACACACACCCTGCAAATTACCGTGTTCAAATATGGCACTTTTCCGGGCTCGTTTACCATATTTAGGAGATTGTGTGCATTTTTAGGCATTAATGCACAGAATTCAAATTCAAACAATCAGTGCATGAAAAGGTGGAAACAATGGTCTCGAAAACCATGCATGTGTTATTTAGTAAATTCTCATGCGTTTTACAAAGAATGGGCACATATTTGAAGGATATGTGTGGAAAGAGTCAACTAGAAACACATCGTTTATAGACTTTTCAACTATAGAAAATTGAAATACATGCTTGAAAACATGAAGCCTAGTATGGTGCCAATGTATGGCCTCACCATGCCCTGGTAAAAATTTGAGAAGGTTTGGCTTATGTCGTCATGCACGCCCTTGATAAATCGAACCATCAATGTGGAAGTTTCATGGTTTCGAGTGGGAAATCACCAACATTGAAGGGGAATCCAAATTTCATTCGTCCTTTGTACTTGAGTTTTTTCTATGATGAACAAACACACTGCAAATCACCGTGTTCAAATTTGTCACTTTTCTACACTCATTTACTATATTTAGCTGATTATGTGCTCTTTCTAGGAATTAATGCCCATAATTCAAATTTAAAAAATCGGTGCATGAAAAGATGCAAAAAAGGAGTGGAAAACCATTCGTGTGCTATTAAGTAAATTCATATGGCTTTTACAAGGAATTGGAAGAGATTTGAAGGATATGTGTGGCAAGAGTCAACCACAAACATGTCATTTATTGATTTTTCAACTATAGAAAAATGAAATACATGCTTCAAAAACATGACGCCTAGCATGGTGCCATGATATGACTTCACCATGCCAGGGTAAAAATTTGAGAAGGTTTGTCTTATGTGGTCATGCATGCCCTTCATAAATCGAACCATCACCGTGGAATTTCCACGGTTTTAAGAAGGAAATCACCAAAATTTAAGGGGAATCCAAATTTCCTTCATCCTTTGTCCTTGAATTTTTTCTACGACGAACATACACCGTTCAAAATCATCGAGTTCAAATTTGGCACTTGTCTCTGCTCATTTACCATATTTACGCGATTATTTGCATTTTCTAGGCATTAATGCACATAGTTCATATTCGAACAATCAATGCATGAAATGGTGCAACAAACAGTCTGGCCATGCGCATGCTATTTAGTAAATTCTCATGCCTTTTACAAGGACTAGGTAGAGATTTCAAGTATATGTGTGCCAAGAGTCAACCACAAATACGTCGTTTATTAGTTTTTAAACTATAGAAAAGTGAAATACATGCTTGAAAAACATGACGCCTAGCATGATGCCATGGTATGGCCTCACCATGCCCTAGTTAAAATTTGAGAATGTTTAGCTTATTGCCTCATTCACACCCTTCATAAATCGAACCATCATTGAGGAAGTTTCATGGTTTTGAGAGGGAAATCACCGAGATTGAAGGGGAATCCAAATTTCTTTCGTCCTTGAGATTTTTCTATTATGAACATACACCCTACAAACCACTGTGTTCAAATTTGGCACTTTTCCGGGGTCAGTTACCATATTTAGGCAATAATGTGCTCTTCTAGGCATTAATGCACATCATTCAAATTTAAACAATTGGTGTATGAAAGGATGCAAAAAATGGTCTGGAAACCCATGGGGGTGCTATTTAGTAATTTTTTTCATGCCTTTTACAAGGAATTGGCAGATATTTCAAGGATATGTGTGGCAAGAGTCAACTACAAATTCATCCTTTATTGGTTTTTCAACTATAGAAAAATGAAATACATGCTTGAAAAACATGAAGCCTCGCATGGTGCCATGGTATGGCCTCACCATCCCTGGAAAAAGTTTGAGAAGGTTTCGCTTATGACGTCATGCACGCCCTTCCTAAATCGAACCAACACTGCGGAAGTTTCATGGTTGCGAGAGGGAAATCATCAAAATTTAATGGGATCCAAATTTACTTCGTCCTTCATCCTTGAGTTTTTTCTACGATGAAAAAACACACCATACAAATCACCGTGTTCAAATTTGGCACTTTTCCGGGCTCATTTACCATATTTAGGCAAGTATGTTCATTTCCTAGGCATTAATGCACGTAGTTTAACTTCAAACAATTGGTGCATGAAAAGGTGCAAAAGACGTCTAGAAAACAATGCGCGTGATATTTAGTAAATTCTCATGCCTTTTACAAGGAATGGGCAGAGATTTCAAGGATATGTGTGGCAAGAGTCAACCACAAACGCGTCATTTGTTGGTTTTTCAACTATAGAAAAGCCAAATACATATTTGAAAAACATGAATCCTTGCATGGTGCCATGGTATGGCCTCACCATCCCTGGTAAAAATTTGAGAAGGTTTGTTTAATGTCGTCATGTAAGCCCTTCATAAGTCGAACCAATATTGCGGAAGTTCAATGGTTTCGAGAGGGAAATCACCAAAATTGAACGGGAATCCAATTTCCTTCGTCCTTTGTCCTTGAGTTTTTTCTACGATGAACATACACCTTGCAAATCACGGTGTTCAAATTTGGCACTTTTCCGAGCTCATTTACCATATTAGGCGATTATGTGCATTTTCTAGGCATTAATGCACGTAATTCAAATTCAAAGAATTGGTGCATGAAAAGGTGCAAATAACGGTCTCGAAAACAATGTGCATGCTGTTTAGTAAATTCTCATGCCTTTTACAAGGAATGGGCAGAGATTTCAAGGATATGTGTGGCAAGAGTCAACCACAAACGTGACATTTATTCGTTTTTGAACTATAGAAAAATGAAATACATGCTTGAAAAACATGACGCCTCGCATGGTGCCATTGTTTGGCCTCACCATGTCCTGGTAAAAATTTGAGAAGGTTTGACTTATGTTTTCATGCACACCCTTCGTAAACCGAACCATCACTGAGGGAGTTTCATGGTGTCGAGAGGGAAATCACCAAGACTGAAAGGGAATCCATATTTCCTTTGTCCTTTGTCCTTGAGTTTTTTCTACGATTAACATACACCCTGCAAATCACAGTGTTCAAATTTGGCACTTTTCCAGACTCATTTACCATATTTAGGTGATTGTTGGCATTTTGTAGGCATTAATGCACAAAATTCAAATTTAAAAAATCGATGCATGAAAAGGTGCAAAAAATGGCCTGGAAAACAATGCACGTGCCATTTAGTAAATTCTCATTCCTTTTCAAGGAATGGGTAGAAATTTCAAGGAGATGTGTGGCAAGAGTCAACCACAAATGTGTCGTTTATTGGTTTTTCGACTATAGGAAGATGAAATACAATCTTGAAAAACTAGACGCATGGCATGGTGCCATGGTATGGCCTCACCATGCCCTGGTGAAAATTTGAGAATGTTTGTCTTATGTCGTCATGCACGCCCTTCATAAATTGAACCATCACCAAGGAAGGTTCATGGTTTCGAGAGGGAAATCATCAAGATTGAAGGGGAATCCAAATTTCCTTTGTCCTTGAGTTTTTTCTATAATGAACATACACCCTGCAAATCACCGTGTTCAAATTTAGCACTTTTTGGGGCTCATTTACCATATTTAGGTTATTATGAGCATTTTCTAGGAATTTAGCGCCGATATATTTAATCCAGCTACAACTGCACAGGTGTGATGACAAGGAAGTGGATTGTTTATCGACCGTGGTGCATCCTATGGTGCACATGTGCGGTCTGCGACACTGGGGTTCTGGCCAATCATAACACAACACACAATAGGCTGAGTGCACACAGTTTCTGGAGGCGACAGAGGTGAACCATGTGCGACAATGAATGACCAAGATTGTAAGGGAAGCCAAATTTCCTTCGTCGTTTGTCCTTGAGCTCTTAAAAACCACCACACCATACGGCTGTCAAGCCACTCCACCCCAGAGTTCTCTCGAAGCGTCGTTCATGGCACATCGCCGCATAATAACTTGTAAGGAAGGGATGGCATCCTGCCGAACCAAGCTCCATGGCGCCCGTGACCGCACACATGGTAACGAAGAGATGTCATCCCGCTGTGCCGAGTTCATCACCGCCCGTGGCCACTCAACTACGTGGGTAGACTTTGACGCTGCCATGGCTGAATGAGTGGCGGATCAAGAGGCGGCGAAAGCCGCAGAAAAGGAGTAGAAAAGGCAGAAAGCAGTCAAGAAAAGTGAGTCCCGCTGGTGCAAGAAAGGAGAGCTCGACGGAGATCCAGGCACGGTGGCCTGGTGCTGACATGGCCAGGAAGGAGAACGACAATGTCTGGCCAGCATGCCCTGATGCCCCAACCACCAGGATCGTGGCGTTAGCTACCATGATGCTGATGAGAGCTATGAGGAGATCCAAGCATGGTGGGCTGGCGCTGACAAGGTCGGGAAGGAGAACGATTATGCATGGGCAGCATGTGAGAAGTAGTTAGTGCGTGTGTTGCCAGTAAGTTTGAATAATTAATTACGAGCATCTACCGGTACTACATCTAGTTTTAGAGGAAATTACTAGTACTATAAGTTGGTACTGTCTATTACTAACGTACAGTGTGGTTCACTGAAGTTTTGTACCCGTACCCAGGCCCTAAATCTTTCCTAAACGTCTACCCGTAGCCACCGGTGACTAGAGCTGGCTGTAGGCTATTTTTAGTCCAATCTCGTCGCGCCGACGGAAGGAAGCAAGCTTCTCCTTTGTTGCATAGGATCAATTCTGGCTATCTGAGTGAGGTAGGTTGACACTTGATTGCATTTCATAAACCAATAACTATTCATCTAGTGTCACCTTTCCCTCATTCATGTACATTGAATAACCCTGCTATAATGGAAGAGATTTTTAAATTTGCATGTGCAGTTGTAGATGTTGATAGATATAAGAGTTATTAGAAGATCACAAAACACACGGTTTCTATGCCATACCCATGTGTGTTTTTTGCATTGATGATCCATAAGTTAGTTACCTGTGCGATGTTTTCGAATAAAGTAAGTGTACCATTGACCGATTTAGTCGGTTACATCATTTGTGCAATTGCAGTTTAGCTTCTAAAATTTACTTGCCTCTTGTAGGTACACATTTCAACGCCACTGATCCATGCTTCCACCTGGAGGAACACCTCGCCTCCGCTATGGCCGACTTGGGGCGGGCTCTTGCCCATATGAAGTGCCCCAGCAACTACCTCTTACGACTTACCAAGTGTGAACTGACTAGTTCAATCTTACCAACACGAGTTGCAATGGCTATATTTCATACGATTGATGTGTTAAGCATGTTGTAGTAAACATGCCTAACCCGTCTTATCTATTTTCCCTACCTTTTTATAGACAATAGGATCATTCTCTGCTCTAGTAGCACATGCCTAGCGATGTTTAACTCTGTCAATTTCATTTCTATTTGTACCAGTTTCAATGGCTATACTAGGTTGTGTGTAGTGAAACATGCCTGTTGTAGTAAACAATTCTATCCATTTTTTAATCCGTCCCTTTTCTACGTGCTACTCTTTTGCAATGAATATATCACTACAGATGTTGTCGTTTTATTACCATTTGCTATTTTTGGTGGCTGTTAACCCTGTTGTAGTTAACATTGCCTCTCCATCTACTTATGAAGGGCTACAATGGGCGACGATGTTGTTCGCCGTCGAGGTTAGCTGCATCCCATGCCTTATACACCATCCATTTCTAAATATAAGTATTTTTAGAGATTCCAATATAGACTACATATGGAGTAAAATGAGTGAATCTACATTCTAATCTAAACTATGTCTATATACATCCATATGTGTTCATATTGAAATCTCTAAACATACTTGTACTTAGGAATGGAGGTAGTTGTATTTTTCATTGTTTATGCAATCACAGTTTAGCTTCTAACATTTACTGACTGCCTGTAGATACATATATCAGCGATACTGATCCATGCTTCGATACCTTTTGTGTATGGGGCAATCAGATATTCATGAACAAGAATCAAGTGAGGAAACTAAGAAAGATTGTTATATGAAAAAGACGACTGATGGGAATTAAGCTCTTTATTTATAGTTTGTCCAAGACAATAGTGAACTTTAGGATGGTAAGTAATGTGTTGCCTTTTCCCTGCCCAGAATGAGTTACTCTATTAGACATGAATATCTAAAAGTTTTCTCTTCTCAGTGGTTTTGAAGCAATTTATTGATGATTACCTTGCAAACTACATGACTGGAATGGAAGCAACTAAGGTTAAAGTATATAATTTATACTACCAATAATCGTCTAGAAGTCTTCATGAAGGCGCTGAAGGATCGGTGGGCGATCGGCACAAGGGGTGATGAGGACATGACTACCTTGGATATGACCAAAAATATTGCATATATGCATATTTGTCAGGTGATTTCTAGTGCAAACTATTCAATAATCTATTTATGTTATCCAGAACAAAAATACTTCACACACTTTTGTGTTTTGTCTAATTGCAGGTGTATGGGACATTTGTACAATCCACATATGAAGATAAGGAAGAAAGAGATGTTTATTTGCTGTCCAAAAAGTTCTCTCACGTCACTTTTGGACCAAGAGAAGATAGAGTCCAAGTCTCTCACGTTCTGGATTCAGATTCGGACTGCACAGACATACCTGACTCAAAACGCACACAAGTTTTTCATACGGACTCCGAATTGGGTGATTCTTTTTTGTTGGAAGCTAGATTTCGTGCACTTTCCAACCCAATTGGAATCACCTTCAAATTCGTCCGGAGCGTTGAGTTGTGGACGAAACAATCTGATGCTGCAGCAGAATCCGAGTCAAACTACAAGTCCAAAGGTGTTACATCACCTCCACTTGGGCCCATGAGCCTTGTACGACCTAGGGTTAGTTTTAGGCTGCCTTGGGACGTCCTCCCACCTCCTTGACTGCCACCCCTTGCTCCTATATAAGTAGATCCATCTAGTAGCTTTTTCCTTGGGATTTGTTTAGTTAAAAGTTAGCCATTGCAACTTCGTGTACTTCGTTTGTGTCCAACGACCAGACCAAGACCGCTTCCGGATCCCCACCATTATCAATACTTCATATATATTTGCAATATTCAGATTGCTTTATCATATTCTTGCTCGTTCTTCGATTGCTTGCAGGAATAGACCTTCGTGGTCAGGCTGACCGTGCTTCCAGCATCGTCAGTAACCTCAGGAGATTGGTTTAGCGATTGCTAAGGCGCAACGTCGTGCACGTTTGTAGTCGGATCGTCAAAGTCGTCTCCACCAAATCAATAGTTATCATCTCATCGAAAGATCGGGACCCCCGCCTCTATCAAGTGGTATCAGTTTTCAGGTTGCTCGGTGAGAATTTCCAGTTTTCCTAGATTAGATTTATTTTCTTACCTATTGTCCAAGAAAAAGCCACACAAAAAAGTTAGATCTGTTCATCCTTTATCCAAGCCAGTCTGAGCCTTTGCAATTTTCTATTCATTGCTTGCATAGTTGAATTATCGGTTGCATCGTCGTGTCAGTTGCTGGTCTTAGCGTCTAGTTCCTTTAGAGTTTCGAGTTCTGTTCATATTAGTCACGCCGCCGCTGCATCATTATCCCTTCCGCTGTCCACCATCCCATCTATTAATTTCCACCACATGCTACGCACTGTTCATTGTCATAATCATAGTTGAGGTCATTCACATCTTTGCCTAATCCAATCTGCATCTTATCTAGTTTGTCTTGGAAAGAAAAAAAAGAAGATAGAGAAAAAAAAGAGAAAAAAGGAAAAAAAAAGAAAAAGAGAGAGAAGAAAAAGAAAAAAAAAGCGTGAAAAAAAAAGAGAGAAGAAAAAAAATTGGATCTATCTAGAATCAATCTCGTACCTGAATTCGGATTGGAATCTGTTTTGCGCACTGTTCAGTAAAACAGGTGTATCTTCCTCATACGAAGTCAGTTTTGGCTCCGTGAGTACTCAAATTGAAGATAGCGACGAGCCACATCTAAATAGTTGCAGAAGCTAGTTCAATATTTGACACCTCAAAATCGGCTTCTAAATAGGTCTTTTTGCCCTCCGAAGTTCGTGAACACAACTTGTTCCAATTTTTCAGGCCAGTTTTAGAATTCTTTGACTCCTCATATCAACTCGGAATTGAGTGATTCTTTTTGCATTGGAAATCTTGGGTTAGTAGCATTCTTTGAAATAATTTATCAGAAAATTGTCTCAAACTTTTCAAGAGGAAAGTTGGAGAGAGAGTTGTTGTATATCCTGCTTGGCAGTTGTTTTTCATCATTATCTTCACTGCCGTTGTGATCTTCACTTATATCTTGCTGTCAAGAGCTACTTAGTATCCTTCATTGATGCTAGTTGTGCTATGCCGTGACCTTATTAGTGTTCTAGGCTCGCGTCTCTAGTCCGGTCTAGCCTAGGACCAGCACAGTACCGTCGTTGAGCGTTTATTCAACATTGCATCTTTGAATTGATTATTGCTAATCTTTTGCTACCATATATAGCCAACCCAGCTCCACATATTTCTACACCGTGTATACGTACGCTCCCTTGGCAATCGCTTTACTCAATATTCGGAGTTACTTGACACCGCTGGTTGCCGATCACCGCCTGCTGCATGGTAAGAACTTGTAAGACATTGATATTTGCTTTACTGTGAGCGTTTTACCACCACATCCTAGTAGTTATAGGAACATTATTTTTGGGTTTTGTTTCTTGTTCTACTAATCATGACAGGATCCAGAGTCAATTCATGGGCTTTGTCGATCGCGGGAGACGTGCCACCACCTTTGCAAATACCACAACCGTCACGAGAGGTGCACAAACATCCAAATGCACATGATCAGGTTAATGTATCTATACCACCATTTAATGGTTGTTTTAAACCTGCTTTATATATTGAATGGGAGTTCGACATAAAAAATATATTTGCTTCCCATAATTTCGATGAACATAAAAAGGTGAAGGTTGCGGTTGGTTCTTTCACTGGTTATGCTTTGGTTTGGTGGAGTGAATATTGTCGGTTACAGCCTGATTATATACCTACTACTTGGGATGATTTGAAACTTGCCATGCGACATACTTTCGTCCCTTCTTATTATACTCGTGACATGATTAAGAAGTTGCAACACTTAAAACAAGGTAGTGAAACTGTAACAAAATATTATGATGATTTACAAACTACCTTGTTGCATTCCTCTTTAGAAGAAAGTGAAGATGATTTTATGGATAGATTTTGGGGAGGATTAAACCGTGATATTCAAGAGATACTAATTCATGAAGAGTGTTATCCTATGGATCATTTGTTTCATCTTGCTTGCAAAGCTGAACAGGAAATAAAACGATGTGTTGGCCACGAGGAGAACAAGCGCACGGTGCACATTCCAAGAGTTGATATGATTGTTCCTTCAACTACTAGGCATACTATGACAACCACGTCCGTTGTTGTCAGGACTACATCACCTCCACCATGTGACACATCACCCCCGAGAGTGGCTGCATCATCTGAGTTGATCATAAGAGGTAATGACAAAGGTACTGATCTTCCATCTCTACATGAGAATGATGAATGCCTTGTCAATTTGAATGCACCATCTGATGAGCTACCCACTACTTTGATCACACCACCTATTTTAGAGGACTACGTTGATAATTTGACTTTGCCATGTGATCAAACAACTGAAATACCAACAATTTTGAGTGCACCCATTGAATTAACTATTGATGCAAAAGAACCAATGTATAATCATTTTGATATGACCTCTAATCTTGGTGATGATTCTGTGTTGAATGACTTATTGCATGTTTGCTTATTTAAGCATGTTGTAGCATGTAAATTTGATGCAAGTAAGGTTTATTCACCAATGTTGGGATTGTTTAATGATGAACATTGTCAATCTTTTGAAATAAATAAGAGCTTCACTTATATGTGCAAACTGAGTTCTAATATTTTCATGCCTTCTACTTCTAGTGCTAATTTTTTGGCTTTAGATTTTATGAACTATGCAAGTTACTCATCTATTCATGTGTCATATATGCAAAAATCAAGGGCAGTAAAAATGGATGACATATACATATACAACATGTACACCTTGTCTCTTTTGTTAGCCACATTTCAGATTAAGCAACGCCGAGGACGGCTTTATTTTCAAGAAGGGGAGGATGATGAGGACATGACTACCTTGGATATGACCAAAAATATTGCATATATGCATATTTGTCAGGTGATTTCTAGTGCAAACTATTCAATAATCTATTTATGTTATCCAGAACAAAAATACTTCACACACTTTTGTGTTTTGTCTAATTGCAGGTGTATGGGACATTTGTACAATCCACATATGAAGATAAGGAAGAAAGAGATGTTTATTTGCTGTCCAAAAAGTTCTCTCACGTCACTTTTGGCCCAAGAGAAGATAGAGTCCAAGTCTCTCACGTTCTGGATTCTGATTCGGACTGCACAGACATACCTGACTCAAAACGCACACAAGTTTTTCATACGGACTCCGAATTGGGTGATTATTTTTTTGTTGGAAACTAGATTTCGTGCACTTTCCAACCCAATTGGAATCACCTTCAAATTCGTCCGGAGCGTTGAGTTGTGGACGAAACAATCTGATGCTGCAGCAGAATCCGAGTCAAACTACAAGTCCAAAGGTGTTACATCACCTCCACTTGGGCCCATGAGCCTTGTACGACCTAGGGTTAGTTTTAGGCTGCCTTGGGACGTCCTCCCACCTCCTTGTCCGCCACCCCTTGCTCCTATATAAGTAGATCCATCTAGTAGCTTTTTCCTTGGGATTTGTTTAGTTAAAAGTTAGCCATTGCAACTTCGTGTACTTCGTTTGTGTCCAACGACCAGACCAAGACCGCTTCCGGATCCCCACCATTATCAATACTTCATATATATTTGCAATATTCAAATTGCTTTATCATATTCTTGTTCGTTCTTCGATTGCTTGCAGGAATAGACCTTCGTGGTCAGGCTGACCGTGCTTCCAGCATCGTCAGTAACCTCAGGAGATTGGTTTAGCGATTGCTAAGGCGCAACGTCGTGCACGTTTGTAGTCGGATCGTCAAAGTCGTCTCCACCAAATCAATAGTTATCATCTCATCGAAAGATCGGGACCCCCGCCTCTATCAAGGGGTTGAACAAAAGTAGTTCGTGCCTATGGTATGCAGGAAGGCACATTATGGGCATTCCACTTCTTCAACACCATCGGCAACAAAAATGATTTGCACTTGTCTCTTCATATTTACTACCTCTAAATATGTGGTCATCATAGTTAATTGCTGCCTAATCCTGTAATGGTTGAACATATTGTACTGAGCATTCTATTTATGGATTGGTTGTTGAACCACCGTGCTGAGAATATGAATTCCATGTTTCATATTTCAAAATTTCCAATTCGAATAGTAAATTGTAGGGAAAAATAAAATTAAACATGAGCGAATAAAATAATGTACACATGGTTAGAAAGAAAACATCATGTGCGATGGAAAAATATTGAACAGACGGTTCTTTGACGTGAAATGTTTCCAATGCTCGATGGACACACACACGGTTTCGTCTCATATGTATGTGCCATTCATGGTAAGACAGCAAATGTTTCAAACCTATATGCGTGTGTAATATAGGACAAAAAATAAGATGGTGCATATATGGCGCCCGTGTGTAATAGGAACACTGTTCAAAAAAAATCTTCCGATTTAGTGATTTATCATCCAATTTATCGCTACTCTTGGGGTGACTGATAAGATTATGCCTTATCTTTAGCGTTTATCGTTTGGGCCGATTTATCACTATGACAAGCAATTTATCGGGAATCTATTGATCAATTGGGCCTATTCATAGCACCATGTTTGCAAAAGCTATGTTTATTTGCGTTTTCTGGACCTTGTTAAGCTATATGTATTGTTGTCCAATTTTTTTTGTCATTATACGAGGATTCAAACACTAGGAATCAAGGTAACACTTCTGCCCAATATTATTTTGGTGTTGAATATAGCATATTTTAGTGTTCGGAACCTGGGATTTGCTATATTCAACACCAAAACAATATTGGTGTTGAATGCGCCCAATATTGTTTTGGTGTTGGATTAATAGTCGACCGATAAAATCGATTAATCTGACGATTTCCGATTAAACTCCTATCCCCAGCTAACCGAGACGCTAATGATAAGCGATACCCTCAACATTGGATAGCAATACCTATCGCATACATTTATGAAAATGTACACATTGGCAATAGTATACGCACCAACACATTCTATATTTTTTAGCCATGTGCGATAAAGTACATATCGCAAACACATTGGTAGATTAAATGTTTGTGATATCCACCTTTTCCACACGACTATAGCGGGATAATCATTTCAGATGTCTCTCGGATCAGAAATGTAATGTCGAGAGGTAACATGTGGGACATGCACGACTTCTCATATGTTTATTATATGGCAATCCTCAGTATTCACTTGCCTATCCCTGATGGTTTCTAGGTCGTGTGAGAAGGACCCCCTATCGCACACACTGACGAGGCGATGGTTTAAAATTCTCTCTCGGAAATGGGGTAAAAAATCGTTTGTATAGCACTTAACGGTACCAGTGTATGGCTCCTATCGGTTGCCGTACTCATCGACATGCAAGTTGTGAACCTATTACAAAACATGATAATCTCATACATCAACATATATCGCATCACATTTTGGCCATATCACATCACAACATGCCCTGCAAAAACAAGTTAGACGTCCTTTACTTTGTTCTTCCAATTTTTACGTGGCTACTAGGGCAAACTATAAGAACGGTTCTTATCTATGCAAAACTATAACTGTGATATACAAGTTGCCTTTTAACCTTCTACAAGAACAACAATTGTTATATCAGATTCAACTAAGGTGGGAGAGATAGACACCCGCAAAGCCACTTTTATGCAATAGAAGTTGCATGTCAGTCAGTGGAACCGGTCTCTTGTGACTGCACAAGTAAGGTTGGTCCGAGCCTCTTCATCCCACAATACTGCCGAATCGAAATAAGACAAAGGAAGTAAGCAATTTTAACATCAACGCCCACAACTTCTTTGTCTTCTACTCATGCAAATACATCTACGCATAGACCTAGCTCATGAGGCCACTAGTGGGGAACAAAGCTTGGAAAACAAAATATTTCCTACAAACACCCAAGATCTATCTATGGAGATCCAAAGCAACGAGAGGGTAGTGTGTCTATGTACCCTTGTAGACCGAAAGCATTAGCGTCGTAATGCAGTTTGATGTAGTTGTATTCTCCATGATCCAATTGCGATCCAATCTGATCTAGTACCACACGTGCGGCACCTTCGAGTTTAGCACATGAACGGCACGATGGCTTCCTCTCCTTCTTGATCTCACAAGCGAGGGATAGGAGGTAGATGAGATTTGAACCAACATGATGGTGTGGTGGTGGTGGTGGCAGTAGAATTCCGGCAGGGATTCGTCAAGCGCATACCGGTGAAACGTGGGAGGAGTTGGGAGAGGTAACGGGCAAGGGTCGAAGGTTGGATCCCCTCAGTGCCTCCCCACCTTTATATTGGCCTGGAGGGGGCTAGCAGCTTTCCTTCCAAGCCCCTAGGGTCGTTGGCCAAGGTGGGAGGAAGGAAACCCCTCCTTTCCTTCCCCATCGATCGTCCCCCTTTTTTTATGATCTTATCCCTTTTGGGATACGATACTATTCCATTTAGAGGGTGATCTTGGTGCACCTAGACCAGGGGTGTGGGGCCTTGCCCCACTATCCACGTTCATGTGGGTCCCTGTCACGCCCAAGATGCGACCTTATCCTAAAGGAACTCGAAGGTCCCACCAAGGATAGAAGTGCATCTTGAAGACGCTTTTGCAAGGTGGCTATCATTACATCAACATTACATAATAGATGGGGATACATACAAGAGGCATACAATGCCACACGAATACAACATCATCTTACATAAGAGCACCATCCGACTACGGATGAAACACAAACAGAAACTCAAACAACATCCAGCCTACTAGCCCAGGCTGCCGACCTGGAACCTATCCCCTGATCGAAGAAGAAGCAGAAGCAGAACTCCAAAACAAGTAAACATCGCTCTCGCGTCATGATCATCGCATAACCTGCACCTGCAACTGTTGTTGTAGTAATCTGTGAGCCACGAGGACTCAGAAATCCCATTACCATGGGTATCAAGACTAGCAAAGCTAAATGGGAAAGGAAGGGGTAAAGTGGTGAGCTTGCAGCAGCGGCTAAGCATGATATGGTGGCTAACATACGCAAATGAGAGCGAGAAGAGGAGCAAAGGAACGGTCGTCAACTAGTAATGATCAAGAAGTGATCCTGAGCTCCTACTTACATCAAACATAACACAGAAACCGTGTTCACTTCCCGGACTCCACCGAGAAGAGAGCATCACGGCTACACACACGGTTGATGCGTTTTAATTCGGATCTGGTGTCAAGTTATCTATGACCGGACATTAACAAATTCCCATCTGCCACATAACCGCGGGGATGGCTCTCGAAAGTTTATACCCTGCAGGGGTGTCCCAACTTAGCCCATGATAAGCTCTCGCGATCAACTAAGGATATTCCTTCTCCTAGGAAGACCCGATCAGTCTCGGAATCCCGGTTTACAAGACATTTCGACAATGGTAAAACAAGACCAGCAAAGCCTCCCGATGCGCCGACAATCCCAATAGGAGCTGCACATATCTCGTTCTCAGGGCAACACCGGATGAGCAATCCGTACAACTAAAACCAGACCTCAAGTTTCCCTGAGGGGGCGCTGCAAAGGGCTCTAGTTCGGACCAGCACTTAGAGAAGCACTGGCCCGGGGGGGGCTAAAATAAAGATGACCCTTGGGTTAATTACTCCCGAGGGAAAAGTAGGTGGTGGTGAGGCAAATGGTAAAACCAAGGTTGGGCCTTGCTGGAGGAGTTTTATTCAAAGCGAACTGTCGAGGGGGTCCCATAAATCACCCAACCGCGTTAGGGACACAAAATCCGGGAACATAATACCGATATGACGGAAACTAGGGCGGCAAGAGTGGAACAAAACACCAGGCATAAGGCCGATCCTTCCACCCTTTACCAAGTATATAGATGCATTAATAATATAAGAGATATTGTGATATCCCAACAGAATCCTGTCCACCTTGGAGCAATCTTCAACTTCACCTGTAACTAACAATGCTATAAGAGGGGCTGAGCAAAGCGGTAACATAGTCAAACAACAGTTTTGTGGGAAGGGTGAAAAGGTTAGAGGCTGACATGGCAAATTGGGAGGCTTGATAAGCAAGAGATAGGTAGCACAGCATAGCAATAGAACGAAGCAACTAGCATAGCAATGATAGTAGTGAGATCCAGGGTAGTGGTCATCTTTCCTGAAATCCCGTTAGGAAGAAGAACGAGTCCATGAAGAAGACGAACGGAAGAAGACGAACCAAGCATAGACGAACGAATCCTCATGATTGGAACGAAAGAGGAACTATGGAGAAGAAGCACACAACAACGTAAACACACCACACATAGACAAGACATGATGCACAACAAGCATGATGTATGACAAGACTACATGAGGCTACTCATGGCAAGAGATGATGTAAACAAGAGCAACACATCAAGGCAAGTTTAAATGAGGCCGGGAACAACATATAACAATTCCGTAAGTCCTCATATGCAAATTTCGAAATAGGTCCAGATCTGAATAAACCTTATGTTCAAGTTGTTAAACAGCAAGTTAAAATGCACCAGGTTGATCTACACTAAATTCTAGTCAAGTTACATATAAAGTTCATTTAAATCGGAGCTACGGTCTAGAAGATATGAGCAAAACAAGTTAAAATGGCATTGATGCAAAATACATCCAAACATCAAGCAAACACCTCAAAACAAGGATGCAACATGATAATATGAAACTACATGCAAATCTAAGCAAGTTTCATATAGGGCACACTCAAAACGGAGTAACGGTTCAACAAATACACCATGTACAAGTTTAAAGGACAAGCTGTCCAAAACAGCAACTACGCATATTGCAAGCACCAACACACTATGCTACAGCATATTAACGTGAAACCAAAAGGCATGGGCATAAAGTACAGGTAAAGCATGACAAAACATGAACACTGAGCTAACTCCAGAAATCACTAGAACATGCTCAAAAGGACATGGCAAGATTGCAAATAATAACAGTTTCAGGCTTAGCAGAAATAACGTCGGGTTGCAATGTTTAGAGCTATCAAACAACATGTTACAGGAACATAACATGGCAAACAAAGCATGGCATGAATCTACTAAACTCATAGAACAAATGTCCCTTACTGAACATGAACCAAAAAGGAACAGAAGATATGATGGCACCCATGTAAACATGGCAAGTTATATGACAGATTTAGACATGGCAGGAACAACAATGAGTAGGCCTGTTGGTGAGCTTGAACTACTCACCACAGAGCAATACATGACATGGAAAGCCAACAAACAGTAAGAATACATGTTTGTGAAGCTAAGCATGGCAAGATCAAGTTCATAGCATGCTTGGATCACTAGCAAAACACATGGCAAAACTGAACTTAATGTTAACAGGCTGACAACAACATTACTTAGCAACTTGGGAGCAAGATTACAACAAGCTAAAGCAAGCTATGAACGCGACCATGGCATTAATGGAGAGAGCATGACATGTATAACAAAACATCCTTAGTGAACAACTCCAGATTATGCATAGAATGACTTGTAGCAGCAGGTTTATATAGCATCATGATATAACAGAATCAGCCTAGCAAAACAGAAATAGCAAGTACCCTAATTCACGAGCTTGATGCACTCACTACAAGACTTACAAAAAATACGTGGATGGCACCACTGTGAAGATGGCATGATGTAGTACAAAACACATGTAGACATCAAGCTCATAAGGTGCAAACATCAAATGCACCAAAAATGACAAAACATCAAGTTATAACAGTTTCAGCAGATTAACAGCAACATGCACTCTTGCAACAATGATTCGGGCATCAATATGATCTCAAACAAGCATGGCACAATGGAATGAAATGAAGAGCATATCATGGTGAACATTTTGACATATTACACGCACAAAACGGAGCTACATGCATAGAGTTATGATGCGATGAATAAGTGCAAAACATATACCAGATCTGGGGACTTAGGCAAAAAATTACCTCGGGGAAAAGCTGGACGGGGTCGTGCGGGATGGGGAGGACCGGGCGCGAGGGGCGGCGTTTGGATCGTCTCCCGGTGGATCTGGTCCACCTGGACCGGATCTGGAGCGGGTCAGGTCCGGCGACGGCAAGGACGAGGCGTGGAGCCGCGGCGGCGGGACAGCGAAGCTCCGGCGAGGCTGGTGGGCTCTGGCGGCGCGGGGCCGGGGAGGCGCGGGCGGCGCGCGGCAGGGAGGCTGGGACGGCGCAGAGAGCTATGCGGCGGCGGCAGGGCGCGGCGCACGCCGGCGGGGCAGATCGCCGGTGGCGGGCGGCGGGAGGCGTAGGCGCGGGCTCTGGCAGGAGCTCGGGGCGAGCGGCTCGGAGGCGAGGCGGCGCCGGGCGGGGAGGTTCGGCGCGGCGACGGATGGAGACGAGGCCGGCGAGGCGGACGGCGGGGTCGGCGCCGGCGAACTGCTCACCGGCGGCGGTCGAAGACGGAGGCGACGAAGGGCCGGGCGGCGGAGGCGCGGGCGGCGAATTGGGACGGGCGGCGACGCGGTGCGGGCCGCGGGGGCCCCTCACGGGCCGAGCGGGCCGACGGCGGCGGACGGTGGCGGGAGGCCACGTGGCAACGTGCGGTTGGCCGGGGGCGGAGAAGCGGACATGTCCAGCGGGGGAGCGGACATGTCCGACGGCGCGAGGGGAGCGGGTTAGGGTTAGGGTAGGATTATACCGCAAATTTGGAAGGGGGAGGCACATTTATAGGTAGAGGGAGCTAGGAGAGTCCAAATGGGGTGCGGGTTTTTCCCAAACGATCGTGATCGAACGACCGAGAGCATGGAAGGGGTTTGGATGGGTTATTGGGCCACTTTGGAGGGGTGTTGGGCTGCGAAGAGAAAGGGGTTTCGGGCTACGCGGTTAACCGTTGGAGTATCAAACGACCTCCAAATGGCACGAAACTTGACAGCCGGTCTACCGGTGGTGTATCAAGGCCGCTTGGCAAATCACGGTCCATTCCGAGAATGTTTAATACCCACTCACAACAGGAGACAAAAGGGGAACGCCGGAGGGCATAGGAGTGCCGGATTGCAAAACGGACAACAGGGAAAATGCTCGGATGCATGAGACGAACACGTATGCAAAATGAAATGCACATGATGACATGACAAAATGCAACACGCAAGCGAAAGACATGGCAATGACGGCGAATAACTGGCAGACACCCGGCGCATCGGATCTGGGGCGTTACAGTTCCCACATGAAGGTGGGCCCCACTCCAGAACCTTCTAGATCCTTCCAAGTACAATACCAAAAAAAGGAACATTCTCAAAAACCCTGAATATGGCTTCCCATATATAAATATTTACCTATGGACCATTCTGGAGCTCCTCGTGATGTCTCAAATCCCATACGGGACTCCGAACAACCTTCGGAATTCACCGTATTAATATCTCAAATACTACCTTAGCGCTATCAAACGTTAAGCGTGCGACCCTATGGGTTCGACAATCATGTAGACATGACCGAGACTCATCTCCCGTCAATAACCAATAGCGGAACCTGGATGCCAATATTGATTCCTACATATTCCACGAATATCATTATCGGTTGAAGCATGATGTTAAGGATTCAATCAATCTCGTATGCAAGTTCCTTTGTTCGGCTATATGTTACTTGCCCGAGATTCGATCGTCTGTATCTCCATACCTAGTTCAATCTCGTTACCAGCAAATCTCTTTACTCCTTCCGTAATCCAAGATCCCATGACTAATCTCATTAGTCGCATGAAGCTTCTTATGAGGTTGTATTACCGAGAGGGCCCAGAGATATCTCTCCTTCACACGGAGTGACACATCCCAGTCTCGATCCATGTAACTCAACAGACACCTTCAGAGATACCTGTTGATGAGGACATCAATACAATTGTTACACCCACAGCCCCTGCTGCTATACATACTGGACCAATTACTAGAGCCCGTGCACGCCAACTAAATTACCAGGTACTTTCGTTTCTTGGTAATGATTCTAATGTTCATGAGAATATGATGCTGCCTAAATTGGATACATTTGTTTTGCTTACAAATGAAGGGCCTAGCTTGGAGAAGGATGAACATTGGAGCAAGAACAAGCATGGAGATGATGGCATGCGCAAGGGGAACAAGAACGGAGTTACAAGTGATGATTTCAGGACTTTGAAGCCACCATAATGGGTGCATGAAGCCTTGGACGAAATATACAAGATGCCACTTCATAAATTTCGTCCCGAGGCTATTTTAGGTGCTGCGTCACCTTATTATTGGGCCAGGCCCATGTAATTTCGAAATACATAAGTATAGGCTATTTTTAGAGTCCGTATGTGTGGGGAAACAAGAGATAGGGTTGATTTCGGACCCCTCCACCAAGTGCCACGAAATTCCCCCCTCTTCCTCCATATATACAGCCCTTAGGGCATCGTTTAGACTTTGGGTTTTGTTTAGATTAAAAGTTCGCCATAGCTGCAACTTCGCGTACTTCGTTTGTGTTCAACGACCAGACAAAGGCGTCACAAAACCCCACCTTGATCAATAAAGCTTTCATCTTATATTCGCAATATCCAGATTGCAATCTCAGTTTCTTGCTTGTTCTTCGTTTGCTCGCAGGAAACAGACCCTCGTGGTCAGGTTGATCGTGCTCCGGCATGGTCAATAACCTCTCGGAGTTGGTTTAGCGATTGCTAAGGCGCGACGTCCTCGCACGTTCGTAGTCGGATCGTCAAAGTCGACTTCCACCAAAGCGAAATCCATCATCTCATCGAAAGACGGGACACCTCTGCCTCTATCAAGTGGTATCAGATTTCCAGGTTGCTCGGTGAGATTTTACAGTTTTTCGTCGTTTAGATCGAGTCTGTTCTTCATACCTACAGTCCACGAAAAAGCCACACAAAAAAAATTAGGGTTAGTTTATCATATCCGAACCAATCTGAGCCTTTGCATAATCTTTTTAGGGTTTTGCTTTGTTGAATTTGCGGTTGCATCATCGGTCTAGTTGCTGGTTTTAGAGTCTAGTCTTTTAGAGTTTCGAGTTCTGGTCATAAGTTGTCACGCCGCCGCCGCACCATCATCATCGCCCCTGCCATCTACCACCACCGTTTATCCGCCACCGCTTCGAATCCGTATCCATATACCACCACAGCTGTCATATACCACCACCGCTGCCATCTACCACCATATATCCACCACCAATCCGAGTTCTTGTCATATTAGGTTTGTTTTCGAGATCCCTCTAGATTCCGATTCGTGTTTCCTTGCCGGAGTAGGTCTCGGGAAAAAAAAATTCGAAAACGCATTTTTCGAAAAAATTTCTGGCTATCCTATTTTTAGGTGTTTCTGAGTGTTTTGAGACAGGTGCCATTATAGGAAGTTTTTTTTGACCCGTTTCCAGTTTTTGGGTCCGGGCAGTCAAAAAAAAAATTAGTCGAAAAAATTTCGTGCCCATCCTGTCAGTTTGAGCTAAGAAGAGTTTTGAGACACTCGCCATTATAGTGATTTTTCGCAAAAAAAAAGCAGCGCAAAAAAAAAGAGCGCAAAAAAAAAGCAGCGCAAAAAAAAAGAGCGCAAAAAAAAGAGCGAAAAAAAAATTCCAGAGTGTGCTTTTCCTTTGTTTACGTGCCGCGCCGTGATTTTGTTAGTGTTCTAGGCTCGCGTCTCTAGCACAGTCTAGCCTAGGACCAGCACAGTACCGTCGTTGAGCGTTTATTCAACTTTGCATCTCTGAATTGATTATTGCTGACCCTTTTTGCTACCATATTATAAGCCTTCCCAGCTCCACATACATCTACGTCGTGCGTTTGACTCTCCCTGGTAATCGCTCTATCCAAGCTTTGAGAGTTTTTGACTACAACGGTTGCCGATCACCGCCTGCTGCTGGGTAAGAACTGGTAAGAATTTGAGATTTGCTTGACGGATTTGTGACACCCACCACCACCACTTGTTCGTAGTCTGTAGGATCATATTCTTGTGTGTTTCTATTGCTGCTAACCATGCCAGGATCACAAGCCGACGAGATTGACTGGGAGAATTTATCGAACAAGGAGCTTCATGATAAGTTTCAGCAAATGATGACTGAACAGGTGCAAGATGTGCTGAACAATTTTGAAGAGGCCATGGAGAAGATCACTGGCCTTGAGAAGACGTTCGAAACAAAGCTCGATAACAAGTTTAATGAATTGCTCGCGCGTCTTCCACCACCACCACCCGCTGCACCTAACGCACCTCTCCAACAACAACAACAACGACTACCTCCATGTCGCGAAGCAGACCTCCGCCGAGCAAGCCGTGTTCCTCTTGCATTTGGCCAAACTGTTGGTGCTGCTGTTGATACTTCTATGGCTCCTGCTGCTGATGTGGAGGAGGATGATTATGTGGGAGATTATGAGGATGAGGTTGATCAAAATCAACACTACGTGCAGCCACCTGTACCACCACCAGCAGGTCGACCTCAGGTATATATTCGTAATGGTAGGCCTGCACCACCACCTCAGGTACGAGATGATGTCCATATTCCTAAACTGAAATTGAATATTCCACCATTTGAGGGTAGATATGTTCCTGATATATATCTTACTTGGGAGTTAGAAACTGAACAACAATTTACATGTTTACAATATCCTGAGGAGAGACGAGTTGCTGCTGCTGTTTGTGCTTTCACTAGTTTTGCATGTGTATGGTGGTCTGAACATTGTAGATTATATCCTATTCCAACTACTTGGGCTGCTTTGAAAACTGCTATGCGTACGCGTTGGGTTCCACCATATTATCAACGTGAATTGCTTCAAAAATTGCAGCGTTTAAGACAAGGAAAAAAATCTGTAGAAGAATATTATCAGGAATTACAAACTGGCATGATTAGATGTGGTATTGTTGAGGAGAATGAAGCTATGCTTGCACGTTTTCTGGGTGGATTAAATAGAGAGATTCAGACCATTCTAGACTATAAGGAGTATACTAATATCACTCGTTTATTCCATCTTGCTTGTAAAGCTGAACGTGAAGTGCAGGATCGACAAGCATTGGGGCGAACTAACTTTTCTGCAGGCCGACCTTCATCATGGACGCCACGTGCATCTTCTACTTCAACTGCACCAGCACCTCCATCCGGTGCCACCTCCAGCCGTGATACAAGAAAACAGGCACAACCACCATTATCTGCCAAGAGCGCACCTGCGGGGCCTGCACAGCGTTCTTCTTCTTCCATGGCATCAACAGGGCACACAAGTGATATTATTTGTCGTCGTTGTAAGGGAGGAGGTCATTATGCGAGAGAATGCAAATCTCCGCATGTGATGATTGCTACCGCGGATGGTGGATATGAGTCCGCTAGTGACTATGATGAGGAGACTTTGGCTCTTATTACACGTGAAGAACATGGTGGAGATGATTCTGATCATGAGACGCAATACATGGCTCCTGAAGACGCTGACAGGTATGAATGTTTAGTTTCTCAACGTGTTTTGAGTGTGCAGGTCACACAAGCTGAGCAAAATCAGAGGTACAATTTGTTCCATACCAAGGGAGTTGTGAAGGAACGTTCTGTGCGCGTCATAATAGACGGAGGGAGCTGCAACAATTTGGCTAGCATGGAGATGGTGGAGAAGCTTTCTCTCACCACAAGACCACATCCACATCCTTACTACATCCAATGGTTCAACAACAGCGGCAAGGTTAAGGTAACACGTACTGTTCGTGTGCATTTTAGTATCTCTACATATGCTGATTATGTTGATTGTGATGTGGTACCTATGCAAGCATGTTCCTTATTACTTGGTAGACCATGGCAATTTGATAAAAATTCTGTACACCATGGTAGAAACAATCACTATACTCTTGTTCATAAGGATAAAAATATTACTTTGCTTCCTATGACTCCTGATTCCATTTTGAAAGATGATATTAATAGAGCTAATAAAGCACAACAGGAGAAGAATAAGAGTGAAAATCAGATTGTGGCAAAAGAATTTGAGCAACAAATGAAGCCTAATAATAAACCATCTAGTGTTGCTTCTGAAATTAAATTAAAAAGTGCATGTTTATTTGCCACCAAATCTGATATTGATGAGCTAGATTTCAGCAAATCTGTTTGCTATGCTTTTGTGTGCAAAGAGGCATTATTTTCATTCGAGGACGTGCCTTCCTCTTTGCCTCCTGCTGTCACTAACATTTTGCAGGAGTTCGCTGACGTTTTTCCACAAGACGTGCCACCGGGATTACCGCCTATTCGAGGGATTGAGCATCAGATTGACTTAATTCCCGGTGCTTCACTGCCAAACCGTGCACCATACCGTACCAATCCAGAGGAGACGAAGGAGATTATGCGTCAAGTACAAGAGCTTCTCGACAAAGGTTATATACGCGAATCCCTTAGTCCTTGTGCTGTTCCTATTATTCTAGTGCCGAAAAAGGATGGTACATCACGTATGTGTGTTGATTGTAGAGGCATTAATAATATTACTATTCGTTATCGTCATCCTATTCCTAGGCTAGATGATATGCTTGATGAATTGAGTGGCTCTACAATATTCTCCAAAGTTGATTTGCGTAGTGGCTACCATCAAATTCGTATGAAATTGGGAGATGAATGGAAAACAGCATTTAAAACTAAGTTTGGATTATATGAGTGGTTAGTCATGCCTTTTGGGTTAACTAATGCACCTAGTACTTTCATGAGATTAATGAACGAAGTTTTACGTGCTTTCATTGGACGATTTGTGGTAGTTTACTTTGATGACATATTGATTTATAGCAGATCTTTGGAAGAACATTTGGAACATTTACGTGCTGTTTTTATTGCTCTACGTGATTCACGTTTGTTTGGTAACCTTGGGAAGTGCACCTTTTGCACCGACCGAGTATCTTTTCTTGGCTATGTTGTTACTCCACAGGGAATTGAAGTTGACAAAGCCAAGATTGAAGCTATTGAGAGTTGGCCGCAGCCCAAAACGGTCACACAAGTGAGGAGTTTTCTTGGCCTCGCTGGATTCTATAGGCGTTTTGTGAGAGATTTCAGCACCATTGCTGCACCTCTCAACGAGCTTACAAAGAAGGATGTGCCTTTTGTTTGGGGTACCGCACAGGAAGAAGCCTTCACGGTATTGAAAGATAAGTTGACACATGCTCCTTTACTCCAACTTCCTGATTTTAGTAAGACTTTTGAGCTTGAATGTGATGCTAGTGGAATTGGATTAGGAGGTGTGTTATTACAAGATGGCAAACCTGTTGCATACTTTTCTGAAAAATTGAGTGGGCCTAGTCTGAATTATTCTACTTATGATAAAGAATTATATGCTCTTGTTCGGACTTTAGAAACATGGCAACATTATTTATGGCCCAAAGAATTTGTTATACATTCTGATCATGAATCTTTGAAACATATTAAAAGTCAAGCTAAACTGAATCGTAGACATGCTAAATGGGTTGAATTCATTGAGACTTTCCCTTATGTCATTAAACACAAGAAGGGAAAAGAAAATGTTATTGCTGATGCATTGTCTCGTCGCTATACTATGCTTTCACAACTTGACTTCAAAATATTTGGTTTAGAGACCATCAAAGATCAATATGTGCATGATGCTGATTTTAAAGATGTAATGTAGAATTGTAAAGAAGGAAGAATGTGGAACAAGTTTGTCGTTAACGATGGATTTGTGTTTCGTGCTAACAAGCTATGCATTCCAGCTAGCTCCGTTCGTCTTTTGTTGTTGCAGGAGGCGCATGGAGGAGGATTAATGGGACACTTTGGCGTGAAGAAGACGGAGGACGTACTTGCTACACATTTCTTTTGGCCAAAGATGAGACGGGATGTTGAGCGTTTTATTGCTCGATGCACTACATGTCAAAAAGCTAAGTCACGACTCAATCCTCATGGTTTATATATGCCTTTGCCTGTACCTAGTGTTCCTTGGGAGGATATATCTATGGACTTTGTTTTAGGTTTACCTCGAACAAAGAAGGGGAGGGATAGCATATTTGTTGTCGTGGATAGATTCTCGAAAATGGCACACTTTATACCATGTCATAAAAGCGATGATGCTGTTAATGTTGCTGATTTGTTCTTTCGTGAAATTATTCGCTTGCATGGTGTGCCAAATACTATTGTTTCAGATCGTGATACTAAATTTCTTAGCCACTTTTGGAGATGTTTATGGGCTAAGTTGGGGACTAAACTGCTTTTTAGTACTACTTGTCACCCCCAAACTGATGGACAAACTGAAGTAGTCAATAGAACGTTGTCTACTATGCTTAGGGCTGTTTTGAAGAATAATAAGAAAATATGGGAGGAATGCTTGCCTCATATTGAATTTGCTTATAATCGTTCATTGCATTCTACTACTAAGATGTGCCCTTTTGAAGTTGTGTATGGTTTCCTACCTCGTGCACCTATTGATTTGTTGCCTCTTCCATCTTCGGAGAAGGTTAATTTTGATGCTAAACAACGTGCTGAATTGATTTTAAAAATGCATGAGTTAACTAAGGAAAACATTGAGCGTATGAATGCTAAATATAAACTTGCTGGAGATAAGGGTAGAAAACATGTTGTGTTTGCACCTGGAGATCTTGTTTGGTTACATTTGCGTAAGGATAGATTTCCTGATTTGCGCAAATCAAAGCTAATGCCACGTGCTGATGGTCCCTTTAAGGTGTTAGAGAAAATAAATGATAATGCATATAAACTTGAGCTGCCTGCAGATTTTGGGGTTAGTCCCACTTTTAACATTGCAGATTTGAAGCCTTATTTGGGTGAGGAAGATGAACTTCCGTCGAGGACGACTTCATTTCAAGAAGGGGAGTGTGGCGCCCCCGATTTAATCGTACACTAATCATGCACGCAAATGTGTACGATCAAGATCAGGGACTCACGGGAAGATATCACAACACAACTCTAAAACATAAATAAGTCATACAAGCATCATAATACAAGCCAGGGGCCTCGAGGGCTCGAATACAAGTGCTCGATCATAGACGAGTCAGCGGAAGCAACAATATCTGAGTACAGACATAAGTTAAACAAGTTTGCCTTAAGAAGGCTAGCACAAACTGGATACAGATCGAAAGAGGCGCAGGCCTCCTGCCTGGGATCCTCCTAACTACTCCTGGTCGTCGTCAGCGGGCAGCACGTAGTAGTAGGCACCTCCGGTGTAGTAGGGGTCGTCGTCGACGGTGGCGTCTGGCTCCTGGACTCCAGCATCTGGTTGCGACAACCAGAAAGAAAGGAAAGGGGAAAAAGGGGGGAGAAAGCAACCGTGAGTACTCATCCAAAGTACTCGCAAGCAAGGAACTACACTACATATGCATGGGTATATGTGTAAGGAGGCCATATCAGTGGACTGAACTGCAGAATGCCAGAATAAGAGGGGGATAGCTAGTCTTATCGAAGACTACGCTTCTGGTCACCTTCTTCTTGCAACAGGTAGAAGAGAGTAGATTGGAGTCCTCCAAGTAGCATCTCATAGCATAATCCTACCCGGCGATCCCCTCCTCATATCCCTGAGGTAGAGCGACCACCGGTTGTATCTGGCACTTGGAAGGGTGTGTTTTATTAAGTATCCGGTTCTAGTTGTCATAAGGTCAAGGTACAACTCCAAGTCGTCCTGTTACTGAAGATCACGGCTATTCGAATAGATTAACTTCCCTGCAGGGGTGCACCACATAGCCCAACACGCTCGATCCCATTTGGCCGGACACACTTTCCTGGGTCATGCCCGGCCTCGGAAGATCAACACGTCGCAGCCCCACCTAGGCAAAACAGAGAGGCCAGCACGCCGGTCTAAACCTAAGCGCGCAGGGGTCTGGGCCCATCGCCCTGAGCACACCTGCACGTTGCGTGGGCGGCCGAAAGCAGACCTAGCCTAGTGGCGTTCCAGTCCAATTCGGCGCGCGCCGCTCCGTCGCTGACGTCTGAAGTGCTTCGGCTGATACCACGACGTCGGGATACCCATAACTACTCCCACGTAGATGGTTAGTGCGTATAGGCTCGTAGCCAGACTCAGATCAAATACCAAGATCTCGTTAAGCGTGTTAAGTGTCCGCGAACGCCGAACAGGGCCAGGCCCACCTCTCTCCTAGGCGGTCTCAACCTGCCCTGCCGCTCCGCCACAAAGATCCACACAGAGGGCCGTCGGGACAAAGGTCCTTTCAGCCCCCAATCCGTGAATCACTCGCGGGTACTCTTCGAGCTGACCCGACTTTAGTCGCCATCTGTGTAGTATGTAGTATGTATGGTATATACCCGTGATCACCTCCCAGGTGATCACGGCCCGATAGTATAGCAAGGCAGACTGACAAGAATGTAGGGCCAATGATGACAAACTAGCATCCTATACTAAGCATTTAGGATTGCAGGTAAGGTATCAACAGGTGTAGCATCAATGTCAGGCTATGCATCAGAATAGGTATAACAGAAAGCAGTAACATGCTACACTACTCTAATGCAAGCAGTATAGAGTAGAATAGGCGATATCTGGTGATCAAGGGGGGGGCTTGCCTGGTTGCTCTGGCAAGAGAGAGGGGTCGTCAACTCCGTAGTCGAACTGGGCAGCAGCAGCGTCGGTCTCGTAGTCTACCGGAGAGAAGAGGGGGAAGAAACAATGAATACCAAGTAAACAGATGCATATCGATGCATGACATGTCAAGAAGCGATGCTAGGCGTGCCCTAACGTGGTATGAGGTGGTACTGGTTAAGGGGGGAATCATCCGGGAAAGTAATCCCGGTGTTTCGTGTTTTCGGACAGATGGACCGGAGGGGAAAAGTTGCGAGTTCGATAGGTTAGGGGTGTGTGGCGGACGAACGGACTGCGTATCCGAAATCGTCTCGTCGTTCTGAGCAACTTTCATGTTGAAAATATTTTAATCCGAATTACGGATTAAAAGATATGATTTTTAAAAGATTTTAACAATTTTGGAATTTAATTATTTATTTAATTAATTCGAAAAAATGTATTTATGACGTCAGCATGATGTCATGCTGACGTCAGCAGTCAACAGGGGTTGACTGAGTCAACCCTGACATGTGGGTCCAGTGGGACCCACCTGTCATTCTCTATTTAAATTAATTAGGGTTTAGGTTAATCTAATTACAGTTTAATTAAACTTAACTAGTTAATTAATTTAATTAAACCGGATTAATTAACTTAATTAATTAATTAATTAATTAATAATTTTATTAAATCATTTTAATTTTATTAATTATATTTATTGTTTTTTATTTATTTTATTATTCATTATTTATTTATTATTTTTTTATTTTTATTATTATTATTTATTTTTATTTTTTTCATTTTTTTTTTCCGTTCTGGGGGTGGGGCCCCCTAGTCAGTGGCCCGGGGGCCTTAGCGGGCACAGGGCGGTGCGGGTGCGGGTGCGAGCCCGACTGGGCACTGGGCACCCGTGCCCGAGGGCACCGCAGCGAGGGCGCGAGGCCCAGCTGCGTCGGCGGCCTCGCCCGACAGCGGCAGGGGGCGGGGAGCAGGGAAGGCCCCGGACGGCGACGGCCCTGGCGGGCGCGGCCAGGAGCCGCGGGAAGGAGGCGGTGGTGGCCGGGCGGTGCGTCGGGGCGGGCGAAGCGAGGTCGGGGCGAGGTGATGGGGGTTCAGGGGAGGAGGAGGAGCGAGGGAGGCCGGTGGCCACGGCGAGGGACACGGCGCCGGCCAAGAATGGGCGCAGGGCGCTGGGCGGAGGCGTCGAGGCTCGGGGCGGCCGGCGTGGTACGGTGGTGCCCGTGCACGTGGCCGAGGCGACCAGGGGGGAAAGGGCGCGGCGGCCGCGGCAGGGGAGCCGCACGGGGGAGCGGGGAGGGGCCGGGGGTGGGACGGCGGCGTGGCCGCGGGTGGCCGGAGCCGGGGCGGAGCCGGCGACGGGGCTCCGGGCGCGGCGTCGTTCGGGAGGGGGGAGAGGGGAGCAACGGGGGGGGGGAGAGCTCACGGGGGGGGGGGCGCGGGGTCTCTGAGGCGTGCTCGGAGACGGTCGGGGGAGACCGATGAGGAGGAGGGCGGGGAGGCGGCCGTCCGGCGTCGCAGATCCGGCGAGGTGGGGTCCGGTGACGAAGAGGGCGGCGGTGGTGGAGACGACGGCGTCCGAGGCGAGCGCGGCGACGGCGGTTCGGCGTCGATGAGGAAGCGAGGCGGAGGGCGACGGGGTCCTCAGGCGGGGGGGGGGGGGCGCGCGAGGCCAGGGGGGCGAGAAGGCGACGACGATCCGGGGCGGTGGCGAGGGCCTCCTCCCTCGATCCCGATCCAGGTCGGGGAGAGGGGGAGATATTTTGGGGGGGGGGTTTGTGGGGGTGTCGGTGGAGTGGGCGGGGGTGGTGTAGTGGATAAGGTGGGGGGGGGGAGTGGCCGGCTGGGCCCTGGTGGTGGCCCAGTTGGCCTGTGGTCAGCTGGGCCGAAGCCCAGGGGGTTTCTTTTCTCTTTTTTTTGTATTGTTTTTCTGTTTTCCTTTTATTTATTTTCTTTTATGTTTTTTATTTATCTATAAACACTTAGGCATTTAATAAAAATTTGTTTGTTGCATCATAATTACCCTTGTAATATTCGTCAACCACCGAACAATTTTATTTTAAATTTTGAAAACTTTTATTGTTTTCATCAATTTGAATTTTGAATTTGAACGGTTTCGAATTATTTCGAGGATAGCAACAGTAATCGGGATGACGTGCCATGATTAGCGTGGGATTACTGTAGCAAGATTATCCGGGCGTTACAAATCTCCTCCACTACAAGAAATCTCGTCCCGAGATTTTAGGAGGTAGAAGGAAACAGTGCGGGGTATTCATCACGCAGGCGATCCTCGCGTTCCCAGGTGGCTTCGTCTTCAGAGTGATTCGACCACTGGACCTTGAGGAACTTGATCGCCTTCTGGCGTGTGCGGCGTTCAGCTTGGTCGAGAATGCGGACCGGATGCTCTTTATAGGAGAGGTCCTGTTGCAATTCGAGCACTTCATGATCCACAGCTCGGATTGGGTCCTTGAAGCAACGGCGGAGTTGTGACACATGGAACACATCGTGAACCTGAGAAAGGTTCGACGGAAGCTCCAGTTGATATGCCACTTTTCCACGCCTCTCGAGAATAGTGAATGGGCCAATATAGCGAGGAGCTAGCTTGCCCTTGATCCCGAAGCGGTGAGCACCCTTCATTGGTGTAACGCGAAGATAGGCCTTTTCGCCAGGTTGATAGACCATGTCTTTATGATGACGGTCATAATTACTCTTTTGGCGGGACTGAGCAGTCTTGAGATTCTCGCGAATAATGCGGACTTGTTCTTCGGCATGTTGGATAATATCCGGACCGAAGAGTGGACGTTCCCCAGTTTCTGACCAGTTCAGAGGGGTCCGGCACTTTCGTCCATATAACACTTCGAAGGGGGCCATCTTCAGACTAGCTTGATAGCTATTATTATAAGAGAACTCAGCATACGGAAGAGATTCCTCCCATTTCTTGCCGAAGGAAATAACACAAGCTCGAAGCATGTCTTCGAGAACTTGGTTGACACGTTCAACTTGCCCTTGTGACTGAGGATGAAAAGCAGTGCTGAAAGATAGATGAGTGCCCATAGCTTCTTGGAAACTTGCCCAGAATCTTGAAGTGAATAAACTGCCACGGTCTGAACTGATAACCAGCGGAATACCGTGAAGCGAGACAATTCTGGTCATGTAGAGGTTTGCCAGCTGACTAGCAGTGATCGTTTCCTTGACAGCCAGAAAATGTGCAACTTTAGAAAGTCGGTCAATGACGACAAGAATAGCATCATTGCCTTTCTGCGATTTGGGGAATCCAGTAACGAAGTCCATCTCGACATGGTCCCATTTCCATTCCGGAATAGATATAGGTTGCAGAGTTCCAGCAGGCCTTTGATGTTCTGCTTTGATACGACGGCAAACGTCACATTCAGCAACATAACGAGCAATGTCTTGCTTCATGTTAGACCACCAGAATCTCTGGCGGATGTCTTGATACATCTTCGTACTACCAGGATGGATACATAGAGGCGTATCATGAGCTTCTTTCATAACTTTTGGAGTCAGATTTAGGTTTTCCCTCTTACTCGGTACCACTAGGCGACCTTTGAAGAATAGGGTGCCTGCGTCATCCACAGTGAAGAATGAGGGCTTTCCTTCTGCGAGATAACGTTTAATCCTCTCGACTTCATCGTCACATTTCTGTATCCATTTGATGGTGTCCACAAGATCTGGTTTCGCAACCAGGGTATTGAGAGAACCCCTGGAAACAACATGGAGATTCATCTTGCGGAACTCCGGGGGAGGGGGAGCGAGTGCACCCGGAGGAACAATATGGAGGTTTAGCTTTCTGAATTCTTCAACAAGTGAGGGCTGAACTTTGTGAACCTGGAGGTGGTTGCAGTAAGACTTGCGGCTCAAGGCATCAGCCATTACATTAGCCTTGCCTGGGGTATAGGAAATACCCAAATCAAAGTCTGCAACAGTCTCCATCCATCTCTGCTGACGGAGGTTCAGGTCTGGCTGAGTAAATAGATACTTCAGACTTTGGTGGTCAGTGAAGATCTCGCAACGATTACCGAGTAGGTAATGTCGCCACTGTTTTAGTGCATGAATGACAGCAGCAAGTTCGAGGTCGTGAACTGGGTAGTTCTCCTCGTGAGGGCGCAATTGCCGAGAGGCATAAGCAACCACTTTGCGCTCTTGCATTAGGACACAGCCTAATCCTTGACGGGAAGCGTCGCAGTAAATGACGAAGTCCTTCTTAGTATCAGGTGGAGCTAGTACTGGGGCAGAAGTCAACTTGTCTTTGAGTGCCTGAAAGCTTTCCTGACATTTGTCTGTCCACTGGAACTTGACGCCCTTATGCAATAGGTTAGTCAGAGGCCTGGCAATCTTGGAGAAGTTCTCGACGAATCGACGGCAGTAGCTGGCGAGACCGAGAAAACTTCTAACTTGCTTAACGTTCTTCGGAGGAGTCCAATCGAGAATAGCCTGAACTCGTTCAGGGTTGACGGCAATACCATCCTTAGAGATGACATGCCCAAGATAGGTTACTTCGGGAAGCCAGAATTCACATTTGGAGAACTTGGCATAAAGTTGATGCTCTCGTAGCTTTTCCAGCACGAGGCGAAGATGTTCAGCATGTTCCTCTTCGTTCTTGGAAAATACCAGAATATCATCCAGATAAACCACGACGAACTTGTCGAGGTAATCCATGAATATATAGTTCATCAGGCGAGAGAAGGTGGCTGGAGCATTGGTTAAGCCGAAAGACATGACGGTGTACTCGTAAGATCCGTATCGAGTCACGAATGCGGTCTTGGGGATATCTTCCTCACGAACACGGATCTGGTGGTAACCCAACCTCAAGTCGAGTTTAGAGAACACTGATGATCCAGCCAATTGATCATACAGATCATTGATCCGAGGAAGAGGATACTTATTCTGAATGGTAGCTTGATTTATAGGACGGTAGTCTTGGACCAATCGGTTTGTCCCATCTTTCTTCTTGACAAAGAGAGAAGGTGCTCCCCAAGGAGAGCAACTTGGGCGAATGAAACCACTTCGAAGAGAATTATCGATTTCCTCCTTAAGCTCAAGGAGTTCATGCGGCGGCATCTTGTAGGGTCGCTTGGCTATAGGAGTGGTGCCTGGTTTCAAGTCGATGACGAATTCGACAGCTCTAGCAGGGGGAATCCCTGGGAGTTCTTCAGGAAAGACGTCTAAGAATTCACGCACGACGGGAATGTTTTCAATGCCCTCGAGAGGTGTAGCGTTCAATGCGTTTAAGGCATAAAGCCTGGCCTCGACATTCCGAACCAGATGAGCATCGTAGCTAATTATTTCATCAGAAGGGTGTAGCAGATGGACGGTCTTGGTGGCGCAAACGATAGAAGCGGTATGCGCCTTTAACCAATCCATTCCCAGAATGAGATCAATGCTACAGGACTTCAGTACGATGGGAGAGACAAGGAATTCCAGTCCTTCGATTTCTACAGGGACGTCGTTGCAAATCATGGAGGTTCGACATTGGCCCGCAGGGGTGTGCACTAATAGTGAAGCATTCATGTCCTCACATTTAATGTCGTGCAAGCATGCAAAATCTTCTGACATGAATGAATGCGATGCACCTGTATCGAATAAAACAGATGCTGGTACTGAATTTACGAGGAGTGTACCCATCACAGTAGCAGGCTGGTCTTGAGCTTCATTCAGATCAATGTGGTTGGCATGAACACGGCCATAAGACTTGGCAATGTTGTTGCGGGCCTGGTTGTTCCCACGGCCAGTTGCTGGAAGGGCCAGTTGATTCTGTCTCTGGTTGCATTCCCTAGCACGGTGCCCTGGTTGTCCGCACCTGAAGCACAACCCATTCTCGGGGGTAGGAACAGGAGCTTGGGGTGGTGGAGCTGGAAGCCTCGGCTGCCTAGTTGGAGCAGCCGGCAGACGAGGTGCAGCATAAGACTGCCTTGGGGCAGGTGCAGTTGGACGGTACATGCTGTTCGGGATCCATATCTTACGCTTCTGCGAGGGCGGGCCCGAAGATGAGCCCGTGTCACGGTTGCGCCTTTGAGAGCTCTGGTGTTCTTGCAGACCAGTCTCGACATTGATGGCCTTGTTCACCAAGGTGGCGAAATCGGCAAAGTCATGCACTAGAAGTGTGAGCTTGATGTCAGCTTGAAGGCCTTCACGGAACTTCTCCTGTCTGCGAGCATCAGTTGCAATGTCTTCTTCAGCATAGCGGGATAAGTCCAGAAACTCCCGCTGATAAGCTTCAACAGTCTTGTTGCCTTGGGTGAGGTTGCGAAACTCACGCTTCTTCCTGTCCATGATTCCCTGAGGAATGAAGCGGGCACGGAAGGCAGCCTGAAAGTCTGGCCAGGAGATGATTGTCCCAACTGGCAGAGTACGCCTATGGCTGTCCCACCATTGAGCTGCGGGTCCCTTCAGGAAGAAGGAAGCAAAAGTGACATAGCTGGCAGGGGCTACATCAGCAGACTCCATCTCATAGGTGATGTCACGGAGCCAGTCATCAGCATCCAGCGGCTGGGTTGAGCTGCGGTACACACTTGGGTTGAGGCGTATGAAATCCTGCAGAGTTGTTGTGTTTGGATGCTGGTTCATATTGGGGCGAGGAAACTGAGCCATCATGTTTTCCATGAACTGGCGATTCATCTCAAGCTGTTGGATCATACCAGCCATGTACTCAGGCGGTGGTGGGAAGTTGCCACCACGACCACGACCAGCTGGTCTAACCATCCTGCTAATATATAACAGGGGTAGTTCAGTATTGAGAATTTGCATAGACAAGAGTCATTCATGATGAAACATGCATAATGAAAGGAGCACGACAGATACCACATAGATAGTCGGCATAACTTACAAAAGGGGTCGGACATAGAGTTCAGTACATAGATTAAGTCATCATAGGCGGCACGCAGGCTCGCGAGTGCATCTAAGACTAATGAACAAGACTACATCAGTCCCAGGAGGTACTGTGAAGGTAGCTGTAACCTGACAGCTGGTAGTGAGGCAACGGATAGTCCTCCACGTCAGTGGCCTGGGGGCCGCGGATACTCTGGTGTAGAACCCGACGCTCAGGTGGCAGAAGAGGACCAAGTGCGGGAGAGTAGCCTCCCACCTCTGGCCATCCGACACCGTGGGGCATCACGGTCCTGGCTGGGTAGATCGCAGAACGCGGCAGCTGTCCAGACCGGACAAAGGGGTGCAACCGCGTCAGAGCCCTGTAAAGGTGCTGACGAGTGGTGTACAACTCGTGGCGAAGAGCTCTGTTAGCTCGGTCCAGCCCATCAGCATGCAGAACCAGGCGCTGATGGTGGAAAGGCTCTCGGGTGACGGTGGAGTAGGCGGCAGTGTAGTATCCCTCCGCACCAACGTCAGATGCGATAGGAATGTGCCTGAAAGGGGAAGTGTCCAATGCCTGATACTCTCCACGAAGACGTGTCAGAGCAGCATGAGCCGCATCGTGGACTGCCATCTCGATGGTCACTCCAACACCATGAGCGGTGTGCAGCACGGTAGTGGACTCATACTCCCGAGTGTAGAGGTGGACGATGGCACGGTACTGCTCCTGGTTAAAGTCCTGGTACTCCTCGTAGACGGTGTACTCAGGGTGCCAGCGATAACCCAGATAGGTCATCATATCAGCTAGCACAGCAGGTGATCCTGAGGCACCAATGGCCGCAGTGTGGCGCACGACCTGCCTCGTGGGTTCCATCTGAAAACAAAGATGTTTCAATGGAGTCAAATGACAACACGGGCACTATTCAAAATGCTATCCTACAGAATAACTATGTCTTATCCAACTTCGGGGTGAACGTGGTAACGGGATCCTAATGTTAGAGTTAGTAAATTCGTTTAACCCGAGTAGAAAAGAGTTCAGAGTCCCAGAGCAAAGGTCGAGGAGTAAAAGATCCTAGTACCACCCGATGGCGACGTGGGCCCGTAAGGCACACAACCAAGTTAGTAAAAGTTTTTGTAATGTCTAGACTCGACTTCGGCCAAGGAGTGTGGAAGGGGGATTCCTACAGGCAGTCGGCTCTGATACCAACTTGTGACGCCCCCGATTCAATCGTACACTAATCATGCACGCAAATGTGTACGATCAAGATCAGGGACTCACGGGAAGATATCACAACACAACTCTAAAAATAAAATAAGTCATACAAGCTTCATAATACAAGCCAGGGGCCTCGAGGGCTCGAATACAAGTGCTCGATCATAGACGAGTCAGCGGAAGCAACAATATCTGAGTACAGACATAAGTTAAACAAGTTTGCCTTAAGAAGGCTAGCACAAACTGGATACAGATCGAAAGAGGCGCAGGCCTCCTGCCTGGGATCCTCCTAACTACTCCTGGACGTCGTCAGCGGGCTGCACGTAGTAGTAGGCACCTCCGGTGTAGTAGGGGTCATCGTCGACGGTGGCGTCTGGCTCCTGGACTCCAGCCTCTGGTTGCGACAACCAGAAAGAAAGGAAAGGGGAAAAAGGGGGGAGAAAGCAACCGTGAGTACTCATCCAAAGTACTCGCAAGCAAGGAACTACACTACATATGCATGGGTATATGTGTAAGGAGGCCATATCAGTGGACTGAACTGCAGAATGCCAGAATAAGAGGGGGATAGCTAGTCTTATCGAAGACTACGCTTCTGGTCACCTTCTTCTTGCAACAGGTAGAAGAGAGTAGATTGGAGTCCTCCAAGTAGCATCTCATAGCATAATCCTACCCGGCGATCCCCTCCTCATATCCCTGAGGTAGAGCGACCACCGGTTGTATCTGGCACTTGGAAGGGTGTGTTTTATTAAGTATCCGGTTCTAGTTGTCATAAGGTCAAGGTACAACTCCAAGTCGTCCTGTTACCGAAGATCACGGCTATTCGAATAGATTAACTTCCCTGCAGGGGTGCACCACATAGCCCAACACGCTCGATCCCATTTGGCCGGACACACTTTTCTGGGTCATGCCCGGCCTCGGAAGATCAACACGTCGCAGCCCCACCTAGGCAAAACAGAGAGGCCAGCACGCCGGTCTAAACCTAAGCGCGCAGGGGTCTGGGCCCATCGCCCTGAGCACACCTGCACGTTGCGTGGGCGGCCGAAAGCAGACCTAGCCTAGTGGCGTTCCAGTCCAATTCGGCGCGCGCCGCTCCGTCGCTGACGTCTGAAGTGCTTCGGCTGATACCACGACGTCGGGATACCCATAACTACTCCCACGTAGATGGTTAGTGCGTATAGGCTCGTAGCCAGACTCAGATCAAATACCAAGATCTCGTTAAGCGTGTTAAGTGTCCGCGAACGCCGAACAGGGCCAGGCCCACCTCTCTCCTAGGCGGTCTCAACCTGCCCTGCCGCTCCGCCACAAAGATCCACACAGAGGGCCGTCGGGACAAAGGTCCTTTCAGCCCCCAATCCGTGAATCACTCGCGGGTACTCTTCGAGCTGACCCGACTTTAGTCGCCATCTGTGTAGTATGTAGTATGTATAGTATATACCCGTGATCACCTCCCAGGTGATCACGGCCCGATAGTATAGCAAGGCAGACTGACAAGAATGTAGGGCCAATGATGACAAACTAGCATCCTATACTAAGCATTTAGGATTGCAGGTAAGGTATCAACAGGTGTAGCATCAATGTCAGGCTATGCATCAGAATAGGTATAACAGAAAGCAGTAACATGCTACACTACTCTAATGCAAGCAGTATAGAGTAGAATAGGCGATATCTGGTGATCAAGGGGGGGGGCTTGCCTGGTTGCTCTGGCAAGAGAGAGGGGTCGTCAACTCCGTAGTCGAACTGGGCAGCAGCAGCGTCGGTCTCGTAGTCTACCGGAGAGAAGAGGGGGAAGAAACAATGAATACCAAGTAAACAGATGCATATCGATGCATGACATGTCAAGAAGCGATGCTAGGCGTGCCCTAACGTGGTATGAGGTGATACCGACGTAAGGGGGGAAACATCCGGGAAAGTATTCCCGGTGTTTCGCGTTTTCGGACAGATGGACCGGAGGGGGAAAGTTGCGTGTTCGATAGGTTAGGGGTGTGTGGCGGACGAACGGACTGCGTATCCGGATTCGTCTCGTCGTTCTGAGCAACTTTCATGTTGAAAATATTTTAATCCGAATTACGGATTAAAAGATATGATTTTTAAAAGATTTTAACAATTTTGGAATTTAATTATTTATTTAATTAATTCGAAAAAATGTATTTATGACGTCAGCATGATGTCATGCTGACGTCAGCAGTCAACAGGGGTTGACTGAGTCAACCCTGACATGTGGGTCCAGTGGGACCCACCTGTCATTCTCTATTTAAATTAATTAGGGTTTAGGTTAATCTAATTACAGTTTAATTAAACTTAACTAGTTAATTAATTTAATTAAACCGGATTAATTAACTTAATTAATTAATTAATTAATTAATAATTTTATTAAATCATTTAATTTTATTAATTATATTTATTGTTTTTATTTATTTATTATTCATTATTTATTTATTATTATTTTTATTTTATTATTATTATTTATTTATTTTTTTTCATTTTTTTTTCCGTTCTGGGGGTGGGGCCCCCTAGTCAGTGGCCCGGGGGCCTTAGCGGGCACAGGGCGGTGCGGGTGCGGGTGCGAGCCCGACTGGGCACTGGGCACCCGTGCCCGAGGGCACCGCAGCGAGGGCGCGAGGCCCAGCTGCGTCGGCGGCCTCGCCCGACAGCGGCAGGGGGCGGGGAGCAGGGAAGGCCCCGGACGGCGACGGCCCTGGCGGGCGCGGCCAGGAGCCGCGGGAAGGAGGCGGTGGTGGCCGGGCGGTGCGTCGGGGCGGGCGAAGCGAGGTCGGGGCGAGGTGATGGGGGTTCAGGGGAGGAGGAGGAGCGAGGGAGGCCGGTGGCCACGGCGAGGGACACGGCGCCGGCCAAGAATGGGCGCAGGGCGCTGGGCGGAGGCGTCGAGGCTCGGGGCGGCCGGCGTGGTACGGTGGTGCCCGTGCACGTGGCCGAGGCGACCAGGGGGGAAAGGGCGCGGCGGCCGCGGCAGGGGAGCCGCACGGGGAGCGGGGAGGGGCCGGGGGTGGGACGGCGGCGTGGCCGCGGGTGGCCGGAGCCGGGGCGGAGCCGGCGACGGGGCTCCGGGCGCGGCGTCGTTCGGGAGGGGGGAGAGGGGAGCGACGGGGGGGGGGAGAGCTCACGGGGGGGGGCGCGGGGTCTCTGAGGCGTGCTCGGAGACGGTCGGGGGAGACCGATGAGGAGGAGGGCGGGGAGGCGGCCGTCCGGCGTCGCAGATCCGGCGAGGTGGGGTCCGGTGACGAAGAGGGCGGCGGTGGTGGAGACGACGGCGTCCGAGGCGAGCGCGGCGACGGCGGTTCGGCGTCGATGAGGAAGCGAGGCGGAGGGCGACGGGGTCCTCAGGCGGGGGGGGGGGGGGCGCGAGGCCAGGGGGGCGAGAAGGCGACGGCGATCCGGGGCGGTGGCGAGGGCCTCCTCCCTCGATCCCGATCCAGGTCGGGGAGAGGGGGAGATATTTTGGGGGGGGGGGTTTGTGGGGGTGTCGGTGGAGTGGGCGGGGGTGGTGTAGTGGATAAGGTGGGGGGGGGAGTGGCCGGCTGGGCCCTGGTGGTGGCCCAGTTGGCCTGTGGTCAGCTGGGCCGAAGCCCAGGGGGTTTCTTTTCTCTTTTTTTTGTATTGTTTTTCTGTTTTCCTTTTATTTATTTTCTTTTATGTTTTTTTATTTATCTATAAACACTTAGGCATTTAATAAAAATTTGTTTGTTGCATCATAATTACCCTTGTAATATTCGTCAACCACCGAACAATTTTATTTTAAATTTTGAAAACTTTTATTGTTTTCATCAATTTGAATTTTGAATTTGAACGGTTTCGAATTATTTCGAGGATAGCAACAGTAATCGGGATGACGTGCCATGATTAGCGTGGGATTACTGTAGCAAGATTATCCGGGCGTTACAGGGAGGATGATGAGGACATCAATACAATTGTTACACCCACAGCCCCTGCTGCTATACATACTGGACCAATTACTAGAGCTCGTGCACGCCAACTAAATTACCAGGTACTTTCGTTTCTTGGTAATGATTCTAATGTTCATGAGAATATGATGCTGCCGAAATTGGATACATTTGTTTTGCTTACAAATGAAGGGCCTAGCTTGGAGAAGGATGAACATTGGAGCAAGAACAAGCATGGAGATGATGGCATGCATAAGGGGAACAAGAACGGAGTTACAAGTGATGATTTCAGGACTTTGAAGCCACCATAATGGGTGCATGAAGCCTTGGACGAAATATACAAGATGCCACTTCATAAATTTCGTCCCGAGGCTATTTTAGGTGCTGCGTCACCTTATTATTGGGCCAGGCCCATGTAATTTCGAAATACATAAGTATAGGCTATTTTTAGAGTCCGTATGTGTGGGGAAACAAGAGATAGGGTTGATTTCGGACCCCTCCACCAAGGGCCACGAAATTCCCCCCTCTTCCTCCATATATACAGCCCTTAGGGCATCGTTTAGACTTTGGGTTTTGTTTAGATTAAAAGTTCGCCATAGCTGCAACTTCGCGTACTTCGTTTGTGTTCAACGACCAGACAAAGGCGTCACAGAACCCCACCTTGATCAATAAAGCTTTCATCTTATATTCGCAATATCCAGATTGCAATCTCAGTTTCTTGCTTGTTCTTCGTTTGCTCGCAGGAAACAGACCCTCGTGGTCAGGTTGATCGTGCTCCGGCGTGGTCAATAACCTCTCGGAGTTGGTTTAGCGATTGCTAAGGCGCGACGTCCTCGCACGTTTGTAGTCGGATCGTCAAAGTCGACTTCCACCAAAGCGAAATCCATCATCTCATCGAAAGACGGGACACCTCTACCTCTATCACATGCCCTATCAACTACCTCACTCTCTCTTTGTGGTGGTAGCTCGCTCCCTCCCTCCCTCTAGGTAGGTGCACTCAATGTCACATATAGTGGAGCCACTCAAATTACTGAAGTGGTGGTGGTGGTGGCCTCGAAATCATGATCCTTGAGTTGCTCCTTAGTCGTAGTCGTCACTGTTGGGGAACGTAGTAATTTCAAAAAAATTCCTACATACACGCAAGATCATGGTGATGGCATAGCAACGAGAGGGGAGAGTGTTGTCCACGTACCCTCGTAGACCGTAAGCGGAAGCATTATGACAACGCGGTTGATGTAGTCGTACGTCTTCATGATCCGACCGATCCAAGTACCGAACGTACGGCACCTCCGAGTTCAGCACACATTCAGCTCGATGACGATCCCCGGGCTCCGATCCAGCAAAGCTTCGGGGATGAGTTCCGTCAGCACGATGGCGTGGTGACGATGATGATGCTCCACCGGCGCAGGGCTTCGCCTAAACTCTGCGACGATATGACCGAGGTGGAATATGGTGGAGGGGGGCACCGCACACGGCTAAGGAACGATCCGTAGATCAACTTGTGTGTTATGGGGTGCCCCCCTGCCCCCGTATATAAAGGAGGGAGGGGAAGGTGCGGCCGGCCCCCTTGGGGTGCGCCTGGAGGAGTCCTACTCCCACCGGGAGTAGGACTCCCCCCTCTTGCCTTGGTGGAGAAGGAAAGGGGGGAGGGGAAAGAGGAAAGGGGGGCGCCCCCCCCCCTTCCTTGTCCTATTCGGACTAGGGGGGGAGGGGGCGCACGGCCAGCCCTGGCTGGCCCTCCTCTTCTCCCTCATGGCCCACTAAGGCCCATTAACCCCCGGGAGGGTTCCGGTAAGCCCCCGGTGTTCCGGTAAAATCCCGATTTCACCCAAAAACTTTCCGATGTCCAAACATAGGCTTCCAATATATCAATCTTTATGTCTCGACCATTTCGAGACTCCTCGTCATGTCTCTGATCTCATTCGGGACTCCGAACTCCTTCGGTACATCAAAACTCATAAACTCATAATATAACTGTCATCGTAACGTTAAGCGTGCGGACCCTACGGGTTCGAGAACTATGTAGACATGACCTAGAACTATTCTCGGTCAATAACCAATAGCGGAACCTGGATGCCCATATTGGTTCCTACATATTCTACGAAGATCTTTATCGGTCAAACCGCATAACAACATACATTGTTCCCTTTGTCATCGGTATGTTACTTGCCCGAGATTTGATCGTCGGTATCCAATACCTAGTTCAATCTCGTTACCGACAAGTCTCTTTACTCGTTCCGTAATGCATCATTCCGTAACCAACTCATTTGGTCACATTGCTTGCAAGGCTTATAAAGATGTGCATTATCGAGAGGGCCCAGAGATACCTCTCCGACAATCGGAGTGACAAAACCTAATCTCGAAATATGTCAACTCAACATGTACCTTCGGAGACACCTGTAGTACTCCTTTATAATCACCCAGTTACGTTGTGACGTTTGGTAGTACCCAAAGTGTTCCTCCGGTAAACGGGAGTTGCATAATTCTCATAGTTACAGGAACATGTATAAGTCATGAAGAAAGCAATAGCAACATACTAAACAATCAAGTTCTAGGCTAACGAAATGGGTCATGTCAATCACATTATTCTCCTAATGATGTGATCCCATTAATCAAATGACAACTCTTTTGTCCATGGCTAGGAAACATAACCATCTTTGATAAACAAGCTAGTCAAGTAGAGGCATACTAGTGACACTATGTTTGTCCATGTATTCTCACATGTATTATGTTTCCGGTTAATACAATTCTAGCATGAATAATAAACATTTATCATGAAATAAGGAAATAAATAATAACTTTATTATTGCCTCTAGGGCATATTTCCTTCAGTCACCGCGCTGTCTTGAAAAAGAGTCGTGGTATACTCGGCGTCGTCAATGCCACAAGAGGGATGGTGGTGAAGTTGAACTTTGGAGCGTCATCTTGGAGCTCGTCGGGCTTGGACTTCTCGGTGGTACTAGCCTCATGCTCGCCGTCGTGGAGCATGGTCGTCGCGAAGTGTTCTTGGAGTCGAGTAGACTTGGACTTCTTGAGTTCTTGCTCCGCCTTGAGAGCACCAAAGTACATGTCATTGAGGAACTCGCAGTTGTTGGTGAAGAGAGTCTTGGCGATGTTGTTGTTCAATCCCATCGTGAAGTAGAACTTCATCCAAATGGGGTCGTCTACACTAGCGCGTCACAAGGCTTTCTTCATGTTCTTCAAGTACTCGTCGAAGGTCTTGGATCCTTGTATGGTGTTCTCCAATTGGCGTCGAAGATGTTCCTTGTAGGTGGAATGCACAAATTCTTGTTGCATCGCTTTCTTCATCTTGGGCCACCTCATGTTGAAGCTCTTCGAATGTGTGTGAAGCCACCATGTCGATGCGTAGTCATGGAAGGTACTTGTGGAGCACTTCACTTGATCTTCAGAGGGGACTTGGCGTAGCTTCAGGTAGTCTTTCATCTTGTGCTCCCACTCGAGGTAGTCTTCGACGTCATGAGACCCAAAGAATGGAACCCCAAGCTTGTGGAAGTGGTGTACTTGAGATTGTGGAGTAGGAGAAGATGTCGTACGTCCGAAGGCAAAGATGCCCTGAAGTCACTTGGCAAAGACGCCAATGTTGTTGAAGAAGCCGCAACCTTGGGGTCAATGGTGCTATTCTGTATGGCCTGTGCGCACGGGGTGTAGGAGGTCGTGTGCACGAGGTCCTATGGGCACGGGGGCCGCAGTCCCGTGTGCACAGGGTTGGCAGAGAAGCGAACGCACTCTTTGGAAGGGTGCTCTTCCATTCTTGTGGTACGCCCTTGATGGCCTTGAGCTTCGTGGTCTTGTTGGTGTTGATGTTGTGGTGTACTTGAGCGTCTTCTCGAAGATGATGAAGACCACTTGTGGTTGTTGAAGAGGACGCTGAGCTCCTCCACATGCTTGTCCATCTTGGCATTGATGAGGTTCTTCATGGCATCAAACTCGTCGTCGTGGTTGTAGACCCGAGATGATGTGCTTTGCCTATCCATCACAAGACTTGAGCAAAGGTGAGTAGGAAATGAGATAAACAATAACAAGCTTATTTTTCCCAAAGTTGAGGATATATCTCGTGTCACTCGATGTGAAATGAAAGAATAGCGGAATTGGTACCATACTAGTTCACTCACACCTATAAAGTAAAGCTTATCGAGTGGCTTGGTTAGCACAAGTGGCACAAATTCATGCAAATTGAAGTCCAAGATATGTAGATGTTGAAATAAATCCAAAGGACTCAAAATGCAAAGCAAGTGATCACAAATATAGAGGAGGAAATAAAGAAACACACTCGGTGGGATAATGGGGCTTGTGCAACTATAGGGATGAGCAATACAAAATTTCCTAATGAATACTAAGCTCGTGTTACACAAACAGTAGGACATCACTAGCTTGATTGTACACCTGGACCAGATTCACCACTTGGCTCCATCCTATATGTATGCAAGATGAACGTTTCCTATTCCATGTATCCTCATGCACAACTATCTCTTTTGATGCTCAACTCTCTTTTGCTTATAAGCTTATGATCATTCTTTTCTTGCTTAAACATTTCTTCTTTTTTTTAATCTTTTTTGCTCTTCTCTTCATTTCCTCTATGCTTATTGAGACTCAACCACAAACATGAGATAAGTATCGCAATATATGCATGGGAGCAAGCAATTGCACTATATGATATTTCCAATGATGCAACAATATTATATTATATCACTAAGGTGCACAAGTTTTCGCAAAACCCAACAATACTCATATAGCTAGTCTCAATAGGTATGCAGGTATGCGCAAAGATGGTGAGGCTATCAAGATGTAATGGCAAGGAAGAAGTTTATGAAGGAATGGATACCTTCGTCACACTTAACCTTTCATGAAGTTGGGGGTAACCGGCCTTGCTTCCGGTTGAAGATGGTATCAAAGGATGGATGGTCATCGTCGATGTGGAAGCTGGTGGTGTATGTAGTCGATGGAGAGATACAAGTCACCGGTGCTCGATGAAGATGCAAACGTTCCTAAGTAACGAAACACCTTAGAAGACTCAAATCACAACTCAAACAACCACAAATGCAATAGGAACCAAAATGGGTTAGTTTGCGGAAGTTCTATGTGGTGGTATGAAAGTTATGGTGGAAAGCCTATGCAAGGATGCAAAAATGCACAAAATTTGATGGAGTCAAATGGTGGTAAAACCAAGATGAGCAGCTCGGGCACGTCGCTACCTTTCCAACGAGCCAAAGAACACCCAAATCGAAGCTCGAAAGTGGGAGATATGACCGAAACGGTGGAACAATGCTGGCTGATTCTGGGAGGGCCGTGCGCAAGGGGTCTTAGGACCGTGGACATGGGGTCCCGTGTGCATGCTACAAGGACGTGGGCACAGGGGTCCAAGAACTTTTCGGGAGCCCGTGGACACGGGGGTGGCGGAAATTTTGCGATTTTGAAGTCAAAATTGAATGGGGAAAGAAAAATTAGGCTATGGCGACAGAATAGAAGGTAGATCTACTTGCTAAACACTAGATCGATGGATTGAAATCAACAAAAACTCACAAGGAACGATAAATCAAAAAAAAATTGGTATGGCCGTTTTTGTGGGGAGCTTCCGAAATCGGGCAAGAACAAGCAAAATTAGGCTAGAAAATGCTGTGGAAGACTCCAAATTCATGATCAACCTTGCTCATGATACCAAGATATTGTAGGGTGGAGACCCTAAGTGGATATCTTTCATGGATTGGAGGGGGATCCGAAGAATGCGAAGAACATGAAGAACAAGAGGAGAAATCACAAGAGGAACACTCAAGAACAAGTCCAGTCACACATCCACTAGACTCACAAACACATGAGATTCACAAGGTACAAGAACAATCAAAGGGAAACAAGATACATGGTAAAGTTTATGATGAGGACATGACTACCTTGGATATGACAAAAAATATTGCATATATGCATATTTGTCAGGTGATTTCTAGTGCAAACTATTCAATAATCTATTTATGTTATCCAGAACAAAAATACTTCACACACTTTTGTGTTTTATCTAATTGCAGGTGTATGGGACATTTGTACAATCCACATATGAAGATAAGGAAGAAAGAGATGTTTATTTGCTGTCCAAAAAGTTCTCTCACGTCACTTTTGGCCCAAGAGAAGATAGAGTCCAAGTCTCTCACGTTCTGAATTCAGATTCGGAGTGCACAGACATACCTGACTCAAAACGCACACAAGTTTTTCATACGGACTCCGAATTGGGTGATTCTTTTTTTGTTGGAAACTAGATTTCGTGCACTTTCCAACCCAATTGGAATCACCTTCAAATTCGTCCGGAGCGTTGAGTTGTGGACGAAACAATCTGATGCTGCAGCAGAATCCGAGTCAAACTACAAGTCCAAAGGTGTTACGTCACCTCCACGTGGGCCCATGAGCCTTGTACGACCTAGGGTTAGTTTTAGGCTGCCTTGGGACGTCCTCCCACCTCCTTGGCCGCCACCCCTTGCTCCTATATAAGTAGATCCATCTAGTAGCTTTTCCTGGGGATTTGTTTAGTTAAAAGTTAGCCATTGCAACTTCGTGTACTTCGTTTGTGTCCAACGACCAGACCAAGACCGCTTATGGATCCCCACCATTATCAATACCTCATATATATTTGCAATATTCAGATTGCTTTATCATATTCTTGCTCGTTCTTCGATTGCTTGCAGGAATAGACCTTCGTGGTCAGGCTGATCGTGCTTCCGGCATCGTCAGTAACCTCAGGAGATTGGTTTAGCGATTGCTAAGGCGCAACGTCGTGCACGTTTGTAGTCGGATCGTCAAAGTCGTCTCCACCAAATCGATAGTTATCATCTCATCGAAAGATCGGGACACCCTCGCCTCTATCAAGTGGTATCAGTTTTCAGGTTGCTCGGTGAGAATTTCCAGTTTTTCTTAGATTAGATTTATTTTCTTACCTATTGTCCAAGAAAAAGCCACAAAAAAAGTTAGATCTGTTCATCCTTTATCCAAGCCAGTCTGAGCCTTTCCAATTTTCTATTCATTGCTTGCATAGTTGAATTATCGGTTGCATCGTCGTGTCAGTTGCTGGTCTTAGTGTCTAGTTCCTTTAGAGTTTCGAGTTCTGTTCACATTAGTCACGCCGCCACTGCATCATTATCCCTTCCGCCGTCCACCATGCCATCTATTAATTTCCACCATGTGCTACGCACTGTTCATTGTCATAATCATAGTTGAGGTCATTCACATCTTCGCCTGATCCAATCTGCATCTTATCTAGTTTGTCTTGGAAAGAGGGGGAAAAAAAAGAGAGAGAAAAAAAAAAGAGAAAAAAGGAAAGAAAAAAAAAGAAAAAGAGAGAGAAGAAAAAGAAAAAAAAAGCGTGAGAAAAAAAAGAGAGAAGAAAAAAAAATTGGATCTATCTAGAATGAATCTCGTACCTGAATTCGGATTGGAATCTGTTTTGCGCACTGTTCAGTAAAACAGGTGTATCTTCCTCATACGAAGTCCGTTTTGGCTCCGTGAGTACTCAAATTGAAGCTAGCGACGAGCCGCATCTAAATAGTTGCAGAAGCTAGTTCAATATTTGACACCTCAAAATCGGCTTCTAAATAGGTCTTTTTGCTCTCCGAAGTTCATAAACACAGCTTGTTCCAATTTTTCAGGCCAGTTTTAGAATTCTTTGACTCCTCATATCAACTTGGAATTGAGTGATTCTTTTTGCATTGGAAAGCTTGAGTTAATAGCATTCTTTGAAAGAATTTATCAGAAAATTGTCTTAAACTTTTCAAGAGGAAAGTTGGAGAGAGAGTTGTTGTATATCCTGCTTAGCAGTTGTTTTTCATCATTATCTTCACTGCGTTGTGATATTCACTTATATCTTGCTGTCAAGAGCTACTTAGTATCCTTCATTGATGCTAGTTGTGCTACGCCGTGACCTCATTAGTGTTCTAGGCTCGCGTCTCTAGTACGGTCTAGCCTAGGACCAACACAGTACCGTCGTTGAGCGTTTATTCAACATTGCATCTTTGAATTGATTATTGCTAATCTTTTGCTACCATATATAGCCAACCCAGCTCCACATATTTCTACACCGTGTATACGTACGCTCCCCTGGCAATCGCTTTACTCAATATTCGGAGTTACTTGACACCGCTGGTTGCCGATCACCGCCTGCTGCATGGTAAGAACTTGTAAGACATTGATATTTGCTTTACTGTGAGCGTTTTACCACCACATCCTAGTAGTTATAGGAACATTATTTTTGGGTTTTGTTTCTTGTTCTACTAATCATGACAGGATCCAGAGTCAATTCATGGGCTTTGTCGATCGCGGGAGACGTGCCACCACCTTTGCAAATACCACAACCGTCACGAGAGGTGCACAAACATCCAAATGCACATGATCAGGTTAATGTATCTATACCACCATTTAATGGCCGTTTTAAACCTGCTTTATATATTGAATGGGAGTTTGACATAAAAAATATATTTGCTTCCCATAATTTCGATGAACATAAAAAGGTTAAGGTTGCGGTTGGTTCTTTCACTGGTTATGCTTTGGTTTGGTGGAGTGAATATTGTCGGTTACATCCTGATTATATACCTACTACTTGGGATGATTTGAAACTTGCCATGCGACATACTTTCGTCCCTGCTTATTATACTCGTGACATGATTAAGAAGTTGCAACACTTAAAACAAGGTAGTGAAACTGTAACAAAATATTATGATGATTTACAAACTACCTTGTTGCATTCCTCTTTAGAAGAAAGTGAAGATGATTTTATGGATAGATTTTGGGGAGGATTAAACCGTGATATTCAAGAGATACTAATTCATGAAGAGTGTTATCCTATGGACCATTTGTTTCATCTTGCTTGCAAAGCTGAACAGGAAATAAAACGACGTGTTGGCCACGAGGAGAACAAGCGCACGGTGCACATTCCAAGAGTTGATATGATTGTTCCTTCAACTACTAGGCATACTATGACAACCACATCCATTGTTGTCAGGACTACATCACCTCCACCATGTGACACATCACCCTCGAGAGTGGCTACATCATCTGAGTTGATCATAAGAGGTAATGACAAAGGTACTGATCTTCCATCTCTACATGAGAATGATGAATGCCTTGTCAATTTGAATGCACCATCTGATGAGCTACCCACTACTTTGATCACACCACCTATTTTAGAGGACTACGTTGATAATTTGACTTTGCCATGTGATCAAACAACTGAAATACCAACAATTTTGAGTGCACCCATTGAATTAACTATTGATGCAAAAGAACCAATGTATAATCATTTTGATATGACCTCTAATCTTGGTGATGATTCTGTGTTGAATGACTTATTGCATGTTTGCTTATTTAAGCATGTTGTAGCATGTAAATTTGATGCAAGTAAGGTTTATTCACCAATGTTGGGATGGTTTAATGATGAACATTGTCAATCTTTTGAAATAAATAAGAGCTTCACTTATATGTGCAAACTGAGTTGCAATATTTTCATGACTTCTACTTCTTGTGCTAATTTTTTGGCTTTAGATTTTATGAACTATGCAAGTTACTCATCTATTCATGTGTCATATATGCAAAAATCAAGGGAAGTAAAAATGGATGACATATACATATACAACATGTACACCTTGTCTCTTTTGTTAGCCACATTTCAGATTAAGCAACGCCGAGGACGGCTTTATTTTCAAGAAGGGGAGGATGATGAGGACATGACTACCTTGGATATGACAAAAAATATTGCATATATGCATATTTGTCAGGTGATTTCTAGTGCAAACTATTCAATAATCTATTTATGTTATCCAGAACAAAAATACTTCACACACTTTTGTGTTTTATCTAATTGCAGGTGTATGGGACATTTGTACAATCCACATATGAAGATAAGGAAGAAAGAGATGTTTATTTGCTGTTCAAAAAGTTCTCTCACGTCACTTTTGGCCCAAGAGAAGATAGAGTCCAAGTCTCTCACGTTCTGAATTCAGATTCGGAATGCACAGACATACCTGATTCAAAACGCACACAAGTTTTTCATACGGACTCCGAATTGGGTGATTCTTTTTTTGTTGGAAACTAGATTTCGTGCACTTTCCAACCCAATTGGAATCACCTTCAAATTCGTCCGGAGCGTTGAGTTGTGGACGAAACAATATGATGCTGCAGCAGAATCCGAGTCAAACTACAAGTCCAAAGGTGTTACGTCACCTCCACGTGGGCCCATGAGCCTTGTACGACCTAGGGTTAGTTTTAGGCTGCCTTGGGACGTCCTCCCACCTCCTTGGCCGCCACCCCTTGCTCCTATATAAGTAGATCCATCTAGTAGCTTTTCCTGGGGATTTGTTTAGTTAAAAGTTAGCCATTGCAACTTCGTGTACTTCGTTTGTGTCCAACGACCAGACCAAGACCGCTTATGGATCCCCACCATTATCAATACCTCATATATATTTGCAATATTCAGATTGCTTTATCATATTCTTGCTCGTTCTTCGATTGCTTGCAGGAATAGACCTTCGTGGTCAGGCTGATCGTGCTTCCGGCATCGTCAGTAACCTCAGGAGATTGGTTTAGCGATTGCTAAGGCGCAACGTCGTGCACGTTTGTAGTCGGATCGTCAAAGTCGTCTCCACCAAATCGATAGTTATCATCTCATCGAAAGATCGGGACACCCTCGCCTCTATCAGTTTATCCCAAATCTATGAAGGATATGAGGTCATGATGATCTAGATAGATCCTTCCCTCAAGGGGGTCTTGAATCCCTAGGGATCTTCTCTCTCTCAAGAGGAATCCCGCAAGGGGAGGTACATGAGCTAAGCTCTAATGTCTAGATCTATTCTTAGCTTCATCTAAATGGAGGAGATGGAGGAGTATATATAGCCCTAGGGGATGAAGGGGGTAAGTAGAGGCGTAGTGGGCATTACATGGGCAAAGCCCGCAGTTGCACACAGGCAGCCCCGTGCGCATGGGGTATCCAGGTGGCCAGCGACTTAGCCCGTGCACATGGGCTTGTACTGTGGGCACGGGGGTCCCGTGTGCATGGGGTTGCGCGCCTTCACTTCCAGAAGGTTTATGGGTGGCCCGTGGGTACGGGGTTCGGTAGGCCCATGCGCACGGGGTCGCCTGGGAGCTGCAGCCTTCTTCTTGGTGGCTGCCTCCTTCCTTGTGGCCTTGGGGTTCTTCCGTGTACGTGTAGATATTGTTACGAATGTGTGTTTTTGCGGTACTGTATCTACAAGACCCTCCATAGGAACCAGACCCCTGTCTGGGATTCCCAGGCTAATCATCGAAGCCCATGTGGAACTACAAGTGAGACTGAAGTCTCCTCTTCAAAAACATAAATTAAGCAAACGTGGGTACAATTGTACTCAGCAAGACATACATCATAACTAGCTACATATGCATCAGTATCAACAATGGGGTGGTGGAGTTTAACTACACCAAGCCAGCTTTGACTCGACGGTTATTCTGAACTATGACTACCAACAATTTCTTTGAGGTAAGAAAGCGCACATGATTCCACATAGTCACCGTATCAATACACCACTATGGGTCTGCTCCGTTTCCCTATGAGAACGCCATCCATAACACTCATGCTTGTCTTGCACATTTTGTAGTATCCACTTTAAGTTATCTATAAACCATATAAGTTTTCCAAGTAGTCCATATCCGAGGATGCGGCTATCTAAATAGATCATTAACCATGCAGGGGTGTATTCTTCACACACACTCTCACCACTTACCACCATATACACATCATGTATCTCGGCAACCTTCAAGCGGAGGCCTGGCGAGGTGGTCGGCCATGACCTGACTAACCACACAAGATTCTAGTCTAGCTTTGTCCTCTATTTGAGGTTGTATCCACAAGGGAAGTTCGGTCGAGGTTTCTATCACGACCTCAAATGATGTGAGCAGGGTTCCCAAGTCCACCTTAAGAGATGTTACTATGCTTGGTACACCGTGCCATGGTGCCTACCATAACAAAGCCTACCACTCCGGTCAGCGCAAAGTATGCCCCCAACACATCCTACAAACACCAGAAACTAGTTGCAACTCCTGGACAAAGATCAAGGAGATTAATAAATCGAGAGCGGTCATATTTCAGGGCTCCATGTGTGGTAGCAACTGTTTTGGATCACAAACACAAAACTCAGTTGCTAAGGACGGTTTTAATGAGACAACCCACCATGTATTCCTACATGACCTCTCATCGCTACCTTTACCAGAACATGTTCACACACTTAGCTCTCAACAGTAGGACATGTTCACCACCATTCCAATCCATCCAAGCTGAATCACACATGACACAACTCTAAGCATAGCAAGCATAGCAGGCAGGCATGAATGAGTAGGCACATCATGGCTCAAACAATTCCTACTCATGCTAGTAGGCTTTACTAAATACTATGGCAAAGATAGGTCATGCAGAGGAATGGGTTCAACTATCACCACATGTAATAGTTGAATCGTTGTTGTCCTAATGTATTAAAATAGAGCAAGAGCGAGAGACTGGGATAGTATCGAAATGCTCAATGGGGTTTTGCTTACCTGGCACTTCTAAAGATAGTATAGCTCTTCATCGGTGTCGACTATCACAATGTTCGAATTGTTGGAAATATGCGCTAGAGGCAATAATAAAATTGTTATTATCATATTTCCCGTTCATGATAAATGTTTATAATTCATGCTAGAATTGTAATGATGGGAAACTTAAATACATGTGTGAATACATAAACCACACAGTGTCCCTAGTGAGCCTCTACTAGGCTAGCTTGTTCATCAAAGATGGTTATGGTTTGCTAACCATAGACATGAGTTGTCATTTGATAACGGGATCATATCATTAGGAGAATGATGTGATGGACATACCCAATCGTAAGCTTAGCATCCGATCGTTTAGTTATTTGCTATAGCTTTCTTCATGTCAAGTATTAGTTCCTTGGACCATGAGATCATGCCACTCTCGGATAGCGGAGGAATACTTTGTGTGCTATCAAACGTCACTTCGTAACTAGGTGACCATAAAGGTGCTCCACAGGTGATAGAGGCAGAGGTGTCCCGTCTTTCGATGAGATGATGGATTTCGCTTTGGTGGAAGTCGACTTTGACGATCCGACTACGAACGTGCAAGGACGTCGCGCCTTAGCAATCGCTAAACCAACTCCGAGAGGTTATTGACCACGCCGGAGCACGATCAACCTGACCACGAGGGTCTGTTTCCTGCGAGCAAACGAAGAACAAGCAAGAAACTGAGATTGCAATCTGGATATTGCGAATATAAGATGAAAGCTTTATTGATCAAGGTGGGGTTTTGTGACGCCTTTGTCTGGTCGTTGAACACAAACGAAGTACGCGAAGTTGCAGCTATGGCGAACTTTTAATCTAAACAAAACCCAAAGTCTAAACGATGCCCTAAGGACTGTATATATGGAGGAAGAGGGGGGAATTTCGTGGCACTTGGTGGAGGGGTCCGAAATCAACCCTATCTCTTGTTTCCCCACACATACGGACTCTAAAAATAGCCTATACTTATGTACTTCGAAATTACATGGGCCTGGCCCAATAATAAGGTGATGCAGCACCTAAAATAGCCTCGGGACGAAATTTATGAAGTGGCATCTTGTATATTTCGTCCAAGGCTTCATGCACCCATTATGGTGGCTTCAAAGTCCTGAAATCATCACTTGTAACTCCGTTCTTGTTCCCCTTGCGCATGCCATCATCTCCATGCTTGTTCTTGCTCCAATGTTCATCCTTCTCCAAGCTAGGCCCTTCATTTGTAAGCAAAACAAATGTATCCAATTTAGGCAGCATCATATTCTCATGAACATTAGAATCATTACCAAGAAACGAAAGTACCTGGTAATTTAGTTGGCGTGCACGGGCTCTAGTAATTGGTCCAGTATGTATAGCAGCAGGGGCTGTGGGTGTAACAATTGTATTGATGTCCTCATCATCCTCCCCTTCTTGAAATGAAGTCGTCCTCGACGGAAGTTCATCTTCCTCACCCAAATAAGGCTTCAAATCTGCAATGTTAAAAGTGGGACTAACCCCAAAATCTGCAGGCAGCTCAAGTTTATATGCATTATCATTTATTTTCTCTAACACCTTAAAGGGACCATCAGCACGTGGCATTAGCTTTGATTTGCGCAAATCAGGAAATCTATCCTTACGCAAATGTAACCAAACAAGATCTCCAGGTGCAAACACAACATGTTTTCTACCCTTATCTCCAGCAAGTTTATATTTAGCATTCATACGCTCAATGTTTTCCTTAGTTAACTCATGCATTTTTAAAATCAATTCAGCACGTTGTTTAGCATCAAAATTAACCTTCTCCGAAGATGGAAGAGGCAACAAATCAATAGGTGCACGAGGTAGGAAACCATACACAACTTCAAAAGGGCACATCTTAGTAGTAGAATGCAATGAACGATTATAAGCAAATTCAATATGAGGCAAGCATTCCTCCCATATTTTCTTATTATTCTTCAAAACAGCCCTAAGCATAGTAGACAACGTTCTATTGACTACTTCAGTTTGTCCATCAGTTTGGGGGTGACAAGTAGTACTAAAAAGCAGTTTAGTCCCCAACTTAGCCCATAAACATCTCCAAAAGTGGCTAAGAAATTTAGTATCACGATCTGAAACAATAGTATTTGGCACACCATGCAAGCGAATAATTTCACGAAAGAACAAATCAGCAACATTAACAGCATCATCGCTTTTATGACATGGTATAAAGTGTGCCATTTTCGAGAATCTATCCACGACAACAAATATGCTATCCCTCCCCTTCTTTGTTCGAGGTAAACCTAAAACAAAGTCCATAGATATATCCTCCCAAGGAACACTAGGTACAGGCAAAGGCATATATAAACCATGAGGATTGAGTCGTGACTTAGCTTTTTGACATGTAGTGCATCGAGCAATAAAACGCTCAACATCCCGTCTCATCTTTGGCCAAAAGAAATGTGTAGCAAGTACGTCCTCCGTCTTCTTCACGCCAAAGTGTCCCATTAATCCTCCTCCATGCGCCTCCTGCAACAACAAAAGACGAACGGAGCTAGCTGGAATGCATAGCTTGTTAGCACGAAACACAAATCCATCGTTAACGACAAACTTGTTCCACATTCTTCCTTCTTTACAATTCTACATTACATCTTTAAAATCAGCATCATGCACATATTGATCTTTGATGGTCTCTAAACCAAATATTTTGAAGTCAAGTTGTGAAAGCATAGTATAGCGACGAGACAATGCATCAGCAATAACATTTTCTTTTCCCTTCTTGTGTTTAATGACATAAGGGAAAGTCTCAATGAATTCAACCCATTTAGCATGTCTACGATTCAGTTTAGCTTGACTTTTAATATGTTTCAAAGATTCATGATCAGAATGTATAACAAATTCTTTGGGCCATAAATAATGTTGCCATGTTTCTAAAGTCCGAACAAGAGCATATAATTCTTTATCATAAGTAGAATAATTCAGACTAGGCCCACTCAATTTTTCAGAAAAGTATGCAACAGGTTTGCCATCTTGTAATAACACACCTCCTAATCCAATTCCACTAGCATCACATTCAAGCTCAAAAGTCTTATTAAAATCAGGAAGTTGGAGTAAAGGAGCATGTGTCAACTTATCTTTCAATACCGTGAAGGCTTCTTCCTGTGCGGTACCCCAAACAAAAGGCACATCCTTCTTTGTAAGCTCGTTGAGAGGTGCAGCAATGGTGCTGAAATCTCTCACAAAACGCCTATAGAATCCAGCGAGGCCAAGAAAACTCCTCACTTGTGTGACCGTTTTGGGCTGCGGCCAACTCTCAATAGCTTCAATCTTGGCTTTGTCAACTTCAATTCCCTGTGGAGTAACAACATAGCCAAGAAAAGATACTCGGTCGGTGCAAAAGGTGCACTTCCCAAGGTTACCAAACAAACGTGCATCACGTAGAGCAATAAAAACAGCACGTAAATGTTCCAAATGTTCTTCCAAAGATCTGCTATAAATCAATATGTCATCAAAGTAAACTACCACAAATCGTCCAATGAAAGCACGTAAAACTTCGTTCATTAATCTCATGAAAGTACTAGGTGCATTAGTTAACCCAAAAGGCATGACTAACCACTCATATAATCCAAACTTAGTTTTAAATGCTGTTTTCCATTCATCTCCCAATTTCATACGAATTTGATGGTAGCCACTACGCAAATCAACTTTGGAGAATATTGTAGAGCCACTCAATTCATCAAGCATATCATCTAGCCTAGGAATAGGATGACGATAACGAATAGTAATATTATTAATGCCTCTACAATCAACACACATACGTGATGTACCATCCTTTTTCGGCACTAGAATAATAGGAACAGCACAAGGACTAAGGGATTCGCGTATATAACCTTTGTCGAGAAGCTCTTGTACTTGACGCATAATCTCCTTCGTCTCCTCTGGATTGGTACGGTATGGTGCACGGTTTGGCAGTGAAGCACCGGGAATTAAGTCAATCTGATGCTCAATCCCTCGAATAGGCGGTAATCCCGGTGGCACGTCTTGTGGAAAAACGTCAGCGAACTCCTGCAAAATGTTAGTGACAGCAGGAGGCAAAGAGGAAGGCACGTCCTCGAATGAAAATAATGCCTCTTTGCACACAAAAGCATAGCAAACAGATTTGCTGAAATCTAGCTCATCAATATCAGATTTGGTGGCAAATAAACATGCACTTTTTAATTTAATTTCAGAAGCAACACTAGATGGTTTATTATTAGGCTTCATTTGTTGCTCAAATTCTTTTGCCACAATCTGATTTTCACTCTTATTCTTCTCCTGTTGTGCTTTATTAGCTCTATTAATATCATCTTTCAAAATGGAATCAGGAGTCATAGGAAGCAAAGTAATATTTTTATCCTTATGAACAAGAGTATAGTGATTGTTTCTACCATGGTGTACAGAATTTTTATCAAATTGCCATGGTCTACCAAGTAATAAGGAACATGCTTGCATAGGTACCACATCACAATCAACATAATCAGCATATGTAGAGATACTAAAATGCACACGAACAGTACGTGTTACCTTAACCTTGCCGCTGTTGTTGAACCATTGGATGTAGTAAGGATGTGGATGTGGTCTTGTGGTGAGAGAAAGCTTCTCCACCATCTCCATGCTAGCCAAATTGTTGCAGCTCCCTCCGTCTATTATGACGCGCACAGAACGTTCCTTCACAACTCCCTTGGTATGGAACAAATTGTACCTCTGATTTTGCTCAGCTTGTGTGACCTGCACACTCAAAACACGTTGAGAAACTAAACATTCATACCTGTCAGCGTCTTCAGGAGCCATGTATTGCGTCTCATGATCAGAATCATCTCCACCATGTTCTTCACGTGTAATAAGAGCCAAAGTCTCCTCATCATAGTCACTAGCGGACTCATATCCACCATCCGCGGTAGCAATCATCACATGCGGAGATTTGCATTCTCTCGCATAATGACCTCCTCCCTTACAACGACGACAAATAATATCACTTGTGTGCCCTGTTGATGCCATGGAAGAAGAAGAACGCTGTGCAGGCCCCGCAGGTGCGCTCTTGGCAGATAATGGTGGTTGTGCCTGTTTTCTTGTATCACGGCTGGAGGTGGCACCGGATGGAGGTGCTGGTGCAGTTGAAGTAGAAGATGCACGTGGCGTCCATGATGAAGGTCGGCCTGCAGAAAAGTTAGTTCGCCCCAATGCTTGTCGATCCTGCACTTCACGTTCAGCTTTACAAGCAAGATGGAATAAACGAGTGATATTAGTATACTCCTTATAGTCTAGAATGGTCTGAATCTCTCTATTTAATCCACCCAGAAAACGTGCAAGCATAGCTTCATTCTCCTCAACAATACCACATCTAATCATGCCAGTTTGTAATTCCTGATAATATTCTTCTACAGATTTTTTCCTTGTCTTAAACGCTGCAATTTTTGAAGCAATTCACGTTGATAATATGGTGGAACCCAACGCGTACGCATAGCAGTTTTCAAAGCAGCCCAAGTAGTTGGAATAGGATATAATCTACAATGTTCAGACCACCATACACATGCAAAACTAGTGAAAGCACAAACAGCAGCAGCAACTCGTCTCTCCTCAGGATATTGTAAACATGTAAATTGTTGTTCAGTTTCTAACTCCCAAGTAAGATATATATCAGGAACATATCTACCCTCAAATGGTGGAATATTCAATTTCAGTTTAGGAATATGGACATCATCTCGTACCTGAGGTGGTGGTGCAGGCCTACCATTACGAATATATACCTGAGGTCGACCTGCTGGTGGTGGTACAGGTGGCTGCACGTAGTGTTGATTTTGATCAACCTCATCCTCATAATCTCCCACATAATCATCCTCCTCCACATCAGCAGCAGGAGCCATAGAAGTATCAACAGCAGCACCAACAGTTTGGCCAAATGCAAGAGGAACACGGCTTGCTCGGCGGAGGTCTGCTTCGCGACATGGAGGTAGTCGTTGTTGTTGTTGTTGGAGAGGTGCGTTAGGTGCAGCGGGTGGTGGTGGTGGAAGACGCGCGAGCAATTCATTAAACTTGTTATCGAGCTTTGTTTCGAACGTCTTCTCAAGGCCAGTGATCTTCTCCATGGCCTCTTCAAAATTGTTCAGCACATCTTGCACCTGTTCAGTCATCATTTGCTGAAACTTATCATGAAGCTCCTTGTTCGATAAATTCTCCCAGTCAATCTCGTCGGCTTGTGATCCTGGCATGGTTAGCAGCAATAGAAACACACAAGAATATGATCCTACAGACTACGAACAAGTGGTGGTGGTGGGTGTCACAAATCCGTCAAGCAAATCTCAAATTCTTACCAGTTCTTACCCAGCAGTAGGCGGTGATCGGCAACCGTTGTAGTCAAAAACTCTCAAAGCTTGGATAGAGCGATTACCAGGGAGAGTCAAACGCACGACGTAGATGTATGTGGAGCTGGGAAGGCTTATAATATGGTAGCAAAAAGGGTCAGCAATAATCAATTCAGAGATGCAAAGTTGAATAAACGCTCAACGACGGTACTGTGCTGGTCCTAGGCTAGACTGTGCTAGAGACGCGAGCCTAGAACACTAACAAAATCACGGCGCGGCACGTAAACAAGGGAAAAGCACACTCTGGAATTTTTTTTTCGCTTTTTTTTGCGCTCTCTTTTTTTTTGCGCTGCTTTTTTTTGCGCTCTCTTTTTTTTTGCGCTGCTTTTTTTTTGCGAAAAATCACTATAATGGCGAGTGTCTCAAAACTCTTCTTAGCTCAAACTGACAGGATGGGCATGAAATTTTTTCGACTAATTTTTTTTTTGACTGCCCGGACCCATAAACTGGAAACGGGTCAAAAAAAACTTCCTATAATGGCACCTGTCTCAAAACACTCAGAAACACCTAAAAATAGGATAGCTAGAAATTTTTTCGAAAAATGCGTTTTCGAAAATTTTTGGGCCTAAACGGAGCGTGGCTACCCGACTCGGATTTTTTTGACCAATTTTTTTTTTGCCGAAACCTACTCCGGCAAGGAAACACGAATCGGAATCTAGATGGATCTCGAAAACAAACCTAATATGACAAGAACTCGGATTGGTGGTGGATATATGGTGGTAGATGGCAGCGGTGGTGGTATATGACAGCTGTGGTGGTATATGGATACGGATTCGAAGCGGTGGCGGATAAGCGGTCGTGGTAGATGGCAGGGGTGATAATGATGGTGCGGCGGCGGCGTGACAACTTATGACCAGAACTCGAAACTCTAAAAGACTAGACTCTAAGACCAGCAACTAGACACGACGATGCAACCGCAAATTCAACAAAGCAAAACCCTAAAAAGATTATGCAAAGGCTCAGATTGGTTCGGATATGATGAACTAACCCTAATTTTTTTTGTGGCTTTTTCGTGGACTGTAGGTATGAAGAACAGACTCGATCTAAACTACGAAAAACTGTAAAATCTCACCGAGCAACCTGGAAATCTGATACCACTTGATAGAGGCAGAGGTGTCCCGTCTTTCGATGAGATGATGGATTTCGCTTTGGTGGAAGTCGACTTTGACGATCCGACTACGAACGTGCAAGGACGTCGCGCCTTAGCAATCGCTAAACCAACTCCGAGAGGTTATTGACCATGCCGGAGCACGATCAACCTGACCACGAGGGTCTGTTTCCTGCGAGCAAACGAAGAACAAGCAAGAAACTGAGATTGCAATCTGGATATTGCGAATATAAGATGAAAGCTTTATTGATCAAGGTGGGGTTCTGTGACGCCTTTGTCTGGTCGTTGAACACAAACGAAGTACGCGAAGTTGCAGCTATGGCGAACTTTTAATCTAAACAAAACCCAAAGTCTAAACGATGCCCTAAGGGCTGTATATATGGAGGAAGAGGGGGGAATTTCGTGGCCCTTGGTGGAGGGGTCCGAAATCAACCCTATCTCTTGTTTCCCCACACATACGGACTCTAAAAATAGCCTATACTTATGTATTTCGAAATTACATGGGCCTGGCCCAATAATAAGGTGACGCAGCACCTAAAATAGCCTCGGGACGAAATTTATGAAGTGGCATCTTGTATATTTCGTCCAAGGCTTCATGCACCCATTATGGTGGCTTCAAAGTCCTGAAATCATCACTTGTAACTCCGTTCTTGTTCCCCTTGCGCATGCCATCATCTCCATGCTTGTTCTTGCTCCAATGTTCATCCTTCTCCAAGCTAGGCCCTTCATTTGTAAGCAAAACAAATGTATCCAATTTAGGCAGCATCATATTCTCATGAACATTAGAATCATTACCAAGAAACGAAAGTACCTGGTAATTTAGTTGGCGTGCACGGGCTCTAGTAATTGGTCCAGTATGTATAGCAGCAGGGGCTGTGGGTGTAACAATTGTATTGATGTCCTCATCAGCATGTGAGCCCATTTTGATTTCTAACAACTTAACCTCTCACTACTGGAATCAGGGAATTTGCCATCAGCCAGTTCTTTGCCGTCAGCTATCAGAAAGCAGATGGCAAAGAACAAGATGATGGCAAACATATACTTTGCCATGTGCCAGTTCTTTGTCGTCCGCCAGCTAACGCAAAAGGTCCCAAAGGCAGACGGCAAAGAGCCCAGCTGGGCCCCACTGAACCCTGGGGCTAGTTAGGTCAGACAAACGGGTTCTTTGCCGTCTGCCGGCTCTTTGCCGTCTAACTTTGGGACCTTTGCCGTCCGCTGGTAGACGACAAAGAAAAGAACCTAATGGACGTCTGTTTCCCCCCATCTCGCTCTCTCTCCCACCTCTGTCTCTCTCCCCACCTCTCTGTCTCTCTCCGCACCTCTCACCCGCGCGGCTCCTAGGAGCCAGAGCCACCGCCGCCGCCCCCGGAGCCCTTCCCGCCGCCGCCCCCGGAGCCCTTCCCGCCGCCGGTCAACTCACCCGCCCCGCCCCCGGATCCAGGCTGTGGCGGCCGCCCCTCCCCATCGCCGGAGGAAGGCCGCGGGGCCCCTGCGTCACCCTCCGGACCCAAAGCCACTCCACCACCGCCCCCCCCCCCAAAGCCCTTCCCGACACCGGCCAGCTCGCCAGCCCCGCCACCCAGACCCAGGCCATGGCAGCCGCCCCGCCCCCGCCCCATTGCCGGAGCATGGCCGCGGGGCCCCGGCGTCTCCCCTCCCCCGCCGCCGGAGCTGCGCCACCCCGCCCCGCCACTGGAGCCATGCCGTGCCACCCCTCCCCGTGGCCTACCTCCACCAGCCCCCTTCTAACGGCCATCCTCCACCGGCCGACCTCACCGGAGCCAACCATGGCATTTTGGAAACTCTCCCAGAAATGAGAAGTGAAAAGACTACAACGGTCTGAATTGATATCTAGTGGAACACCATGAAGTGACACTCTTTGGGAAATATATAAGTCAGCGAGCTGACTAGAAGTGATACTTTCTGGAACAGGTAGGAAGTGGGCCACTTTGGAGAGACGATCAATGACTACGAAGATTGCATTATTCCCTCTTTTGGTCCTGGGAAAGCCGGTGATGAAGTCCATACCAACTTTATCCCATTTGCACTCAGGAATAGCTAAAGGCTGAAGAGTTCCATCAGGTCTCTGATGCTCTGCCTTAACGCGACGACAAACGTCACAGTTAGCAATGAACTGAGCAATTTCTCTTTTCATCCTAGTCCACCAGAACCTCTGGCGTAGGTCCTAATACATCTTAGTACTACCGGGATGAATCGTGAGAGGAGATTCAAGTGCCTCCTTAAGAATCAATTGTCTTAGATGCTGATTCTTGGGAACCACCAAGCGATTCTCAAAGAAAACAACACCTCAGTCATCCATAGAGAAACATCCACCAACTCCCTTCTTAATGTTTCTCTTGATGCGTGATACGTCTCCAACGTATCTATGATTTTTGATTGTTGCGTGCTATTATATTATCTGTTTTGGATGTTTAATGGGATTTATTATACAGTTTTATACTATTTTTGGGACTAACCTATTAACCGGAGGCCCAGTCCAAATTGCTTTTTTTTGCCTGTTTCAGTGTTTTGTAGAAAAGGAATATCAAACGGAGTCCAAACGGAATAGACCTTCGGGAGAGTGATTTTTGGAACAAACGTGATCCAGAGGACTTGGAGTGGACATCAAGAAAGAAGCGAGGAGGCCACGAGAAAGGGAGGCGCGCCTGCTCCCCTGGGCGCACCCCCACCCTCGTGGACCCCTCGCAGCTCCACCGACCTACTACTTCCTCCTATATATACCCATATATACCGAAAACATCCAAGAACACAATAGATTGGGAGTTCCGCCACTACAAGCCTATGTTGTCACCAAAAACCAATCGGGACCCTGTTCCGGCATCTTGGCGGAAGGGGATCCCTCATCGTTGACCATCTTCATCATCCCGGCGCTCTCCATGATGATGAGGGAGTAGTTCACCCTCGGAGCTGAGGGTATGTACCAGTAGCTATGTGTTTGATCTCTCTTTCTCTCGTGTTCTTGATTCGGCATGATCTTGATGTAACGCGAGATTTGTTATTATAGTTAGATCTTATGATGTTTCTCCCCCTCTACTCTCTTGTAATGGATTGAGTTTTCCCTTTGAAGTTATCTTATCGGATTGAGTCTTTAAGGATTTGAGAACACTTGATCTATGTCTTGCATGTGCTTATCTGTGGTGACAATGGGATATTCACGTGATCTACTTGATGTATGTTTTGATGATGAACTTGCGGGTTCAGTGGCCTTGTGAACTTATGCATAGGGGTTGTCACATGTTTTCATCTTGACTCTCCGGTAGAAACTTTGGGGCATTCTTTGAAGTACTTTGTGTTGGTTGAATAGATGAATCTGAGATTGTGTGATGCATATCATATAATCATGCCCGCGGATACTTGAGGTGACATTGGAGTATATAGGTGACATTAGGGTTTTGGTTGATTTGTGTCATAAGGTGTTATTCTAGTACGAACTCCGTGATAGATTGAACGGAAAGAATAGCTTCCTATTATTTTACTACGGACTATTGGATAGATCGATCAGAAAGGATAACTTTGAGGTGGTTTCTTCGTTTGTTCTCCGCTATTAGTGACTTTGGAGTTACTCTTTGTTGCATGTTGAGGGATAGTTATATGATCCAGTTATGTTATTATTGGTGAGAGAACTTGCACTAGTGAAAGTATGAACCTTAGGCCTTGTTTTCTATCATTGCAATACCATTTGTGCTCACTTTTAACATTAGTTACCTTGCTGTTTTTATTATTTCAGATTACAATAACCTATATGTACCATCCATATTGCACTTGTATCACCATCTCTTCGCCGAACTAGTGCACCTATAAAATTTAACATTGTATTGGGTGTGTTGGGGTCACAAGAGACTCTTTGTTATTTGGTTGTAGGGTTGTTTGAGAGATACCATCTTCATCCTACACCTCCCACAGATTGATAAACCTTAGGTCATCCACTTGAGGGAAATTTTCTATTGTCCGACAAACCTCTGCACTTGGAGGCCCAACAACGTCTACAAGGATAAGGTTGCGTAGTAGACATCAAGCTCTTTTCTGGCCCCGTTGCCGGGGAGGTGAGTGCTTGAAGGTATATCTTTAGATCTTGCAATCGAATCTTTTAGTTTCTTGTTTTATCACTAGTTTAGTTTATAAAAGAAAACTACAAAAAAATGGAATTAAGGGTGCCTCATATGCTTCATCTTTTTAATGTCTTTCATGAAAATGATGGGAAGGAAAATTGTGCTCAAGTGCTAGAAGAAGAATTACATAGAATGCTTGGCATAAAATATGTGAATGATGTGCATGATTGCAATGTTGTTAGTATGAATTCTTTGAATACCTATGATGCTAATGATATGCAAAGCCACAAGCTTGGGGATGCTATGTTTGATGAAGATGATATTTTTTGTCCCCCAAGTTTTGATGAGCAAATTTATTATGGTAAAAGCATGCCTCCTATTTATGATGATTATTGTGATGACATGTATGCCATAAAGAATAAACATAACCATGAAACTTGTCATCATGATTTTAATTTTCAATTGGATTATGCTTCACATGATAGTTATTTTGTTGAGTTTGCTCCCACTACTATTGATGAGAATAAATTTGCTTATGTGGAGAGTAGTAAAATTTATATGCAAGTAGATCATGAAAATAATGCTTTATGTGATGGTTATATTGTTGAATTCATTCATGATGCTACTGAAAATTATTATGTGGGAGGAATATATGCTTGTAGGAGTTGCAATGATATCAAGTTTCCTCTCTATGTGCTTAAAGTTTTAAAGTTATGCTTGTTGTTGATTATTATTCCCATAAGTTGTTTGCTCATAAAATCCCTATGCATAGGAAGTGGGTTAGACTTAAATGTGTTACTAATATTCTTCATGAAGCTCTCTTTATGTTTCAGTTCTTATCTTTTATGCGAGCATCATTGAAATCATTATGCCTAGCTAAAAGGCATTAAAGAAAAGCGCTTGTTGGGAGACAAGCAATATTTACCTTTACTGTTTTTGTGTGTTCACATGATTATGCTACTGTAGTAATCATTTTTTATGGATTTTGTTTCAATAAAGTGCCAAGTAAGACCTTTAGGATAGCTTACGGTGATAATTGTGTTGATCCTGCTGAAAATCAGAAACTTTTGCACACAGTAACTTAGTTTTGATAATTCACAGCAACATGATTTTGATCTGATTCTTTTTTTCTGTATTGGTAAACAAATTGCTCAGGTTTTCCTAATTTAGTATAATATTGGAGTTAGAGAAGTATTCGAATGATACAGATTACTACAGACTGTTCTGTTTTTGACAGATTCTGTTTCATTGTGTTGTTTGCTTATTTTGATGAACCTATGAGTAGTATAGGAGGGTATGAACCATAGAGAAGTTGGAATACAGTAGATATTACACCAATATGAATTTGGAATGAGTTCACAGCAGTACCTAAGTGGTGGTTTATTTTCTTATACTAACGAAGCTTACGAGTTTTCTGTTGAGTTTTCTGTTGTGAAGTTTTCAAGTTTTGGGTAAAGATTCGATGGACTATGGAATAAGGAGTGGGAAGAGCCTAAGCTTGGGGATGCCCAAGGCACCCCAAGGTAATATTCAAGGATAACCAACAACCTAAGCTTGGGGATGCCCCGGATTGGATCCCCTCTTTCGTCTTCGTTCATCGGTAACTTTACTTGGAGTTATATTTTTATTCACCACATGATATGTGTTTTGCTTGGAGCGTCATTTTATTTTCTGTTGTTTTGCTTGCTGTTTGAATAAAATACAAAGATCTGAAATTCTTAAATGTTAGAGAGTCTTCACATAGTTACATAATTATTCGACTACTCATTGATCTTCACTTATATCTTTTGGAGTAGTTTGTCATTTGATCTAGTGCTTCACTTATACCCTTTTATAGCACGGTGGTGGTTTTATTTTGAAGAAATGGATGAACTCTCATGCTTCACTTATATTATTTTGAGAGTCTTTTAGAACAACATGTTAATTTTCTTTGGTTATGAATTTAGTCCTAATATGATGGGCATCCACGAGGGATATAATAAAAACTTTCATATAAAGTGCATTGAATACTACGAGAAGTTTGATTCTTTATGATTGTTTTGAGATATGAAGATGGTGATATTAGAGTCATGATAGTGGAGTAGTTGTGAATTTGACGAATACTTGTGTTAAAAGTTTGTGATTCACGTAGCATGCACGTATGGTGAACCGTTATGTGATGAAGTTGGAGCATGATTTATTTATTGATTGTCTTCCTTATGTGTGGAGGTCGGGATCAAGCGATGGTTAACTCCTACCAACCCTTCCCCTAGGAGCATGCGTGTAGTACTTTGTTTTGATAACTTCTAGATTTTTGCAATAAGTATGTGAGTTCTTCATGACAAATGTTGAGTCCATGGATTATACGCACTCTCACCCTTCCACCATTGCTAGCCTCTCTTATGCCGCGCAACTTTCGCCGGTACCATACACCCACCATATACTTCCTCAAAACAGCCACCATACCTACCTATTATGGCATTTCCATCGTCATTCCGAGATATATTGCCATGCAAATTTCCACCGTTCCGTTTATTATGACACGCTCCATCATTGTCATATTGCTTTGCATGATCATGTAGTTGACATCGTATTTGTGGCAAAGCCACCATACATAATTTTTTCATACATGTCACTCTTGATTCATTGCACATCTCGGTACATCGCCAGAGGCATTCATATAGAGTCATATTTTGTTCTAAGTATCGAGTTGTAATTCTTGAGTTGTAAGTAAATAAAAGTGTGATGATCATCATTATTAGAGCATTGTCCCATGTGACGAAAGGATGATGGAAGAAATGATTCCCTCACAAGTAGGGACGAGTCTCCGGACTTTATGGAAAATAAAAGAGGCCAAAGAAGCCCAAATAAAAAAAGAGGCCAAAGAAGCCCACAAAAAAATGAGAGAAAAAGAGAGAAGGGACAATGTAACTATCCTTTTACCACACTTGTGCTTCAAAGTAGCACCATGATCTTCATGATAGAGAGTCTCCTATGTTTTCACCTTCATATGCTAGTGGGAATTTTTCATTATAGAACTTGGCTTGTATATTCCAATGATGGGCTTCCTCAAATTGCCCTAGGTCTTCATGAGCAAGCGAGTTGGATGCACACCCACTTAGTTTCTTTTTGAGCTTTCATACACTTATAGCTCTAGTGCATCTGTTGCATGGCAATCCCTACTCACTCACATTGATATCTATTGATGGGCATCTCCATAGCCCATTGACACGCCTAGTTGATGTGAGACTATCTTCCTCCTTTTTTTCTTCTCCACAACCACCATATTCTATTCCACCTATAGTGCTATGTCCATGGCTCACGCTCATGTATTGCGTGAAGCATGAAAAAGTTTGAGAATACTAAAGTATGAAACAATTGCTTGGCTGAAACCGGGGTTGTGCATGATTTAAATATTTTGTGTGTTGAAGATAGAGCATAGCCAGACTATATGATTTTGTAGGGATAGCTTTCTTTGGCCATGATATTTTGAGAAGACATGACTGCTTGGTTAGCATGCTTGAAGTATTACTATTTTTATGTCAATATGAAACTTTTGTCTTGAATATTTCGAATCTGAACATTCATGCCACAATAAAGAAAATTACATTGAGAATTATAGGTAGCATTCCCCATCAAAAATTCTATTTTTATCATTTACCTACTCGAGGACGAGCAGGAATTAAGCTTGGGGATGCTCGATACGTCTCCAACGTATCTATGATTTTTGATTGTTCCATGCTATTATATTATCTGTTTTGGATGTTTAATGGGCTTTATTATACACTTTTATACTATTTTTGGGACTAACCTATTAACCGGGGGCCCAGTCCAAATTGCTGTTTTATGCCTGTTTTAGTGTTTCGCAGAAAAGGAATATCAAAAGAGTCCAAACGGAAAGAAACCTTCGGGAGAGTGATTTTTGGAACAAACGTGATCCAGAGGACTTGGAGTGGACGTCAAGAAATAAGCGACGAGGCCACGAGGCAGGGAGGCACGCCTGCCCCCCTGGGCGCGCCCCCCACCCTCATGGGGCCCTCACAGCTCCACCGACCTACTTCTTCCTCATATATATACCCATATACCCCGAAAACATCCAGGAACACAATAGAACGGGAGTTCCGCCGCCGCAAGCCTCTGGAGTCACATAAAACCAATCGGGGCCCTGTTTCGGCACCCTGCCGGAGGGGGATCCCTCACCGGTGGCCATCTTCATCATCCCGGCGCTCTCCATGATGAGGAGGGAGTAGTTCACCCTCGGGGCTGAGGGTATGTACCAGTAGCTATGTGTTTAATCTCTCTCTCTCTCTCTCTCTCGTGTTCTTGATTCGGCACGATCTTGATGTACCGCGAGCTTTGCTATTATAGTTGGATCTTATGATGTTTGTCCCCCCTCTACTATCTTGTAATGGATTGAGTTTTCCCTTTGAATTTCTCTTATCGGATTGAATCTTTAAGGATTTCAGAACACTTGATGTATGTCTTGCATGTGCTTATCTGTGGTGACAATGGGATATTCACGTGATCTACTTGATGTATGTTTTGGTGATCAACTTGCGGGTTCTGTGACCTTGTGAACTTATGCATAGGGGTTGGCACACGCTTTCGTCTTAACTCGCCGGTAGAAACTTTGGGGCACTCTTTGAAGTTCTATGTGTTGGTTGAATAGATGAATCTGAGATTGTGTGATGCATATCGTATAATCATGCCCACGGATACTTGAGGTGACAATGGAGTATCTAGGTGACATTAGGGTTTTGGTTGATTTGTGTCTTAAGGTGTTATTCTAGTATGAACTCTATGATAGATTGAACGGAAAGAATAGCTTCATGTTATTTTACTACGGACTCTTGAATAGATAGAATAGAAAGGATAACTTTGAGGTGGTTTCGTACCCTACCATAATCTCTTCGTTTGTTCTCCGCTATTAGTGGCTTTGGAGTGACTCTTTGTTGCATGTTGAGGGATTGTTATATGATCTATCTATGTTATTATTGTTGAGAGAACTTGCACTAGTGAAAGTATGAACCCTAGGCCTTATTTCCTAGCATTCCAATACCGTTTACGCTCAGTTTTACCACTTGTTACCTTGCTGTTTTATATTTTCAGATTACAAATACTCATATCTACCATCCATGTTGCACTTGTATCACCATCTCTTCGCCGAACTAGTGCACCTATACAATTTACCATTGTATTGGGTGTGTTGGGGACACAAGAGACTGTTTGTTATTTGGTTTCAGCGTTGTTTGAGAGAGACCATCTTCATCCTACAACTCCCACGGATTGATAAACCTTAGGTCATCCACTTGAGTGAAATTTTCTATTGTCCTACAAACCTCGGCACTTGGAGGTCCAACAACGTCTACAAGGAGAAGGGTTGCGTAGTAGACATCAATGCGGATGACACCCCTATCAAACTTCTGGTCAGCAATGATCTGATCCTCGAGTGTAGGTTTCGCCACCAAGGTAGAAAGGAATCCATGAGGAGCAATGTGAAGGTTCAGCATACAGAATTCCTCATGGAGAAGTGGTTGGCCCTGCTGCAACATGATATTATTGCAATAGGATTTACGGCTTAGTGCATCATCCATAACATTGGCTTTGCCTAGAGTGTAGGTAATCCCTAGATCATAATCTGAGATCACCTCCAACCAACGTCTTTGCCTAAGGTTCAGATTTGGTTGGGTGAAGATATACTTGAGACTCTGGTGATCGGTGTAGATCTCGCAACGTTTACCAAGAAGGCGATGTCGCCAGGTCTTGAGTGCATAGACTACGGCTGACTTTGCACGCATGCTTATTCCTCGTTAATGACTTTGCACGCATGCTGAATCTCATCAGGCACCATATTTCATCATGCATTTCAAATTCTTCATATTATATATCAAATGCGTGTATGAATTACAAGATATAGGGGGAGATCTCCAAGATTCAACTCTTCAAATGTGCATTGCCTCAAAAGCAAATTCCTCACTATGCACATCTTCAGGGGGAGTTCCTCTATATCTTGCAATCAAATTCCTCAAAATCAGTGTATACACTTCATATGTTTATCCCCGTTGAACACTTAACCTATGTTATCATCAATCACCAAAAAGGGGGAGATTGTAAGTGCATCTAGTGCCCCTTAGTGATTTTGGTGTATTGAAGACTTATAGGTTAAGCGACTAATGCGTTTGTGGGTATACACAGGTCTATAAGTCTATGAGGAGTTTGATATTTACAGAGAAAGTCGACCCCTAAAAATGAAGTTCTTCATCTGAAGACTTTGATATTCTGAAGACTTTCTGAAGACTTTGAAAGTGAAGAAATTGGTGTGACCTTGAAGACTTGGTATTCATTTGAGGAACATGAAGCGTGAAGAATTTTGTTTTCGTAGTTTCATTTTCTCCTTCTTGAGTCATAGGAAACACCGTACTGTTAAAGGGGGTCGAGGAAATACTAAGGAAAAATTTCCATGTGATGCTCAACTCAAAATCCTATGCCTACCAATCCCTTCGAGTGAAGCCTTTGGAAATCTCATACAGTTCAGTCACTTTCTTCAGTGACAGAGACGAAGTTCTTCTGGTTACTGATGAATTTGTTCTGACTTAGGAGTTAGGAATTCGCCAGTGCGGATTACCTACACAGCGAGGAACATGATAGCCCTGAGGAATTTGAGAGTCAAATTTCCGACCGTTGCTGTGCTGCGTGCCAGCTGTCCCAAAATATCTTATCCACCTAACGGTCATATCATTGAGGGGCATCTATGTCTTATCATGTCGGGTTGCTCCCTAGGCTATAAATAGCCGCCCCCTACAACCGCTAGCTGGTTGGCTGCTCCGAGAGAACTTGACACTTGTCATTTGAGAGCAACCCATCCTCCGAGGACTTTGAGCAAAAATCATCAAGTGAGGAAAATCCCAAACCCAAACACCTACAAACCCCAAACTGATTGAGCATCACTGAAGAAATTGATCCTGCGTGGATCCGACGCTTGTTACCTTTGAAGACTGTGCTTCTTCCAGACGGTTAGGCGTCAAGGTCTAGAGCATCCAAGAGGAATTGTGGATCGCCGAGTGACCAAGTCTATGAAGGTTTGGAAGTCGCCTGAAGACTTACCACGAGTGATTGGACGGGATTTGTGTGATCTTAGTTCAAGGAGAATACGGTGAGGACTGGGTGTCCTGAGCTGCGTGCTCAGAGACTGGGTGTCCGGGACTGCGTGTCCTCGAGTTTAAATACTCAGCCGCTCCAACCAGACGTACAACTGAGACAGCAGTTGGAACTGGTCTACCAAATCATTGTCTTCACCAACCTAACTGGTTCTATTTCCTCAACCCTTTCATTTCCTCATTACTGTGTTGACTGTTTGTTCATATCTGTGTTTGAAGACTTTGACTGAAGACTTTCTCAATTTCCTCAGTTCAATTTCTTCAGTCTGTTTGTCTTCATCTTGTGTTATCCTGTGATTACGCTTTCTGTACTCTGTGCTAGTCTTCATTTCATCATGATGACCATGCTTGTATTCTGTTATGCTTACTTCTGAGTACTTATTCCACTGCTAATAGTTCTTCGCTAAGGAATTTCCTCACCGGCAAATTCCTCAGTGAAGAATTCAAAAAAAATTGCCTATTCACCCCCCTCTAGTCGACATAACGCACTTTCAATTGGTATCAGAGCAAGGTACTCCCCTGTTCTGTGTGATTTTGGTTTAACCGCTTGGAGTTTTAGTTATGTCAACCGCAGGTATGATCAAGGTCTCGGCTGGGTGTCCTACCTTTGATGGGACGTACTACCCCTACTAGAAAAACAAGATGCGAATGCATCTCGAGGCAATTGACAACGATCTCTGGTATGTTGTGGAAAATGGTGTTCCCTCTGTTTCACCCTCACTGAACGCTACCGATGTGAAGAGATTCAAGCAACTCGATTCTCAAGCGAAGAATATCATATGTGGACATCTGAGTAAAGGACAGTATGGAAGAGTGAGTGCTTTGGAAACTGCTAAGCTTATCTGGGATAGGCTGTCCAAAGTAAATGAAGGAGTCTCAACTCAGCGTGACTCTCGAGTTGATGTTCTTCGGAATCTCTTCAACCGCTTCAAAAGACTCGACAATGAAAATGTCCAACAAACCTTTGATCGCCTCACTGACATCTCAAATGAGCTTCAAGCCCTCGGTGCCACTGACATCACTGACCATGAGGTGGTGAAGAAACTGTTGAGATCGCTTGATTCCTCATTTGATACTCTGGGTCTGATGATACAAGAACGGGCTGACTACAAGTCTCTTGATCCTGCCGATATCCTCGAAAGGCTAAATACTCACGAGTTCCAGCTTGCTGAAAAGAGAGATCTCTATGGTTCGAGCTATGGAAAACCACGTGCCCTGATGGCCAAGGTTGTGTCTGAGTCTGAATGTGAGGACTCTGGTAGTAGCCTTGGTGATCCTGAAGAACTGAGCCAGGAGCTAGCACTGCTCGTGAAGAAATTCCAGAAGTTCTCAAGACATGGTCGCTTTGGAAAATCCTCAAGAAGTAGTGATTCCTCATCAAGTGACTATAAGAGAAGGCTGTGCCACAAATGCAAGAAACCTGGTCATTATATTCAAGATTGTCCTCAGTGGGAAAAGGAATTGAAGAAGAAGAAATACAAGGATTACAGTTCTGATGATGCGAAGAAGAAGAAGAAATCGTCAAAATCTTCGTCATCAAAATCCTCGAAGTCTTCATCTCACAAGAAGAGCAGCTCCAAGAAGGCTCGGGCATTCATTGGCAAGGAAATGGACTCTGAAGCTGAATCTGAGGAACATGAGGAAGAGGAGGCGTCTGAAGAATCCAAATCTGGTGTGGCGAGTCTGGCCTTCGCTACTGCTTTCGTTAGCAAGTCCATCTTCAATCTGAAGAAACTGACCCCACCGACAAGCCTGATGAAGATAATGATGATTACGCTCCCACCTATTGCTTCATGGCAAAAGGTGCAAAGGTACTCAAATATACCTCCTCTAAATCTAGTGAAAATGAATCTGATGAGAATCTCAAGCCCAGCTACTCTAAACTTGCAAAGATTGCTGTAAAACAACAAAGGGCTTTTGAAAAGGTTCAAAACATGCTACATAAGAGTGATGATATGTTAGGTGAAGAAATGGATCGCACTAAAGCCCTGACTGAAAATCTTCAGAGACTTCAGTCTAGGTTTGATAACCTTCAAAGTCATCATAACACTCTCTTATCTGATCATGAGAAACTTTCTTATGAATTTCTTCAAAGAAAGCAAGATCTTGAGAAGCTAAGAGTGAGTTATGAAGATCTTCAGAAGGAGCGCGATTCATTACTTGCTCAACAAATCAGCACTTCTCAGGAAGAATTTGTTCCTCCATGCTTAAAATGCATTGAACGTGAATCTGCTAATTCTTCACCTGAATGTTCAAATGCTTCAACTATTACAAATTCTTCACCTGCCTCTACTATCACTAATACGTCATCTGAGGACATTGCTAGTATCACTGACAATGCAGGGCTGAAGGAATTGTACACGACAGGCATGTACAAAAGCCTCAAAGGGCATCAGATTCTCTGTGATGTGCTCAAAAAGCAGATCCTCAACAGAAACCCTAGGAAAGAGGGTATTGCCTTTGAGAGGAAACTTAATGCTGATGGAACATATTGGAAGCCTGAGAAGTACCCCAAAACCTCATGGGTTGCTGCAAAGGGACCTCTAGTTGATCCATCCATGTTATCTGGCTTTACATGTGAATCTCCTCATTCTTCTGATGAGTCATTTGACTCCAACTATAAACTGTTCAAAAATCAGAATGGTGAAGTATTGGCTAGATATGTTGGGACTAACTGCAGGAACGGTTCCCCTATGAAGAAAATCTGGGTTCCCAAAAGTTATGTTGAAAGTCTTCAGTTGAATGTCCTCATGACACCACCTGTGAAGAATAGGAACCCCAGATCAAACTCTTCATATGGACCTAATTCTTCATATGGATCCAAGTCCTCATATGGACCAAATTCCTCACGTGGATCAAATTCCTCAAATGGATCAAAGTCCTCATATGACTATCATCGTGCTAATAACTCTGTTTCGCAGGGTAGAGCTAAGGGCTACGAATATGCACATTATTCTTCAAATCATTATGTTCATAAGTCCTCGAAGAATTTCTCTGCTTATTCATATGCTTACCCTAACCCCTCTTATGTGAAACGAAATGGTTTGGCTTCTATGCCACCATTCTCGTATGGTGCTCGCAGAGTGATGAACTCTTTGCCACCCCTTCAGATGTGGGTGGTGAAGAAAAATAACTAATCTCTTATGTAGGGTCAGGTCTCCAGACGTGCCTTAACGTCTGAAGAATTTGCTGGGGACCTGACAAAATTGCCTTAAAGGACGCAGGCTAACCATGATGAAATGAACTTTCATTTCACACGTCCTCATACTGCTATATCTGTTTACTGCTTGCTGAAATTCATCTGATGAACTTAATATCATATTCTTCACTGATGAAGCATATGAGATTGTAAGTTACACTAATTCATCTGCAGGATGATCAACCCAGAACCACTGAATGGGTCCTCGATAGTGGATGTACAAATCACATGACTGGTGACAAGGATCTTTTGATGGATGCTCCCTTATCACCGTCACATCTGAAGCATATCATCTTTGCTGACAAAGGCAAAAGTCAGGTATTGGGTCTTGGTAAGGTTGCGATCTCTAAGGATAAACACATGGACAAAGTCATGCTTGTTGAGTCCTTAGGATACAACCTCATGTCAGTCTCAATGCTTTGTGATCTTGATATGGTTGTTGTCTTTGGCAAGTATCGCTGTGTCGTGATTATGGAAGCTGGCAATTCCAAAGTCTTCGAAGGCTTTAGGAGAGGAGATTTGTATATTGTTGATTTCTCTACAGGACCACAACCAGCCGTGTGTCTACTTGCAAAAGCTTCAGAAGGCTGGCTATGGCATCGATGACTTGGTCACGTAGGCATGAGGAATTTGCACACGCTTGCAAAGAAGAAGCATGTCATTGGCATTGAGAATGTCAAATTCCTTAAGGATCAGTTATGCGGAGCCTGTGAAGCTGGAAAAATGACCAAAGCCAAGCATCCAGCAAAGACTATCATGACCACTACTCGTCCATTCGAATTGCTTCACATGGACCTCTTCGGACCTAATCATTACTCAGCAGTCACTAATGCTGCATCTCTATATGGTTTTGTCATTGTTGATGATTACTCTCGATATACATGGGTACACATTGTTACTTACAAACATGAAGTGCAGGAAGTCTTCAAATGATTTTCCTCGAGGGCTTCAACCAACTTTGGTGTGAAGATCAAGCACATCAGAAGTGACAATGGAACTGAGTTCAAGAATTCCGGTCTTGATGACTATCTTGATGAACTTGGTATTACTCATGAGTTATCTGCTCCTTATACTCCTCAGCAAAATGGCGTCGTGGAGCGCAAGAACAGAACTCTTGTTGAGATGGCTCGCACTATGCTTGATGAATACAAAATGCCTGGTTGTTTTTGGATTGATGCAATTGATACTGCGTGCCACATCATCAACAGAGTATATCTTCACAAATTCTTCAAGAAGACGGCCTATGAACTCCTCACTGACAAGAAACCCAATGTGAGTTATTTCAAAGTCTTCGGTGCTAAATGTTGGATTAGAGATCCTCACCACAATTCTAAATTCGCACCGAAAGCACATGAAGGTTTTATGCTTGGTTACGGAAAGGACTCGCACACCTATAGAGTCTTCAACATCGCTCTTCACAAGATTGTTGAAACTGTAGATGTGCGGTTCGATGAAACTAATGGCTCGCAAAGAGAGCACCTACCTTCTGTGTTAGATGAACCAGCACCTGAGGATTCTATCAAGTTCAAGGCAACTGAGGATGTCATTCCTACTGAAGAACTTGCTGAAGAATTCATTCCAGTACGCGAAGAACGTCGAGCTGACGCACCTGAAGATAATGATGAAGAAAATGGTGCTGAGGAAAATGATCAAATACCTCGACGACAACCAGCTCATCCCCGCGTTGCAAAAGAAGTACAAGTTGACAGGATCATCGATGATATTGAAGCGCCAGGTCCTCTCACACGCTCAAAAGCTTCACATTTATCTAACTTTTGTGGGCACTATGCTTTTGTCTCTATCACAGAGCCCACTAAGGTAGATGAAGCATTTTTGGAGCCGGAGTGGATTCAGGCTATGCAAGAAGAACTACATCAGTTCGAGCTCAACAATGTCTGGGAACTGGTCAAACGTCCAGATCCTCACAAGCATAATATCATTGGCACAAAGTGGATCTACCGCAACAAGCAAGATGAAAATGGCCTTGTGGTAAGGAATAAGGCACGACTGGTAGCTCAAGGCTACACACAGGTTGAAGGAATTGATTTCGATGAAACTTTTGCACCTGTTGCTAGACTTGAGGCTATTCGCATATTACTTGCTTACGTTAATCATCATGATATCATCTTATATCAAATGGATGTGAAAAGTGCATTCCTCAATGGTAAGCTTGAGGAAGAAGTATATGTTGCTCAACCCCCAGGTTTTGAAGATCCAAAGAATCCTAACAAAGTCTTCAAACTTAATAAGGCCCTCTATGGCCTCAAGCAAGCCCCTCGGGCGTGGTATGATACATTGAAGGAATTCTTCGTGAAGAATGGCTTCACACCCGGTTCACTCTACCCTACTCTCTTTACTAAATCTTATGATGGTGAACTGTTTGTGTGCCAAATATATGTTGATGATATTATCTTTGGCTGTACTGACCAACGTTATAGTGATGAATTTGCCTATATGATGAGTGAAGAATATCAAATGTCTATGATGGGAGAGTTGAAATTCTTTTTAGGTCTTCAAATTCGTCAATAGCGCAATGGCATATTCATATCTCAGGAGAAATACCTCAAAGATGTACTGAGGAAATTCAGCATGCAAGATTGCAAAGGCGTCAAAATTCCTATGCCCACAAAAGGCCATCTATGCACTGATGAAAATGGTATTGACTTCGATCACAAGGTATACCGCTCCATGATTGGTTCTTTATTGTACTTATGTGCATCTAGGCCAGATATAATGCTTAGTGTTTGCATGTGTGCCCGATTTCAAGCTGCATCGAAGGAATCACACCATAAGGCTGTGAAGCATATTCTTCGATATCTAGCTCACACACAAACACTAGGATTATGGTACCCCAAGGGCTCTGTTTTTGATCTCATTGGATATTCTGACTCTGACTATGCTGGTGATCGTGTGGACCGCAAGTCAACTTCTGGCACTTGTCATTTCCTCGGACGATCTTTGGTTTGTTGGTCCTCGAAGAAACAGAACTGCGTATCACTGTCTACTGCGGAAGCTGAATACATTGCTGCTGGCTCTTGCTGTGCTCAAGTGCTTTGGATGAAGCAAACACTCAAGGACTATGATGTCAACGTGAAGAATGTGCCTCTCCTCTGCGACAATGAGAGTGCCATCAAGATTGCTCACAACCCAGTTCAGCACTCGAAGACAAAGCACATTCAAATTCGTCATCATTTTCTTCGTGATCATGTGTTGAAGGGCGACATCTCCATCGAGCACGTGAAGACTGAAGAACAGCTAGCTGATATCTTCACTAAGCCCTTGGATGAGAAGAGATTTAGCAAGTTGCGGTGTGAGCTAAATATCTTAGAATCTTCGAATGTTCTTTGAAAAAGACACTCATCCTAACACTTATGCAAAATTGATGACTTAGATGTGCAACACATGAAGAAACGTTTTTCTTCAATCAATGAAGAATAACACTCTAAGTGTGAAGAAATTAATGAAGAATTTGATTCTCAGAACCCTACGACAATTGTACGCGGTGTCTGAAATCATCATTCTAATACGGTGGGTCACGCCACCACAAAAAGTTGAAAATCTTCAATTTGAGTTTTTCCTCAGTTTTGAAAGTCTTCAGTTTTTCAAATTCTTCAACTTTGCAAAATCTTCACTGTTCCCGTCGTTTTTCTTCATTGGCTATATACATATATGAGTTTATGTCCTCTACAGCATTCACTTATAGCTATTTCTTCAAGTTGTTTTTCTGCTAAGTGAATGTGATCGGACCCTTCCCCCTCTATGCTATACTCAACCCAATCTATTCACAAATTCTTCATGTGCGTTCTATTTGAAACTTGTTCAAAATATTCACAGTGTCCTTGTCAGCTAAAGAAATTGCGAACGAAACTTCAACTTCTTCGGCTGCGAAGAAAATGAAGTCAATGACCAGCTCACTCGAAAATCCAATTGATGATGTTCCAATTTCCTCCATGCCATCAAAGGACCTTGTTCCTTTTGGAGAAGACTATGAGATCCCCATCGGATCTGATGAAGAACATCATTCTGCTGCTTCGTCAGAGCAGATTGATGAAGAAATTGAAGTGGACGCAATCCCTTCAATGCCAGTCATTTCCTCACCTATGCCTCAGTTCACAGCTGAAGAGGCTGGTGTTGAGGAAATTGAAGATGAAGATGTGGATATAGGATGCACCACACCTGTGATGAATGATGACTTTTGGGAAAGTCAGCATCCCAATACTCCTCTCTTCACCCCGCTCCAACAGATTCCTCAGTCCCCTGCACCAACAGTTCAAATGGGCTCTGAAGAAACTCAACCCACTCTCTCTGTGCATGAAGAAATTCCAGCCACTAGTGCTGATGAACCTGCTGCTGCTGATCCTCAGACTGCACCTGTTGAGGAACAAGAAATTCCTCAGCCTGAAGAACCTGAGCTCGCGATTCCTGAGGTGGTGATGCAACTCACTGACATCCCTCTGCCAAAGCAAAAGAATCCGTTCTCAAGCAAACAGAAGTTCAAGGCTGAAGATTTCTTTGCCGAGCATGTATTCTTCACTGATTATAATCCATATGATTCTGCTCGCATAAGGAAGAGGCGTTTCTGGACTGCCAGCCAAGCCAATTTCTATTCCTCAGTACTCTTCAACAAAGACAAAGTCTTCGATCATGCACATATTCCTCATGTGGACATGGAGTCTCTGCCCGGCTTTGAGCCAGTCCTCAGTGTTCTTCACGATGCAGGACTTCTGAATTTCTGCATTGATATCTGTGACTGGAATGAAGAACTCATTCTTCAATTCTACGCAACTCTACACATCACCGGAGACGCTGAAGACGTGAACTCCTGGGTATTAGACTGGATGTCTGAAAATACTCACTACAAGGCACCTGTAACTGAATTGCTTCGTGCTCTACCACTCAGTCCTCCACTTGATGATGCTCGTTGTATCTACAACGAACCAGAACTTTCAAATCACTATATGCAAGTGCTGATGAAGCCTTTGAAGCCAAGGCAGGCCCCACGAACCAAAGTCCTCGTCGAGGAATTACTCTATGTGCCTCAGACTGTCTATCGAATTCTGACGAAGACAATGAGTCCTATCAAAGGCCATGACTCAAATGATGAAGAAGTCGTTGGCATCATGAAGAATATGCTTTTCAACCTCATTCATGGCGTTCCCATAAACTTCCATGATTTCTTCATGAGGACTCTGGCCAATATTGCTATGTCACCATTCGAGCTGAAGCCCTATGCTCCTTGGATTATGAGATTCATCAGGGCAAGATCTTCACTTAATTACAAAGCTGACACTCTAAACCACGATAGCTACTTGCCTCCCATTGAAGTCCTCAAACGGACCGTTTCATCAGCTGATGATAAAGGCAAGGCCGCTGCTGTGATCGATGAAGGCATTCGTCCTTTGGATGGTCAATTTCGCAAAGCTGCATCTTACTCTACTAATGACGATTCTGCCACACATGACTCTGCCGCCAATACCTCAGCCAAGCAAAATCCTCAAGCCACAGCACCCAGGGTGATGACTGATCGTGAGTTACTCCTCAGTCTTCATCAGAAGGTTGATCGCAATCATAAATGGGTCAAGCGTCAGTTTGGTTCAATTCTTCACAACATGACCTCAACACACAATGCAGTGAAGAAAAACCAATACTACCTCCATGAAACCTTCAACTGTACCTGGGCTGTTCTCTCTCATGTCTACAGCGCTGCTGATCTGAAGAATATGGGTCTCAAGGAATAATTTGACTGGTCTGCACCTCCATCGAAGAAATTCAAGAAGGTCAAAGTTCCTTCCTTGGTGGCCAGCTCTTATTCTTCATCACGTGACACTGATGAGTTTGAAGATTTGGACGACACTGCGGCAGGCCCTCCTACAACAAACAACCCCGACAACGCTGGCGCTCCTCCATCGACTTGAAATTCTTCAGGGGCGTTAGTCCTCAGTTTCAATCCTTTTGCTCATTTGACGACAAAGGGGGAGAAATCTGAGTTAGTCTTCAAGCGGGTCTATATTAAGGGCATTTTTTTAAGTTACAACTCTCGCTCTTCTGAAACTTTTATTTGGATCGAGTTGTAATCTTAAACCCGATGGTGCACTGATACTTTTGTTGCATTATGCTTTGCATGCTTATTCCTCGTTAATGACTTTGCACGCATGCTGAATCTCATCAGGCACCATATTTCATCATGCATTTCAAATTCTTCATATTATATATCAAATGCGTGTATGAATTACAAGATATAGGGGGAGATCTCCATGATTCAACTCTTCAAATGTGCATTGCCTCAAAAGCAAATTCCTCACTATGCACATCTTCAGGGGGAGTTCCTCTATATCTTGCAATCAAATTCCTCAAAATCAGTGTATACACTTCATATGTTTATCCCCGTTGAACACTTAACCTATGTTGTCATCAATCACCAAAAAGGGGGAGATTGTAAGTGCATCTAGTGCCCCTTACTGATTTTGGTGTATTGAAGACTTATAGGTTAAGCGACTAATGCGTTTGTGAGTATACACAGGTCTATAAGTCTATGAGGAGTTTGATATTTATAGAGAAAGTCGACCCCTAAAAATGAAGTTCTTCATCTGAAGACTTTGATATTCTGAAGACTTTATGAAGACTTTGAAAGTGAAGAAATTGGTGTGACCTTGAAGACTTGGTATTCATTTCAGGAACATGAAGCGTGAAGACTTTTGTTTTCGTAGTTTCATTTTCTCCTTCTTGAGTCATAGGAAACACCGTACTGTTAAAGGGGGTCGAGGAAATACTAAGGAAAAATTTCCATGTGATGCTCAACTCAAAATCCTACACCTACCAATCCCTTCGAGTGAAGCCTTTGGAAATCTCATACAGTTCAGTCACTTTCTTCAGTGACAGAGACAAAGTTCTTCTGGTCACTGATGAATTTGTTCTGACCGAGGAGTTAGGAATTCGCCAGTGCGGATTACCTACACAGCGAGGAACATGATAGCCTTGAGGAATTTCAGAGTCAAATTTCCGACCGTTGCTGTGCTGCGCGCCAGCTCTCCCAAAATATCTTATCCACCTAACGGTCATATCATTGAGGGGCATTTATGTCTTATCATGTCGGGCTGCTCCCTAGGCTATAAATAGCCGCCCCCTACAACCACTAGCTGGTTGGCTGCTCCGAGAGAACTTGACACTTGTCATTTGAGAGCAACCCTTCCTCCGAGGACTTTGAGCGAAAATCATCAAGTGAGGAAAATTCCAAACCCAAACACCTACAAACCCCAAAGTGATTGAGCATCGCTGAAGAAATTGATCCTGCATGGATCCGACGCTTGTTACCTTTGAAGACTGTGCTTCTTCCATACGGTTAGGCGTCAAGGTCTAGAGCATCCAAGAGGAATTGTGGATCGCCGAGTGACCAAGTCTGTGAAGGTTTGGAAGTCGCCTGAAGACTTACCACGAGTGATTGGACGGGATCTGTGTGATCTTAGTTCAAGGAGAATACGGTGAGGACTGGGTGTCCTGAGCTGCGTGCTCAGAGACTGGATGTCCGGGACTGCGTGTCCTCGAGTTTAAATACTCAGCCGCTCCAACCAGACGTACAACTGAGACAACAGTTGGAACTGGTCTACCAAATCATTGTCTGCACCAACCTAACTGGTTCTATTTCCTCAACCATTTCATTTCCTCATTACTGTGTTGAGTGTTTGTTCATATCTATGTTTGAAGACTTTGACTGAAGACTTTCTCAATTTCCTCAGTTCAATTTCTTCAGTCTGTTTGTCTTCATCTTGTGTTATCCTGTGATTATGCTTTCTGTACTCTGTGGTAGTCTTCATTTCATCATGATGACCATGCTTGTATTTTGTTATGCTTACTTCTGAGTACTTATTCCGCTGCTAATAGTTCTTCGCTAAGGAATTTCCTCACCGGCAAATTCCTCAGTGAAGAATTCATAAAAATCGCCTATTCACCCCCCCCCTCTAGTCGACATAACGCACTTTCAACTGTTTCAGGTGGAGTCCAATCAAGAAAGGCCCAAACTCTCTCGGGATTGACAGCAATGCCCTTACCAGAGATCACGTGGCCTAGATAGCTCACTTCTGGCAACCAAAATTCACACTTGGAGAACTTGGCACAAAGACGGCGCTCTCTGAGTTTTTCTAACACAAGTATAAGATGTTCGGCATGCTCTTCCTCGTTCTTCGAGTAAATAAGAATATCATCGAGGTAAACCACGACGAGTTTATCTAAGTACTCCATGAAGATTGAGTTCATGAAGCGAGAGAATGTAGCTGGATCATTGGTTAGACCGAAGGACATGACGGTGTACTCGTACTGGCCATAACGTGTGACAAAGGCCGTCTTGGGGATGTCCTCGTTTCTGATCTTTATTTGGTGGTAGCCTAACCTCAAATCCATCTTAGAGAAGACTGAGGATCCAGCGAGCTGATCATACATGTCGTTGATCCTGGGGAGCGGATATTTGTTCTTTATCATGACCAAATTAACGGGACGATAATATACAACCATCCGGTCTGTACCATCCTTCTTCTTGACGAAGAGGACAGGACAAGCCCAAGGAGAAGAACTAGGACGGATGAAACCCTTTTGCAAGGACTCATCAAGTTGTTTCTTAATCTCAGCTAGTTCTAAGGGTACCATCTTGTAAGGTCTTTTAGAGATTGGAGCGGTTCTCGGGATAAGATCTATGACGAACTCTACATGTCTGTCAGGTGGAACACCTGGCAGTTCCTATGGAAAGACATCCGGAAAGTCAAGGACTACCAGGATATCTTCAAGGTCTGGGAGAGGGCTGGCATTAAGAGAATAGAGCTGACGCTTTGCAACTCTAGTGGAGACGGTGACTATCTTGCCAGATGGGTGTGTAAGTTGAACAGACCTGGTGTAACAATCAATCTTGGCATAATGAGCTTTCCTCCAGTCCATACCCAAGATGATGTTTGAAAGTGCTAGTATCGACTAGAGGGGGGGTGAATAGGCGATTTTTATGAAAGTCTTCAAAACTTGGAAGTTTCGAAGACAGACAATAGAAATGATCTAATTGATATGCAGCGAAAGATAAACTACTGTAAGCAAACCATAGTCAAGTATGCAATGATATGAAAGAACAGGACTAATGGCAGCTAAGTAGTAAGGATCAGGATGGAAGATAGTGTTGGGGAACGTTGTAGAAAATTAAAATTTTTCCTACGGTTTCACCAAGATCCATCTATGAGTTCATCTAAGCAACGAGTCAAGGGAGAGAGTTTGCATCCACATACCACTTGTAGATCACGAGCGGAAGCTTGCCAAGGAGATGGTGATGATGCAGTCGTACTCGAACATGATTCGGATCACCGATGTCCTAGTGCTGAACGGACAGCACCTCCGCGTTCAACACACGTACGGGACGGGAGACGTCTCCTCCATCTTGATCCAGCAAGGAGGAAGGAGAGGTTGAGGAAGGCAGCTCCAACGGCAGCACGACGGCGTGGTGCAGTTGACGCGGCAGTATTCCGACAGGGCTTCGCCAAGCACGTACGGAGGAGGAGATGTGTTGGGGAGGGGAGGGCTGCGCCTTGAGTTATGGTGTATTGCAGCCCTCCCCTCACCCCTCTATATATAGGGGAAAGGGCAAGGGGGGCCGGCTCTCTAGGGAAAACCCTAGGGGGGGGGGCGGCGGCCAAGGGGTGGGGGGCTTGCCCCCCAAGCAAGGGGGGTGCGCCCCCTTTAGGGTTTCCCCCCCACCCCTAGGCGCAAGGGCCCAAGGAGGGGGCGCGCCAAGCCCACTAGGGGCTGGCTGCAATCCCCACGCAGCCCAAGTGGCCCCCCGGGAGGGGTGGCCCCTCCCGGTGGACCCCCGGATTCCTTCCGGTGGTCCCGGTACAATACCGGTATGACCCCGAAACTTTCCGGTGCCCGTTTAACAACTTCCCATATATAAAACTTTACCTCCGGACCATTCCGGAACTCCTCGTGACGTCCGGGATCTCATCCGGGACTCCGAACAACATTCGGTAGTCACATACTAGTCTTCCTAACAACCCTAGCGTCACCGAACCTTAAGTGTGTAGACCCTACGGGCTCGGGAGACATGCAGACATGACCGAGACCACTCTCGGGCAATAACCAACAGCGGGGTCTAGATACCCATGTTGGCTCCCACATGCTCCTCGATGATATCATCGGTTGAACCACGATGTCGAGGATTCGATCAAACCATGTATACAATTCCCTTTGTCAATCGGTATGTTACTTGCCCGAGACTTGATCGTCGGTATCCCAATACCTTGTTCAGTCTCGTTACCGGCAAGTCACTTTACTCGTACCGTAATGCATGATCCCGCGGCCAACACCTTGGTCACCTTGAGCTCATTATGATGATGCATTACCGAGTGGGCCCAGAGATACCTCTCCGTCATACGGAGTGACAAATCCCAGTCTCGATCCGCATAAACAATAGATACTTTCGGAGATACCTGTAGTGCACCTTTATAGTCACCCAGTTACGTTGTGACATTTGATACACCCAAAGCACTCCTACGGTATCCAGGAGTTACACGCTCTCATGGTCAAAGGAAGAGATACTTGACATTGGCAAAGCTCTAGCAAACGAACTACACGATCTTTGTGCTATGCTTAGGATTGGGTCTTGTCCATCACATCATTCTCCTAATGATGTGATCCCGTTATCAACGACATCCAATGTCCATAGCCAGGAAACCATGACTATCTGTTGATCACAACGAGCTAGTCAACTAGAGGCTCACTAGGGACATATTGTGGTCTTTGTATTCGCACGTGTATTATGATTTCCGGATAATACAGTTATAGCATGAATAAAAGACAATTATCATGAACATAGAAATATAATAATACTTTTATTATTGCCTCTAGGGCATATTTCCAACAGTCTCCCACTTGCACTAGAGTCACCAATCTAGTTACATTGTGATGAATCGAACACCCATAGAGTTCTGGTGTTGATCATGTTTTGCTCGCGAGAGAGGTTTAGTCAACGGATCTGCGACATTCAGATCCGTATGTACTTTGCAAATTTCTATGTCTCCATCTTGAACATTTTCACGGATGGAGTTGAAACGATGCTTGATGTGCCTGGTCTTCTTGTGAAACCTGGGCTCCTTGGCAAGGGCAATAGCTCCAGTGTTGTCACAGAAGAGTTTGATTGGCCTCGACGCATTGGGTATGACTCCTAGGTCGGTGATGAACTCCTTCACCCAAATAGCTTCATGCGCTGCCTCCGAGGCTGCCATGTACTCCGCTTCACACGTAGATCCCGCCACGACGCTCTGCTTGCAGCTGCACCAGCTTACTGCTCCACCATTCAACATATACACGTATCCGGTTTGTGACTTAGAGTCATCCAGATCTGAGTCGAAGCTAGCGTCGACATAACCCTTTACGACGAGCTCTTCGTCTCCTCCATAAACGAGAAACATGTCCTTTGTCCTTTTCAGGTACTTCAGGATATTCTTGACCGCTGTCCAGTGTTCCTTGCCGGGATTACTCTGGTATCTTGCTACCAAACTCACGGCAAGGTTTACATCAGGTCTGGTACACAGCATGGCATACATAATAGATCCTATGGCTGAAGCATAGGGGATGACACTCATCTCTTCTTTATCTTTTGCCATGGTCGGTGACTGAGCTGAGCTCAATCTCACACCTTGTAACATAGGCAAGAACCCTTTCTTGGACTCATCCATTTTGAACTTTTTCAAAATCTTATCAAGGTATGTGCTTTGTGAAAGACCTATGAGGCGTCTCGATCTATCTCTATAGATCTTGATGCCTAATATATAAGCAGCTTCTCCAAGGTCCTTCATTGAAAAACATTTGTTCAAGTAGGCCTTAATGCTGTCCAGAAATTCTATATTATTTCCCATCAAGAGTATGTCATCCACATATAATATGAGAAATGCTACAGAGCTCCCACTCACTTTCTTGTAAACGTAGGCTTCTCCATAAGTCTGCATAAACCCAAACGCTTTGATCATCTCATCAAAGCGAATATTCCAACTCCGAGATGCTTGCACCAGCCCATAAATGGATCGCTGGAGCTTGCATACTTTGTTAGCGTTCTTAGGATCGACAAAACCTTCCGGCTGCATCATATACAAGTCTTCCTTAAGATACCCGTTAAGGAATGCCGTTTTGACGTCCATCTGCCATATCTCATAATCATAGTATGCGGCAATTGCTAACATGATTCGGACGGACTTAAGCTTCGCTACGGGAGAGAATGTCTCGTCGTAGTCAATCCCTTGAACTTGTCGATAACCTTTAGCGACAAGTCAAGCTTTATAGATGGTGACATTACCATCCGCGTCCGTCTTCTTCTTAAAGATCCATTTGTTTTCTATCGCTCGCCGATCATCGGGCAAGTCAGTCAAAGTACATACTTTGTTTTCATACATGGATTCTATCTCAGATTTCATGGCTTCTAGCCATTTGTTGGAATCTGGGCCCGCCATCGCTTCTTCATAGTTCGAAGGTTCACCGTTGTCTAACAACATGATTTCCAGGACAGGGTTACCGTACCACTCTGGTGCGGAACGTGTCCTTGTGGACCTACGAAGTTCAGTAGCAACTTGATCCGAAGTACCTTGATCATCATCATTGGTTTCCTCTTCAGTTGGTGTGGGCATCATAGGAACATTTTCCTGAGCTGCACCACTCTCCCGTTCGAGAGGTAGTACTTCATCGAGTTCTACTTTCCTCCCACTTACTTCTTTCGAGAGAAACTCTTTTTCCAGAAAGCATCCGTTTTTGGCAACAAAGATCTTGCCTTCGGATCTTAAGTAGAAGGTATACCCTACAGTTTCCTTAGGGTATCCTATGAAGACGCATTTTTCCGACTTGGGTTCGAGCTTTTCAGGTTGAAGTTTCTTGACATAAGCATCGCATCCCCAAACTTTTAGAAACGACAGCTTAGGTTTCTTCCCAAACCATAATTCATGCAGTGTCGTCTCAACGGATTTAGACGGTGCCCTATTTAAAGTGAATGTAGCTGTCTCTAGAGCGTATCCCCAAAATGATAGCGGTAAATCGGTAAGAGACATCATAGACCGCACCATATCCAATAGAGTGCGATTACGACATTCGGACACACCGTTTTGCTGAGGTGTTCCAGGCGGCGTGAGTTGTGAAACGATTCCACATTTCCTTAAGTGTGTGCCAAATTCGTGACTTAAGTATTCTCCTCCACGATCTGATCGTAGGAACTTTATCTTTCGGTCACGTTGATTCTCCACCTCATTCTGAAATTCCTTGAACTTTTCAAAGGTCTCAGACTTGTGTTTCATTAAGTAGACATACCCATATCTACTTAAGTCATCAGTTAGAGTGAGAACATAACGATATCCTCCGCGAGCCTCGACGCTCATTGGACCGCACACATCGGTATGTATGATTTCCAACAAGTTGGTTGCTCGCTCCATTGTTCCGGAGAACGGAGTCTTGGTCATTTTGCCCATGAGGCATGGTTCGCATGTGTCAAACGATTCATAATCAAGAGACTCCAAAAGTCCATCAGCATGGAGCTTCTTCATGCGCTTGACACCAATGTGACCAAGGCGGCAGTGCCACAAGTATGTGGGACTATCGTTATCAACTTTACATCTTTTGGCATCTACACTATGAACATGTGTAATATTACGCTCGAGATTCATTAAGAATAAACCATTGACCATCGGAGCATGACCATAAAACATATCTCTCATATAAATCGAACAACCATTATTCTCAGATTTAAATGAGTAGCCATCTCGTATTAACCGAGATCCAGATACAATGTTCATGCTCAAACTTGGCACTAAATAACAATTATTGAGGTTCAAAACTAATCTCGTAGGTAAATGTAGAGGCAGCGTGCCGACGGCGATCACATCGACTCTGGAACCATTCCCGACGCGCATCGTCACCTCGTCCTTCGCCAGTCTCCGTTTATTCCGCAGCTCCTGTTGTGAGTTACAAATACGAGCAACGGCACCGGTATCAAATACCCAGGAGTTACTATGAGTACTGGTAAGGTACACATCAATTACATGTATATCAAATATAGCTTTGGTGTTGCCGGCCTTCTTATCCGCTAAGTATTTGGGGCAGTTCCGCTTCCAGTGACCCTTCCCCTTGCAATAAAAGCACTCAGTCTCAGGCTTGGGTCCATTCTTTGACTTCTTCCCGGCAACTGGCTTACCGGGCGCGGCAACCTCCTTGCCGTCCTTCTTGAAGTTCTTCTTACCCTTGCCCTTCTTGAACTTAGTGGTCTTATTGACCATCAACACTTGATGTTCTTTCTTGATTTCAACCTCTGCTGACTTCAGCATAGAAAATACTTCAGGAATGGTCTTTACCATCCCCTGCATATTGTAGTTCATCACAAAGCTCTTGTAGCTTGGTGGGAGCGACTGGAGGATTCTGTCAATGACCGCCTCATCTGGGAGGTTAATATTCAGCTGGGTCATACGGTTGTGTAACCCAGACATCTTCAGGATGTGTTCACTGACAGAACTGTTTTCCTCCATCTTACAACTGTAGAACTTGTCGGAGACATCATATCTCTCGACCCGGGCGTGAGCTTGGAAAACTAGTTTCAGCTCTTCGAACATCTCATATGCTCCGTGATGCTCAAAACGCTTTTGGAGCCCCGGTTCTAAGCTGTAAAGCATGCCGCACTGAACGAGGGAGTAATCATCAGCACGAGTTTGCCAAGCATTCATAATGTCTTGGTTCTCTGGGACGGGAGCGTCACCTAGCGGTCCTTCTAGGACATATTGTTTCCTGGCAGCTATGAGGATGATCCTCAGGTTCCGGACCCAGTCCGTATAGTTGCTGCCATCATCTTTCAGCTTGGTTTTCTCTAGGAACGCGTTGAAGTTCATGTTGACATGAGCGTTGGCCATTTGATCTACAAGACATATTTGCAAAGGTTTTAGACTAAGTTCATGATAATTAAGTTCTAATCAAATTATGAACTCCCACTTAGATTAGACATCCCTCTAGTCATCTAAGTGTTACACGATCCGAGTCGACTAGCCCGTGTCCGATAATCACGTGAGACGGACTAGTCATCATCGGTGAACATTCTTCATGTTGATCGTATCTTTCATACGACTCGTGTTCGACCTTTCGGTCTCCGTGTTCCGAGGCCATGTCTACACATGCTAGGCTCGTCAAGTTAACCCTAAGTGTTTTTGCTGTGTAAAACTATCTTACACCCGTTGTATGTGAACGTAAGAATCCATCACACCCGATCATCACGTGGTGCTTAGAAGCGACGAACTGTAGCAACGGTGCACAGTTAGGGGAGAACACTTCTTGAAATTTTTGTAAGGGATCATCTTATTTACTACCGTCGTCCTAAGTAAACAAGATGCATAACCATAATAAACATCACATGCAATTATATAGTTGTGACATGATATGGCCAATATCATAGAGCTCCATTGATCTCCATCTTCGGGGCTCCATGATCATCTTGTCACCGGCTTGACACCATGATCTCCATCATCATGATCTCCATCATCGTGTCTTCATGAAGTTGTCACGCCAACGACTACTTCTACTTCTATGACTAACGCGTTTAGCAATGAAGTAAAGTAAGTTACATGGCGTTCTTCAATGACACGCAGGTCATACAAAAATAAAGACAACTCCTATGGCTCCTGCCGGTTGTCATACTCATCGACATGCAAGTCGTGAATCCTATTACAAAGAACATGATCTCATACATCACAATTCATCATTCATCACAACTTCTGGCCATATCACATCACTTGATCAATCGCTGCAAAAACAAGTTAGACGTCCTCTAATTGTTGTTGCATCTTTTACGTGGCTGCAATTGGGTTCTAGCAAGAACGTTTTCTTACCTACGAATAACCACAACGTGATTTTGTCAACTTCTATTTACCCTTCATAAGGGCCCTTTTCATCGAATCCGCTCCAACTAAAGTGGGAGAGACAGACACCCGCCAGCCACCTTATGCAACTAGTGCATGTTAATCGGTGGAACCGGTCTCACGTAAGCGTACGTGTAAGGTTGGTCCGGGCCGCTTCATCCCACAATACCGCTGAAGCAAGAAAAGACTAGTAGAGGCAAGCAAGATGACAAGATCCACGCCCACAACAAAATTGTGTTCTACTCGTGCAAAGAGAACTACGCATAGACCTGGCTCATGATGCCACTGTTGGGGAACGTTGCAGAAAATTAAAATTTTCCTACGGTTTCACCAAGATCCATCTATGAGTTCATCTAAGCAACGAGTCAAGGAAGAGAGTTTGCATCTACATACCACTTGTAGATCACGAGCGGAAGCTTGCCAAGGAGATGGTGATGATGGAGTCGTACTCGAACGTGATTCGGATCACCGATGTCCTAGTGCTGAACGGACAGCACCTCCGCGTTCAACACACGTACGGGACGGGAGACGTCTCCTCCGTCTTGATCCAGCAAGGAGGAAGGAGAGGTTGAGGAAGGCAGCTCCAACGGCAGCACGACGGCGTGGTGCAGTTGACGCGGCAGTATTCCGACAGGGCTTCGCCAAGCACGTACGGAGGAGGAGATATGTTGGGGAGGGGAGGGGCTGCGCCTTGAGTTATGGTGTATTGCAGCCCTCCCCTCACCCCTCTATATATAGGGGAAAGGGCAAGGGGGGCCGGCCCTCTAGGGAAAACCCTAGGGGGGGGGCGGCGGCCAAGGGGTGGGGGGCTTGCCCCCCAAGCAAGGAGGGTGCGCCCCCTTTAGGGTTTCCCCCCCACCCCTAGGCGCAAGGGCCCAAGGAGGGGGGCGCGCCAAGCCCACTAGGGGCTGGCTGCAATCCCCACGCAGCCCAAGTGGCCCCCCGGGAGGGGTGGCCCCTCCCGGTGGACCCTCGGATTCCTTCTGGTGGTCCCGGTACAATACCGGTATGACCCCGAAACTTTCCGGTGCCCGTTTAACAACTTCCCATATATAAAACTTTACCTCCGGACCATTCCGGAACTCCTCGTGACGTCCGGGATCTCATCCGGGACTCCGAACAACATTCGGTAGTCACATACTAGTCTTCCTAACAACCCTAGCGTCACCGAACCTTAAGTGTGTAGACCCTACGGGCTCGGGAGACATGCAGACATGACCGAGACCACTCTCGGGCAATAACCAACAGCGGGGTCTGGATACCCATGTTGGCTCCCACATGCTCCTCGATGATATCATCGGTTGAACCACGATGTCGAGGATTCGATCAAACCCTGTATACAATTCCCGTTGTCAATCGGTACGTTACTTGCCCGAGACTCGATCGTCGGTATCCCAATACCTTGTTCAGTCTCGTTACCGGCAAGTCACTTTACTCGTACCGTAATGCATGATCCCGCGGCCAACACCTTGGTCACCTTGAGCTCATTATGATGATGCATTACCGAGTGGGCCCAGAGATACCTCTCCGTCATACGGAGTGACAAATCCCAGGCTCGATCCACATAAAACAATAGATACTTGCGGAGAAACCTGTAGTGCACCTTTATAGTCACCCAGTTACGTTGTGACGTTTGATACACCCAAAGCACTCCTACGGTATCCAGGAGTTACACGCTCTCATGGTCAAAGGAAGAGATACTTGACATTGGCAAAGCTCTAGCAAACGAACTACACGATCTTTGTGCTATGCTTAGGATTGGGTCTTGTCCATCACACCATTCTCCTAATGATGTGATCCCGTTATCAACGACATCCAATGTCCATAGCCAGGAAACCATGACTATCCGTTGATCACAACGAGCTAGTCAACTAGAGGCTCACTAGGGACATATTGTGGTCTTCGTATTCACACGTGAATTATGATTTCCGGATAATACAGTTATAGCATGAATAAAAGATAATTATCATGAACATAGAAATATAATAATACTTTTATTATTGCCTCTAGGGCATATTTCCAACAGATAGTATGAAGCCAATCAACAATAGTAGTCAAGCAATGAAGTCAAATAGGTTTGACAGACATGCAATGACTTCACGAAGACAAACACAAAGTAAAGGATGGGAAGGGATAGAACCAGTCACTTGTTGAAGACACATGATTTGTTGGACCAGTTCAAGTTGCTGTGACAACTGTACGTATGGTTAGGAAGGCTGAGATTCAACTCAGAAGACCGTGTCTTCACCTTATTCGCCTTGAGCTAAGGACACCCAGTCCTCGCCCAATCACTCTGGTAAGTCTTCAAGGTAGACTTCCAAACCTTCACAGATTTCGTTCACCGACGATCCACAATGACTCTTGGATGCTCAGAACGCAACGCCTAACCGGCTGGAGGATTCAATGTCCTCAAGTGTAATAAGTCTTCAGGTCACACAGACAGAAAGACTTCAGTGATGCCTAACACTCTTTGGCTCTAGGTGTTTGGGCTTGGTCCTCACAAGGATTTCTCTCTCTCAAAGGCTTCGACGTGGGTTGCTCTCAAACGACAAAAGTTGTGCACTAACTCTGAGCAGCCACCAATTTATGGTGTAGGGGGTGGGTCATTTATAGCCACTGGGCAACCCGACCTGATATGTCCGAAATGACCCTGGGTCACTAAGGAACTGACACGTGTTCCAATGGTCAGATTTCAAACACACACGGCAACTTTACTTGGGCTACAAGCAAAGCTGACTCATCCAGCTCTGGATAAGATTTGCTCTCATTGTCTTCGCTCAAAGACATAGGATTTGGGTTGAGCATCACTTCAGTCATTCTGACTTAGTTCACTTGGACCCCACTTAACAGTATGGTGGTTCCTATGACTCAACAAAGAAGAAAAGGAAACAACGAAATCACACAGTCTTCGCGCTCCATAATCTTCACTCAATGTCTTTTCATGTCATAGTCTTCAATATGAATATCTTCACATACCACCATTGTCTTCAATGTCTTCATACATTTTTAGGGGTCATCTCCGGTAGGTAAACCGAATCAATGAGGGACACTACCTGAGTTATCCTGCAATTCTCACAAATGCATTAGTCCCTCAACCAACTTTGTCGTCAATACTCCAAAACCAACTAGGTGTGGCACTAGATGCACTTACAATCTCCCCCTTTTTGGTGATTGATGACAAACTGGTTGAAGTTTTCAACGGGGATAAAGTATGTGAAATTGTAAAGGATAGGGTATAGTCTTCATAAGTAGCAAGGGCTCCCCCTGAAGATGTGCATATAAGTAATTTGCGTTTGGAATGCAAATGCACATGGCCGGTTGTACTTGTGGAGATCCACTTCAACTTATGAAGATAATTCATCATGCATGAAATGATATAGCAATTAGAATGACATGCATAATGAAAAATGGACGTCTGCAGAATGATCTAAGTGCGGAAGTTATCACCGCACATGCGGAATTTATCATCGCAACACTGTAAAGCAAATAAGTAGCAGACGGACATCAAGTTTAGGTGTTACAACACAAAGAACCAAATGTATCAAAAGTGAGAGTTGTAAGCACGAGGCAAAATATAAAGCAACCGCCCATATGAACCCGCTTGAAGACTATCAACTCATACGCTTCTCCCCCTTTTGTCAGTAAGGACCAAAAAGGTTTGAATACATAGAGCATCTACTCGTCCTTATGAGTAGGTGAAGCAGCAGGGTTATCGTTGTTGTTTGGTGGTGCAGACGTACTTGGTGCAGTGTTGATGCGTGCAGAAGTAGGGGGCGGTGAAGTAGCATCATCTTCACCATCAATCACTTTGGCATTCACGGTTGCCGTGGAGGAAGAATAGTCAGAGTCTTCAAGGGATGGAGTTCGACGTAGGACAGCAGTCCGTGGAGGAGTGGAGTCAAACTTGAATCTTTCAGTGAAGCCATCGTCTTGAAGATCTGCTTCAGCACTAAGCAGCGTCAAACTCTTCCAAGATCGCTGACAAGTCTCGTGAGCAACAAATGCATTCTTGGTGGCAAGATTTCGAATGCGGTTGACGTCCACCAAGAGGCTTTGCATCTGTCTCTTGAGCCAATAATGATGCTTATCTTGTTTCTGATGAAGTGCCACAAGAAGTTCTCGGTCATTTAGAACACGAGAGAGCTTCTTAGGCCTTTGGGCAATGGTGCTTTCAGTGGCTTCAGTATGCGCACGATGAGGCAGACGAGTATTTCCAGCCATTGGATAGATGCATGTTTCTGCTTGGACGCCTTTGATGAGTTGAGTGAAGCTTTGGTGCTCGACATTCTGAAGACAAAGAGGCTGCTTGGCAGGGTCAGAGTATATGGCTTCAACTGACATATCAACCTCTGGTAAAAAGATCAGATGATTGCGAGCAAAGGGCTGATAGTTGACAGAGGAGTGTCGCTTGATAAGGCGCATGACCCATGGAGCATAGAACTTTAGACCAAAAAGGTCAGATCCAGACGCAGCAAGTTGCCTGATGAAGAATTCTTGAGAATTGAAGCTGATGCCATTGAGGATGTAAAAGACCAATGTCTTCATGGCTCCTTCAAGCTTGGCAGCTGATGAATGTCCTTTGATAGGCCATAGAGTTCGCCTGATGATATGATATATGGTGCGAGGCAGATACTCAAGGTCATCAACAAAGAACTCCGTTGGATATTCAGCGTCAGATGGCAAAGGCTTCATCATGCTTAACATATGGCTCATATTGGGTTTAGGCTTATGGAAGATGCTCTCCAGTGCATTGTGGTGTAGTTGACAATCAGGTTCATATAGCTCTCCGGGAGTGGGGAGGCCTGTAAGCTCAATGACATCAAGAGCTTTGGCTTCATGATGAACATTTCCAGTCATCCACTCGAGAACCCATGTCTTGATGTCTCTGTTGTAGCCGCGAATGTGGAGGGTAGCATAGAATTGAAGCAAATGTTCTTCATTCCAGTGTTCTTTGTCTGTCACAAAGCTGAGCAGACCGGCTTCACGAAAACAGTCAAGTGCTTCTTCTAAGCACGGTAGTCCAGCAATGGCTTCAGTGTCGAGGCGCATATGAGGGAAAATGCGCCCTTGATCATACAGAACGCAGGAGTAATAGCTTCTCTGCTGATAGCTCCAGAACCGATCAGAAGATATTCTTGGCTTTGATTAGGGGTTCTTAGCGCTGTCAAAGAAGGTGTTGTGGCTTTTGAAGCCATTGGCATTGAAGGACCCTGTAGATTTTGCAGTACCTGGGAACCTTGGCAATCTTGGCTTTGGCTTCTGGACCTAAGGCCTATGCCCAACATGATAATCAAACTAAGGACCAGAGGCAGTAGGTGGAGGAACCAGAACGGGCCATCGGACAGTGGTTAGCTGACCATGACTGTATGCTTGCTCAATTGTATAGGGCCTTGGTGGTGGAACAGGAGCAGTGGCAACAGCTGAGGCTTCAGGCTGACAACAGGTGCTTCGGGAGCAGTGGCCTCATTGGCTTCGGGCACACTTGTTGGTGCAAGCTCCACATTAGCTTCAGCCATGACTACGTCATTGGCTTCATTGGTGTTGATGGTGGCAGCTTCAACATTTTCATCCTCCACTTGACGAGCTGGAGGGTCGGGCACTGGCACGTTCACATCAGGAACAACTTCTTCACTATTGGGGGGAGTAGGAACATGTACGTCTTCTTGTCTTTCATCGGCTGATGTAGCCGGATTGTCTTTAGCAGCTTGGGCTTCAGACGCGGAGACATTCACAGTTGGAGTGGCTTCAGAAAACACTTGATGTGCAACAGGTTGGTGATGCACTTCCCCTTCTGGAACGCTCGAAAGAGGGAATTGAGGCCTTTGTCCTTTGCAAAGCCTGCGAAATGCTGGCAACGCCTTTGGAGATGGAGTAGGCTGGACTTCAAAGTCTTCTTCTTCTTCATGCACAGGTGGTGTGACTTGTTGTTGTTGTTGGGGAGTACTTGGGGAGTCTTGTTGCCGTGGGTGATCAGCCCATGATGCATCCTGAGCAATTGGCGTTAGAGGACGACCAATGCTGATGAGTTCACTGTTCGTGAGAACAGGCGATGATACCACATTGTGTTCGATCTGAGGAAGAACTTCATCATCTTCAACATTGTCATCTTGACCAATGTCTTCAGCAGCGGTGGGTTCAGCTGCTGGAATATCTTCAGCTTCATGAGCCTCTGTGGAAGCAGGCTCATGAACGATCATCCTTCGTTCTTGATGTTCAGATGCAGGGCGAACCACTAAGATGGGTTCAACTACTAGGGGCGCTATGGGAGCAGCCCGATTCTTCTTGGTCTTGCGTTTCTTCTGGGTGGGAGCAGCATCAGAGGCTTCAGGATTCTTCCTTTTTCTGGCTTCAGCCTCGGCAGCCCTCGTCTTTTTCTGTTCAGAAGCGGTTGATAGGACCTTTGGCTTCGAGCCAGTCATGCTGCTTGGGAAGATAATGCGAGGTGCTTCTTGACTTGAAGGTGCAGGTGGAGCGGTTGATGGCTTCTTCTTCTTTGCAGCCATCCTGGGGTCAATGCCAGGACGGCCAAGAGACTTGCGCTTCTCAGCCTCATTGTAGGCAAGCACACACTTGTCAGCCAAACTCTTCATGCGCTTGCATGAGCCCTGAGCTTCTTGGTGCTTCTTGAGAAAGGCTTCTTTAAGCTCATGCAGCATGACCTTGAAGTTTCTGACATCTTGCACACTGAGTTTGTCCACATGCTTCTTGAACTGAGCCTTTTCATAGTCAATCTTGTTCTTCAGCTCAATGATGCGCTGAGCGAGAGCTAGCTCAGAAGCAATAGCGCCATTGAAGGTGACGCTGAGGCCAATGGGAAGCTGCAGATCTTCAAAGCTGAGATTTGGGGTGTCGAACCACTCATCAATGAAGTTATGGATGATTGCCACATCAAAGAGAGGCAGGTTGTTGAAGATCTCTGCTTCTTCCTTGCTCTTGATCAGTTGCTCAAGGGCATCATCTGCAAGATCTTCATCGCTGGACAGATCGATGGGTTATTCACGCAAAATGGCAGCAGGAGTCAAGGTTTGATCAGTATGCCTGACAATTTGCTTTTTCTTCTCCGTCCTCTTGGAGATACGTGATCGATCTTCAAACTGCACACTGTCTTCAGGAGGTGCAGTGGCCAGCGGCTTCGCACGTGAAGCTTTTGGAGGTGCAGCTGATCTTGAAGCCTTTGGCTTCTTTTGCTTCTGCGGCTTTGGAGGAGGAGCTGGGGCTTCATCAGTGTCAGCATCATTATTAGAATGATCTACTCTGGCACCTTGGACCAAGATGTAAGTGATGAGGCCATCAAGGTTGGAGAAGGGGCCGATGACATTGGGCTCGGCATCACGTGAGCCGTCAGCACGGGGAGCAGAGGGACCAGGGTTGAAGTCTAATCCCAATGACTTCTTGTTTTCCTTGGCCGAAGCCTTTGCGTGCTGGAAGTTGCGCTTGAAGAGAGTATCGTCACAACACTAGAGCAATGATGACGGGTCGGCATTCTCAGGATGAGGTCCACGGACCATGCAGGGATAGAAACCTTGTCCAATAGCTTCAGCTCCGTTCTTGGGTTGAAGGCCTCGATAGAGAATATCACCCCAAGGAATCTTGATAGCATTCTTCTCTGCATATTCCTTGGTCACGAACTTGTACTTGAACCATTCTTCAGCCCAATAGCGTCGAATCCATTGAATTCGTGTCTTGCGCTGATGATAATTCTCCTCAAGATCTGTCTTGTAGAGCTCTACAAGGTCATCACGTAGATCTTTTGATGTACCCCCACGACGCTGTCTTCCACCCTTCCTTACTGATTTTTCTGTAGCCATGAACTTCAAACTGAATGGCTTCAATACGTTCAAAGGCTTCACAGACTTTCGCTTGCTGGTCAAACAGGAACTTGCTTCGGGAGAGTCAACGTGATGCTGTAAGAATTTTGCAAACGAATGCAGACTATGAGAACCAAGGGATTCTCCCACGGACATGTACATGTGACAGCATTAGAGATGCGAGGGAAGGGGAAGAGGTCATATGCATTCTCATAAGATTTTGAAGATAAATCAGTTTGAAGACATTGACCTCATGATGCGAAGACATTCACTTATATGTTGAGAGTTGGTTCCAGATTTGTACGAATCCGTGAATAAGTACAAGTGAGGAATCAAACTAGCTATGGAGTTTAAGTGAATAGACTAGGCAGTATGAGATGCAGACAAAATAGATCTAACACTGTGTAGGCAGAAACCACTTTTGGTAGATAGGATGAATCTTTAAAGATCAAAAAGGCAGTAAAAATAGAGTTATATTTACCACACGAAGAACTGCTAGATGGATGAACAGGAGACTGAGGAGTTCAATCCACCATGCCCTAACCTAGCGACGGAGGACACCTACGGCGACGGCGGAGAGAACGATGTCCGCGGCCGGCGTGAGGACAGCGTCGAAGAAGTCGCGGCAGCTAAGCGCTTCGTCACCGGCGTCGTCGAGAGCTAGCGGTGGCGCTAGGGTTTTGATGAGTTGGAGAGGTGGAAGAAGGATTTCTTTACCGCAGGGGACAAGTATTTATAAGGTGGTGTGCGGCACAACGCAATTACGCTGGTGCCCCTGGCGGTTCACATCTGAGGGGCACGTGGAAAGCATGCAACATACTTAGAGTTGTCCCACGTTCCCACGCCCGCCAGGCATGTCAGATGGTTGTTCCGGCTTCTCCGGATTTCAACAATAAAGGTGATTTATTTAAAACAGACTTAATGTTTGTCTCTGTGCCTTCTGCTGACAAGGACACAGAGAAGACATTCGACAGTTTCAATAGAATGCATATGATTTGGACAGATAGAGTTTGAGATTAAAAGCATAGAGAGGTTAGGGTCCGATCACATTCACATAGTTCAAAAGATTCAACTTGAAGACATAGCAATAAGTGAATGCTGTAGAGGACAGAACACTAGTATATATCTGAAAGCAATCAAATCATCATAGTGAAGAGAATCATGAAGATAAATTGAAACTTAAGACAAACCAAATGCGAAGTCATTGCAAAATAATGCCATGAGTGAAACACTTCAAACAGAGAAATTTGGTGGTGGCGTTATCCACAGTATAGGAAGTATTAGACCCAGACACGGCGCACAATTATCGTGGCGCTCCGAAGTCAAATTCCATGTTAATATATTCACACTCAGAATGTAAGTCTTCATTGATTGAAGATATACAGTACTTCGTGTGTTGCACATCTAAGTCATCAACATGCATAAGTGTTAGGATGTGTGCCTGATCACAGGACATTAGAGGATTCTAAGATATTTAGCTCACACCGTAACTTGCAAAACCTTTTCTCATCCAAGGGCTTTGTGAAGATATCTGCCAGTTGCTCTTCAGTGTTGACATGAATGATGTTGATATCTTTCTTCATGACATGATCTCTGAGAAAGTGATGACGAATTTCAATGTGCTTTGTCTTCGAGTGCTGGACTGGATTGTTGGCTATCTTGATGGCACTTTCGTTGTCGCAGAAGAGAGGTACTTGTTTCAGATTGATGCCATAGTCCTTGAGAGTTTGCTTCATCCATAGAAGTTGAGCGCAACAAGATCCAAAAGCAATGTATTCAGATTCAGCAGTTGAGAGTGATACATAGTTCTGCTTCTTTGAAGACCAACAGACAAGTGATCAACCCAAAAAGTGACATGTGCCTGATGTAGACTTGCGATCCACCTTGTCACCAGCATAATCAGCATCCGAGAATCCAACCAAATCAAATTTTGAGCCCTTGGGATACCATAATCTGAGTGTAGGGGTGTAAGCCAAATATCGAAGAATTCGCTTCACAGCTAAGTGATGTGATTCCTTTGGTGCCGCTTGGAATCGAGCACACATGCAAATACTAAGCATAATATCTGGCCTAGATGCACATAGATAAAGTAAAGAACCAATCATGGAGCGGTATACCTTTTGATCGAACTCTTTACCATTGTCGTCGGGACCAAGATGGTGTTTGGCTGGCATTGGCGTCGTGTAACCTTTGTAGTATTCCATTCCAAACTTCTTCAGACAATCTTTGAGGTATTTTTCTTGAGATATGAAGATGTCATTCCTTTGCTGACAAATTTGAAGACCAAGGAAGAACTTCAGCTCACCCATCATGGACATCTGATATTGCTCTTGCATCATGTACCCAAACTCATCACTATACTTCTGGTTGGTGCAGCCGAAGATTATGTCATCCACATATATTTGGCACACAAACAGTTCACCGTCATATGTCTTCGTGAAGAGTGTGGGATCAAGGGATCCAGGTTTGAAGCCTTTGCTCCTCAGGAAGTCTTTGATCGTATCATACCATGCGCCAGGAGCTTGTTTGAGGCCATACAGTGCTTTGTTTAGCTTGTACACCATATCAGGATGTTTTGGATCTTCAAAGCCAGGTGGTTGAGCTACATATACTTCTTCTTCAATCTTGCCGTTGAGAAATGCACTCTTCACATCCATTTGATATAGCAAGATGTTGTGATGGTTAGCATAGGCTAGCAGTATGCGAATAGCTTCAAGCCTAGCAATAGGAGCAAATGTTTCATCGAAGTCAATTCCTTCTACTTGAGTATATCCTTGAGCCACAAGACGTGCTTTGTTTCTGACGACTTGACCATGCTCATCTTGCTTGTTTCGATATATCCATTTTGTTCCAATAATGTTATGCTTGCGAGGGTCAGGTCGTTTGACAAGTTCCCAAACATTGTTCAGCTTGAACTGTTGAAGTTCTTCTTGCATAGCTTGAATCCATTCAGGGTCCATAAAGGCTTCAGAAACTTTCTTGGGTTCTATATTGACACAAATGAAAAGTGCCCACAAAAGTTTGCTAACTTTGTTGCTCTTGAGCGAGTGAGTGGACCAGGTGCATTGATGCTGTCAATTATCTTCTCAATTTGTACTTCATTTGCAACACGAGGATGAACTAGACGAAGACTTTGCTCTTGCTGATCATTGTCATCATTGGGAGGAGTGTCTTCGGTCTGAGCATTGTCTTCAGGTTGGTTAGGTGCAGAAATGATAAGTTCCTCTTCAGGCTATGCTTCAGAGGGCATGATTTCACCAGTTCCCACCAGCTTGATTGATTCGCTTGGCGGAGCTTCATCTAGTGTACTTGGCAGAAGTTCTCTTTGTGAACCATTTGTTTCATCAAATCGCACATCCACAGTTTCGACGATTTTGTAGAGATAGAGGTTGAAGACTCTGTAGGAGTGCGAGTCCTTTCCATAGCCAAGCATGAAGCCTTCGTGAGCTTTAGGTGCAAATTTTGACTTGTGATGGGGATCCTTGATCCAGCACCTAGCTCCAAATACTCTGAAGTAACTGACATTTGGCTTCTTGCCAGTAAGGAGCTCATAGGATGTTTTGTTCAGAAGCTTATGGATGTAGACACAATTGATGATGTGACATGCTGTATCAATAGCTTCAGGCCAGAACTTTCTTGGTGTCTTGTATTCGTCGAGCATTGTTCGAGCCATCTCAATGAGGGTTCTGTTCTTGCGCTCAACGATGCCATTTTGCTGAGGTGTGTATGGAGCAGAGAACTCATGAGTGATTCCCATTGTATCCAGATAAAGATCAAGTCCGGTGTCCTTGAATTTAGTGCCATTGTCACTTCTGATATGCTTGATCTTCACACCATAATTGTTCATTGCTCGATTGGTGAAGCGTCTGAAGACATCTTCCACTTCAGTCTTGTAGAGAATTATGTGCACCCATGTGTATCTTGAGTAGTCATCAACAATTACGAAGCCATAGAGACAAGCAGTTGTTGTGAGGGTGGAGTAGTGAGTAGGTCCAAATAATTCCATGTGTAACAGCTCGAAGGGTTGAGATGTTTTCATGATTGTCTTCGAGGGGTGCTTTGCCCTAGTCATCTTTCCAGCTTCGCAGGCACCGCACAAATGATCCTTCTTGAACTTGACATCCTCGATGCCTATGACATGCTTCTTCTTGACGAGTGAGTGTAAGTTCCTCATGCCAGCATGCCCCAACCTTCGATGCCAGAGCCAGCATTCTGAAGCTTTTGTGAGAAGACATACGGCAAGCTGTGGACCTGCTGAGAAATCTACCATGTATAGATCATCTTTTCGATACCCTTCAAATACTAGAGACTTGTCAGATTCCATTAGTACAAGGCAACGATATTTTCCGAATAGCACAATCATGTTCAAGTCACAAAGCATTGAGACAGACATTAAGTTTAAACCAAGGGATTCAACAAGCATCACTTTATCCATGTGTTGATCCTTTGAGATTGCAACTCTACCTAGACCCAATACCTTGCCTTTACCAGTGTCAGCAAATGTGATGTGACTCTTGTCGGATGGACGTAAGGTTGAGTCCATGAGAAGACTTCGATCACCTGTCATATGATTTGTGCATCCGCTGTCCATAATCCATTCTGAAGCTTTTGGTGATGTACCCTACAGTTCAGTTAGGAGGATAGGCTTCACAAGAGTGTTGTGAAGCATAAGCATTTGACACATATAGGGATTGTCACAGCTTAGATCAAAGTTAGGACACATAGTATGACTGGTAAGCGATTCAGATGTGAAGTATATGGAAAGACATATTATCATGCATCCATAATGTGTTTTAGGTCCCCATCAATAGCATCGGACGCCTTTGATAGCAGGCTGGAGACCTTTCTCTGCAAAAGAAAGTTAATTCTTCTTCGCCACCCACATCTTCAGGGGTGGCTTAGAAGCAATGAGTCTAAGTGCAGCATCTGAGAATTTTGTCTTTGAAGCCCTAGCAAATAGCCTTGCAGGAGATGAATGATACTCATATGAATAAGCAGAAAAGTTCTTAGTTCTATTAACATAGTGGTTCGAAGACACACGCTCATATTCATAAGTCTGAGTATGATTTCCCTGCAAAACATTGGCGTTAGGGTGACTCAAGTGAGTCCTGTATCTGTATGAGGCCTTTGGGCCATATGAAGCTATAGGTCTGGGGTTTGCCTTCTTCCTTGGTGGTGTCATGACGACATTCACAGGAAGATTCTCAATATATTGCTTAGGTACCCAGATCTTCTTCATAGGTGGTCCATTCCTGCAGTTAGTACCAATATACCTGGCAAACACTTCACCATTCTGATTCTTGAACAGCTTATAGTTTGCATCAAAGGTTTCATCAATGATAATAGGATTAGCACAGGTAAAGCCAGATAAAGTGGATGGATCTACTGAAGGTTCCTTTGAAGCAACCCATGTGGTTTTGGGGTACTGCTCAGGCTTCCAGTATGAGCCATCAACATTCATTTTCCTCTCGAACCCAACACCCTCTTTCCTAGGGTTTCGGTTCAGAATCTGCTTTTTGAGGACATCGCAAAGTGTCTGATGCCCTTTCAGACTTTTATACATCCCTGTTTCAAGCAATGTCTTCAAACTAGAATTTTCATCAGCAATAGTAGTGGTATCCTCTGCGGAGGGGTTAGTAACCACATCAGTAGGTGAAGACAATGACACAGTAGCAGCAGTGGAACATTCAGCAATAGATGTAGCGTTATCATGCTCAATGCATTTTAGACATGGTGGTTCAAATCCATCCTGAGCGGGGCTGATCTATTGAGCGCGAAGTGACTCATTCACTTTTTGAAGATCTTCATGAGCCGCTCTCAATTTCTCAAGCTCTTGCTTCCTTTGAAGATAATCATAGGAGAGCCTTTCATAAGTAGTTGAGAGCGTTTCATGACGACTTTCAAGTTCTTGGTACTTAGCATGAAGATTTTTTATATCTCCAACTAAGGACTGTGAACAGGTCATTTCCGCGTCCAACAGGTCATCGCTTTTGTCTAACAGTTTTTGAGTATGTTCCATAGCCTTTTGTTGTTCAGTTGCAATTTTAGCAAGTGTCTTGTAGCTGGGTTTGGATTCACAATCAGAGTCATCTTCACTTGATGTTTGAAAGTAAGCATCACGTGATTTTACCTTGGCACCATGTGCCATGAAGCAGTAGGTGGGAGTAGGATCATCTTCGTCATCAGCTGTGACGCCCCCGATTCAATCGTACACTAATCATGCACGCAAATGTGTACGATCAAGATCAGGGACTCACGGGAAGATATCACAACACAACTCTACAAATAAAATAAGTCATACAAGCATCATAATACAAGCCAGGGGCCTCGAGGGCTCGAATACAAGTGCTCGATCATAGACGAGTCAGCGGAAGCAACAATATCTGAGTACAGACATAAGTTAAACAAGTTTGCCTTAAGAAGGCTAGCACAAACTGGGATACAGATCGAAAGAGGCGCAGGCCTCCTGCCTGGGATCCTCCTAAACTACTCCCGGTCGTCATCAGCGGGCAGCACGTAGTAGTAGGCACCTCCAGTGTAGTAGGGGTCATCGTCGACGGTGGCGTCTGGCTCCTGGACTCCAGCCTCTGGTTGCGACAACCAGAAAGAAAGGAAAGGGGAAAAAGGGGGGAGAAAGCAATCGTGAGTACTCATCCAAAGTACTCGCAAGCAAGGAACTAAACTACATATGCATGGGTATATGTGTAAGGAGGCCATATCAGTGGACTGAACTGCAGAAAGCCAGAATAAGAGGGGGATAGCTAGTCCTATCGAAGACTACGCTTCTGGCAGCCTCCGTCTTGCATCAAGTAGAAGAGAGTAGATTGAAGTCCCCCAAGTAGCATCTCCAAATAGCATCTCCAGTAGCATCGCATAGCATAATCCTACCCGGCAATCCTCTCCTCGTCGCCCTGCGGAAAAGCGATCACCGGGTTGTCTGTGGAACTTGGAAGGGTGTGTTTTATTAAGTATCCGGGTCTAGTTGTCATAAGGTCAAGGTACAACTCCAAGTCGTCCTGTTACCGAAGATCACGGCTATTCGAATAGATTAACTTCCCTGCAGGGGTGCACCACATAGCCCAACACGCTCGATCCCATTTGGCCGGACACACTTTTCTGGGTCATGCCCGGCCTCGGAAGATCAACACGTCGCAGCCCCACCTAGGCAAAACAGAGAGGCCAGCACGCCGGTCTAAACCTAAGCGCGCAGGGGTCTGGGCCCATCGCCCTGAGCACACCTGCACATTGCGTGGGCGGCCGAAAGGAGATCTAGCCTAGTGGCGTTCCAGTCCAATTCGGCGCGCGCCGCTCCGTCGCTGACGTCTGAAGTGCTTCGGCTGATACCACGACGTCGGGATACCCATAACTACTCCCACGTAGATGGTTAGTGCGTATAGGCTCGTAGCCAGACTCAGATCAAATACCAAGATCTCGTTAAGCGTGTTAAGTATCCGCGAATGCCGAACAAGGCCAGGCCCACCTGTCTCCTAGGTGGTCTCAACCTGCCCTGTCGCTCCGCCACAAAGTAACAGTCGGGGGCCGTCGGGAACTCAGGCCCACCTCTACCGGGATGGAGCCACCTGTCCTTTCGGCCCCCTCGTCAGAATCACTTGCGGGTACTCAATGAGCTGACCCGACTTTAGTCACCATCTGTATAGTATGTATTTATGTATAGTATATACCCGTGATCACCTCCCAAGTGATCACGGCCCGATAGTATAGCAAGGCAGACTGACAAGAATGTAGGGCCAATGATGATAAACTAGCATCCTATACTAAGCATATAGGATTGCAGGTAAGGTATCAACAGATGTAGCGACAATGTCAGGCTATGCATCGGAATAGGATTAATGAAAGAAGTAACATGCTACACTAATCTAATGCAAGCAGTATAGAGTAGAATAGGCGATATCTGGTGATCAAGGGGGGGGGGGGGCTTGCCTGGTTGCTCTGGCAAGAGAGAGGAGTCGTCAACTCCGTAGTCGAACTGGTCAGCAGCAGCGTCGGTCTCGTAGTCTACCGGAGAGAAGAGGGGGAAGAAATAATGAATACAGAGCAAACAAAGCATCACAAAATATAACAAGGCAATACGCGGTGTTCGGTGTGCCCTAACGCGGTAGTAGGTGATACCGGTGAAGGGGGGAAAACATCCGGGAAAGTATTCCCGGTGTTTTGTGTTTTCGGGCAGAGGAGCCGGAGGGGCAAAGTTGCGGGTTCGACAGGTTAGGGGGGTGTGGCGGACGAACGGACTGCGTATCCGGATTCGTCTCGTCGTTCTGAGCAACTTTCATGTTGAAAATATTTTAATCCGAGTTACGGATTAAAAGATATGATTTTCTAAAGATTTTATTAATTTCTGGAATTCATTTAATTATTTAATTAATTCGGAAAATGGATTTATGACGTCAGCATGACGTCATGCTGACATCAACAGTCAACAGGGGTTGACTGGGTCAAACTGACGCGTGGGTCCAATGGGACCCACCTGTCATGCTCTGTTAGGTTAATTAGGATTTAGTTAATTTAATTACTATTTAATTAACCTAACTAGTTAACTAAATTAATTAAACCGGATTAATTAACTTAATTAATTCATTAGGTAATTAATTAATTAATAATTAATTTTATTAAATCATTTTTATTTTTATTAATTATATTTATTTTAATTAATTTTAAAATTTATTATTATTATTATTATTATTTTTAAACCGCTCTGGGGCGGGGCCCCCTAGTCAGTGGCCCGGGGGGGGCCTATCGGGCGCGGTTAACGGGCGTCCGCCCGTGCGAGGGCACGGGGCAACAGGGGCGTCGGCGAGGCCGTAGCCCGGCACGGTGGTGCGAGGCCGTGGCCTCGGAGAGGCCAACAGGGGGCACGGGCGCGGCGCAGCCTATGGCCAGGCGCACGACGGCGGTTGACGGCGGCGACCGGGGCGGCTTGAACGGCGTCGAGGAGGGGTACAGGCGCGGCTGGGGCGTCATGCGCGGGGTTGTCGGGGCTGAAGCGGGCGTGGCGTGGGCGCGAACGGGAGCTGTGGTGGCCTCCGCGGGCAGCGGCGAGGGGGGAGAAGCAGGGGGCGCGAGAGGAGTGCGAGGGAGGCCAGGACGGGGCAGGCCTTGTGGCCAGGGTGCAACGGGCGGCCGGCTATAGCGGCAGAGCAGCGGGGTGCAGGCGCACGCGCGTCGGCACGCCAAGGAGGGGGCCGGCCACGGCGCGGGCGCGTGCGGGAGCAGAGCTCCAGGCGGGGGGGGGGGGCGCGGTGGAGCCAGGGGGCTCGTCCGACCTGACACGAGGCGGGCGCAAGCGTGCGGCGGAGAGGGGAGAGGAGGCCGAGGGCCTCACCGGGGTGCGTAGGGTCTGGGGAGTGGGGGTTGAGGAGGAGACGGCGACGATGTCGTAGAGGAGGCAGGCCGGTGGGGCGGAGGAAGCAGTCCGGCAGGGGAGGAGCTCCGGGCGCCGGCGTCAGGCGGTTCTAGGCGACGACGGGGCGCAGTATCGGGGGGGGGGGAAGAGGAGCGAGGGGATCGGGATCTCCTCCCGATCCGGATCCAAACGAGGGGAGTGGGGGAGCGAGTGGGGCGACGGGGTGGTTAGGGTTTCGGGGTGGGGGATAAGGAGGAGTGGGGGAGGGGCCGGCTGGGCCTGGTGGGTTGGCCCAGTGGGGGGTTGTGGCCTGCTGGGCCGAAGCCCAGTGGGGGGGGGTTGCTTTCTCTTTTTTTTTTGCTTTGTTTTCTGTTTTCTTTTCTTTATCTATTTTCTTCTAATTTCTGTTTTATAAAATATAAATACAACTCCTAATTTAATGTTATAATTTATTCTACTGCCCCAAAAGTTTGACACCTAATTAACATAGTTTGTATTATTATTATTTTTAAAAGGCATTTAATTAATTGTTATAGCTGCTATTTTAATTAGTTTAGAGCCTTTAAACATTTTATAAAATTTGTGGTTTCTCCACTAGTATTACCCATGATTTATTTGACACATTTTGGACATTTTAGTTTTAATGTTTGAAAACTTTTGTTGTTCGCCAAAATCTCAAATTTGAATTTGAATCATTTTCGAACTAACGCGAGATTAGCGACAGTAACAGAGGTGATGTGGTGTCATTAGCAGAGGTTACTGTAGCTTGATTATCCTGGGCGTCACAATTCTCCTCCACTACAAGAAATCTCGTCCCGAGATTTAGGAGCAGGAGTAAGGGGGGAGGGATCTAATTACGAAATGCTAACGGATCTTCTCAGTCTTGGTTGCTCTTCTCGAAGAGGTCGACCCAATATATTGATGTCTTCCTTCCTCTGCTTCAGGTCATCATGATGAAGTCATCATCCTTTCTTCGGAAATTTCATCGTACTAACGAAAGATTAAGGGGGTATACCGAAGAATGGATCTCTGCAGGGTAGATTATCTGGTAGACAACAACGAGGAAGGTGGCGGAAAGTAACTCTCGAATTGAAACTTAAGACAATATCGAGAGCAAAGCAAGAAGGTGCAAAATAGAAGTTTCAAGCGCATAGGCAATCGTTCGTTGCCTGAAGCGAAGTGTGAAAGGGGTTCAGAGCAATGGGAATAAGTATTGTGTCTGATACCAGATTGATGATCTCATCGGAAGGTGGCTCGTGAATTACACACGAGGCCACGCGTGAGGAATAACTTTGGGAACAGGGGGTGTACAGGAGAGTCAGGTTTCGATCCTGTGGAACTATGGGTTATGGGCCCACCGTGTGGGTTAAAAATAGGAGCGGTGACATCTCGCACAGTCACAATAGCAAGGCATGTCAGAGGGTAGCCTATCAGTTATGTCGGCAACAACGTTGGTACCAAGGGCGAGGGACGAAGAGAACCATTTTCCTGCTCGTTGAAACGAGGCGGACCAATAGGCAAGGTTCTCCTCCATCGGTGGTTACCGGAATGTTTTCAACAATAGTAACAGGGTCTTGCTGACAGAGTTGTACACCGAGGTGTTTACATAAGCAGGAGAATATTACTGCTTAGATCATATTGATCATAGAAAAGGTTTAAACAAACCAATGGAAGGAAAATATGATCATCAGATTAAACAGAACAATGGAAAGGAAAATATGTTTAAACACATATTTCGAGGGTATATCCTTCCCAAGGATAAGCAGAGCAAGATATCCATGACAGGATATAAAGTAGAAAACCATTTAGGTAAGGGGGGAGGAATCTCATGGTATTACTCATACAACGGTGTTAGGATAAATGATAAATAAAGTTTAGCATCGTGCTTCAAATGTTCCTGTTGAAAATCGGAGTACCATCGACATGCTTCGAGATAGCATTGACATGGTCTTTAGGTGAAGATCAGACTTTGGAAACACGAAGGATCCATCAAGAATAACTTGTAGAATAAGTCTTACAATTTCCTCATGGATGAATGGATAACCTTGCTGAAAAGGAATCTATAATGATAGGTCCTCCAGCCGGGGGGGGGGGTGCTAGGCATGACATCATGTTACCGAGTCATCAAAGGATCAACATCATAACTCTTGGAAAGTTGTCCCAACTATCATATCTGACCGAGATTCAGATCCGATTGGTGTCAGGATACCTCAGACTTAGGATACCTGAGAAGAAAAGGTGCGACGCAAATTGACGAGATGACAATGTAAGATTCTCGGGGAAATGAACTACGAAGTGTTTTCCATTATCAAGAGTCCATCATTAACCCAAGGAGAGGACAAGGAGGTGTCTGGTGAACTCAACGGCAATTCACCGAGATTCTCAAAAGATGGATTTCCACAATTAAGTGAACAAGGAGATAACATTGGTCAGATCAAATGATATAATGATGTATGCTCGAGGGAAAACATACACAACTGAAAAATGGTAGAAGGGTGCACCCAGGAATCTGGACTAGGTAGCACGATCAATGTTCGAATGATGATTCAATAAGCAATAGACTTAGAATGAAACTGTAGACCAATAACTTCAAAGCAATAGGGTTGCTAGAAGTTTAGAATTTACACATCACAGACCATTTGTTGGTATTCCGGTTAGAAACAACACGGAGACCAGGAAACGAACGCAAAAGGCGAGAGATATTACTATATCAAGAATTCTCAAGAGGTGGTAAAATTACCACAACATTCTCAACATAAAAGGTGGTAATACTCTGCGGTAGATCATAACATAAGTTGGATAGCATGGAACTCAAGGTACAACACAAAACAAGAACAAGTTTTGTGTTGGAGGGAATGCAATAATGTTGTGGATGATAACCCAAATCATCGAGGGCAAAGGATGCTATTTCTCATCATGAATTCAATTGATATCCTGGATGAGCTCAGAATGTTGATGATCATCACGACACAATTGTCGAGAGATTTCATGCAGATGTAGTCAATCAGCGACGACATCAAGTCAAAGGAATGATGAAGCAAGAGGTTATTGGAACCACAGTTACGACACAAAGTCGAACTCAAGCTTGTTGTTTAAGATGAAAGGGAATGACGAGGAAAATCGACATAAGCTTAATTCATCGTCGAAAATTGTGCTCCGAGAAGAAGGACCGGGTAGCACAGTTAAAATCATCACGACAATGATATAGCCAAACAGGCTAGGAATGACATGATCGGGTACAAACTCGTACTTATAGAAGCTTACTGAAGAGTGGTTGAACCGTAGAGCGGACTCGGTTCAGTTATCGATGTCTTTGAGTGTTCAATAACTCAGAGCCCGCGAAAAATTGGAATCAGTGGGAAGGTAGCACTTGATGAAGAACTCATAAAAAGTTATGCAGTTCCATGATAATCTCGAGATACCAGGGGGGTTAATACTCGATGACAGACCAAAGTAGAGGTTGGACTGGGGGTATTGCTCTACAGAAGAAAAGTGCTTAACCTTGCACGAGAAATGGTATTTAAAAGAGAACATGGTCGGAACCACGATTGCAAAAGGCCAGATCCTAGATATAGGATGAACTTCTACCAAAGGAATAATTTATTTAAGAGAAGCTTCTAATGATAAGATCTACATCGTGTCCATGGGCATGAACACAAGTTCAAGGTCGACTCCCACTTCTCCAATGCACAACCTTTCATTCACTTCTCGCGTTCGATGGAGTTGCAGTGTTGAAATTTTATCTGGTGAAGCACCGGAAGAGTATGACTCGTGAAAACTTTCGGGTTCACACGGTTTAGAGAAGGCATATGTTCAACCCATAGGGGCTTCTTAGAAACATATACCACAAGTTTCAAGAGTAATTAACACAAGCCCGAAAGCAGAGCATGGTTGGCCAAGCAGAGGATACAACTTAACAAAGGCATTATGTATCAGGGGAAGAACTCATAAAGTGATCAAATGTGAAGGACACTGTCGGATAACAATCCAACAAAGGACCTGGTGGTCCACAAGGGATCTGACGTGAGCATCGGTACTCAACTACAGGAAGCAAATTATAGAAACAACTGACTAACTCAATTGTCAAATGCAAAGGAATTATGATTTCCAAATCAAGGGATCAGAAGCAATGCTCTGATTAGGGGTGGATAAGTTGGATAGACCAGAGGCACAATTGACGACAAATAGTTTGGTCCAGAACCAGCTCATGTTCAGAATGACGTCTGAGCCGGAAAGATAATTTAGAAGGGTCGATTGATGATTGTGTGCATTCGCACACATGTTGAATCAATAGGATTAAAATGACAGTGTCTAAGGATACTAACGAATATTGCCAGACATATGGAAAGCATCCATAATGCAAGCAGCCAAGTACTGCAGAGCAATAAGCTACTGAGGAATTTTGGAGGATCGAATAGTATTTCAAAGACCATTGTGAAACACATGAACAACTGGGGATGAGTGGATAGTCGATAAGGGCGAGAAATTATCCGTAGGGGTATTCAGGTGGAAAGGAACTGCAAGGCAGTAGGCACAAAGTATTCTCGGATCAATAGAGAGAATTTCAGGGTATCTTCCAATGACAAGATCAACTGGGAACAAAAGTAAGAACGACAGATGTATGTATTTATCCATAGGGATATTTTGGTGGTAGGGTATTGCAAAAGCAACAGACACAAATTCTCGGGTTACAGCGGAGAGTATCTTCAGGGTCTTCACGTGCAGCAGACGATCATCAATAATAAGGGGCTCTCCGGGTGAAAGTGATAACGAGATCCTAATGTTAGATTTAGCAAAATCCATTTAACCCGAATAGAAGAGAGATCAGAGTCCCAGAGTATAGACAAGGAGTAAAAGATCCTAATACCACCCAATGGCGACGTGGGCCCATGGGCCGCACAGCCATGTCAGTAAAAGTTTTGTAAAGTCTAGACTCGACTTCGGCCAAGGAGTGTGGAAGGGGGATTCCTACAGGCAGTCGGCTCTGATACCAACTTGTGACGCCCCCGATTCAATCGTACACTAATCATGCACGCAAATGTGTACGATCAAGATCAGGGACTCACGGGAAGATATCACAACACAACTCTACAAATAAAATAAGTCATACAAGCATCATAATACAAGCCAGGGGCCTCGAGGGCTCGAATACAAGTGCTCGATCATAGACGAGTCAGCGGAAGCAACAATATCTGAGTACAGACATAAGTTAAACAAGTTTGCCTTAAGAAGGCTAGCACAAATTGGGATACAGACCGAAAGAGGCGCAGGCCTCCTGCCTGGGATCCTCCTAAACTACTCCCGGTCGTCATCAGCGGGCAGCACGTAGTAGTAGGCACCTCCAATGTAGTAGGGGTCGTCGTCGACGGTGGCGTCTGGCTCCTGGACTCCAGCCTCTGGTTGCGACAACCAGAAAGAAAGGAAAGGGGAAAAAGGGGGGAGAAAGCAACCGTGAGTACTCATCCAAAGTACTCGCAAGCAAGGAACTAAACTACATATGCATGGGTATATGTGTAAGGAGGCCATATCAGTGGACTGAACTGCAGAAAGCCAGAATAAGAGGGGGATAGCTAGTCCTATCGAAGACTACGCTTCTGGCAGCCTCCATCTTGCATCAAGTAGAAGAGAGTAGATTGAAGTCCTCCAAGTAGCATCTCCAAATAGCATCTCCAGTAGCATCGCATAGCATAATCCTACCCGGCAATCCTCTCCTCGTCGCCCTGCGGAAAAGCGATCACCGGGTTGTCCGTGGAACTTGGAAGGGTGTGTTTCATTAAGTATCCGGTTCTAGTTGTCATAAGGTCAAGGTACAACTCCAAGTCGTCCTGTTACCGAAGATCACGGCTATTCGAATAGATTAACTTCCCTGCAGGGGTGCACCACATAGCCCAACACGCTCGATCCCATTTGGCCGGACACACTTTTCTGGGTCATGCCCGGCCTCGGAAGATCAACACGTCGCAGCCCCACCTAGGCAAAACAGAGAGGCCAGCACGCCGGTCTAAACCTAAGCGCGCAGGGGTCTGGGCCCATCGCCCTGAGCACACCTGCACGTTGCGTGGGCGGCCGAAAGCAGACCTAGCCTAGTGGCGTTCCAGTCCAATTCGGCGCGCGCCGCTCCGTCGCTGACGTCTGAAGTGCTTCGGCTGATACCACGACGTCGGGATACCCATAACTACTCCCACGTAGATGGTTAGTGCGTATAGGCTCGTAGCCAGACTCAGATCAAATACCAAGATCTCGTTAAGCGTGTTAAGTATCCGCGAATGCCGAACAAGGCCAGGCCCACCTGTCTCCTAGGTGGTCTCAACCTGCCCTGTCGCTCCGCCACAAAGTAACAGTCGGGGGCCGTCGGGAACTCAGGCCCACCTCTACCGGGATGGAGCCACCTGTCCTTTCGGCCCCCTCGTCAGAATCACTTGCGGGTACTCAATGAGCTGACCCGACTTTAGTCACCATCTGTATAGTATGTATTTATGTATAGTATATACCCGTGATCACCTCCCAAGTGATCACGGCCCGATAGTATAGCAAGGCAGACTGACAAGAATGTAGGGCCAATGATGATAAACTAGCATCCTATACTAAGCATATAGGATTGCAGGTAAGGTATCAACAGATGTAGCGACAATGTCAGGCTATGCATCGGAATAGGATTAATGAAAGAAGTAACATGCTACACTAATCTAATGCAAGCAGTATAGAGTAGAATAGGCGATATCTGGTGATCAAGGGGGGGGGGCTTGCCTGGTTGCTCTGGCAAGAGAGAGGAGTCGTCAACTCCGTAGTCGAACTGGTCAGCAGCAGCGTCGGTCTCGTAGTCTACCGGAGAGAAGAGGGGGAAGAAATAATGAATACAGAGCAAACAAAGCATCACAAAATATAACAAGGCAATACGCGGTGTTCGGTGTGCCCTAACGCGGTAGTAGGTGATACCGGTGAAGGGGGGAAAACATCCGGGAAAGTATTCCCGGTGTTTTGTGTTTTCGGGCAGAGGAGCCGGAGGGGCAAAGTTGCGGGTTCGATAGGTTAGGGGGGTGTGGCGGACGAACGGACTGCGTATCCGGATTCGTCTCGTCGTTCTGAGCAACTTTCATGTTGAAAATATTTTAATCCGAGTTACGGATTAAAAGATATGATTTTCTAAAGATTTTATTAATTTCTGGAATTCATTTAATTATTTAATTAATTCGGAAAATGGATTTATGACGTCAGCATGACGTCATGCTGACATCAACAGTCAACAGGGGTTGACTGGGTCAAACTGACGCGTGGGTCCAATGGGACCCACCTGTCATGCTCTGTTAGGTTAATTAGGATTTAGTTAATTTAATTACTATTTAATTAACCTAACTAGTTAACTAAATTAATTAAACCGGATTAATTAACTTAATTAATTCATTAGGTAATTAATTAATTAATAATTAATTTTATTAAATCATTTTTATTTTTATTAATTATATTTATTTTAATTAATTTTAAAATTTATTATTATTATTATTATTATTTTTTAAACCGCTCTGGGGCGGGGCCCCCTAGTCAGTGGCCCGGGGGGGCCTATCGGGCGCGGTTAACGGGCGTCCGCCCGTGCGAGGGCATGGGGCAACAGGGGCGTCGGCGAGGCCGTAGCCCGGCACGGTGGTGCGAGGCCGTGGCCTCGGAGAAGCCAACAGGGGGCACGGGCACGGCGCGGCCTATGGCCAGGCGCACGACGGCGGTTGACGGCGGCGACCGGGGCGGCTTGAACGGCGTCGAGGAGGGGTACAGGCGCGGCTGGGGCGTCATGCGCGGGGTTGTCGGGGCTGCAGCGGGCGTGGCGTGGGCGCGAACGGGAGCTGTGGTGGCCTCCGCGGGCAGCGGCGAGGGGGGAGAAGCAGGGGGCGCGAGAGGAGTGCGAGGGAGGCCAGGACGGGGCAGGCCTTGTGGCCAGGGCGCAACGGGCGGCCGGCTATAGCGGCAGAGCAGCGGGGTGCAGGCGCACGCGCGTCGGCATGCCAAGGAGGGGGCCGGCCACGGCGCGGGCGTGTGCAGGAGCAGAGCTCCAGGCGGGGGGGGGGGGGGCGCGGTGGAGCCAGGGGGCTCGTCCGACCTGACACGAGGCGGGCGCAAGCGTGCGGCGGAGAGGGGAGAGGAGGCCGAGGGCCTCACCGGGGTGCGTAGGGTCTGGGGAGTGGGGGTTGAGGAGGAGACGGCGACGATGTCGTAGAGGAGGCAGGCCGGTGGGGTGGAGGAAGCAGTCCGGCAGGGGAGGAGCTCCGGGCGCCGGCGTCAGGCGGTTCCTGGCGACGACGGGGCGCAGTGTCGGGGGGGGGGAGAGGAGCGAGGGGATCGGGATCTCCTCCCGATCCGGATCCAAACGAGGGGAGTGGGGGAGCGAGTGGGGCGACGGGGTGGTTAGGGTTTCGGGGTGGGGGATAAGGAGGTGTGGGGGAGGGGCCGGCTGGGCCTGGTGGGTTGGCCCAGTGGGGGGTTGTGGCCTGCTGGGCCGAAGCCCAGTGGGGGGGGGGGTTGCTTTCTCTTTTTTTTTGCTTTGTTTTCTGTTTTCTTTTCTTTATCTATTTTCTTCTAATTTCTGTTTTATAAAATATAAATACAACTCCTAATTTAATGTTATAATTTATTCTACTGCCCCAAAAGTTTGACACCTAATTAACATAGTTTGTATTATTATTATTTTTAAAAGGCATTTAATTAATTGTTATAGCTGCTATTTTAATTAGTTTAGAGCCTTTAAACATTTTATAAAATTTGTGGTTTCTCCACTAGTATTACCCATGATTTATTTGACACATTTTGGACATTTTAGTTTTAATGTTTGAAAACTTTTGTTGTTCGCCAAAATCTCAAATTTGAATTTGAATCATTTTCGAACTAACGCGAGATTAGCGACAGTAACAGAGGTGATGTGGTGTCATTAGCAGAGGTTACTGTAACTTGATTATCCTCGGCGTCACATCAGCTTCAGCATTGGTGTGGAACTCATTGTCTTCAGTGTTGAAGATGGACTTGGCAACATAGGCTATGGCTAGAGCCAGACTTGCAACGCCAGGGTCAGACTCCTCTCCAGACTCCACCTCCGCCTCCTCAGAAGCAGACTCCTCCTCTGAATCCATTTCCTTGCCAACAAAAGCACGAGCCTTGCCAGATGAGCTCTTCTTGTGTGATGAAGACTTGGAAGAAGACTTAGAAGAAGACTTTGAGGATTTATTCTTCTTCTTGTCATCGGAATCATATTCCTTGCTCTTCTTCTTCTTCTTCTTCTCATTGTCCCACTGTGGACACTCAGATATGTAGTGACCAGGTTTCTTGCACTTGTGGCAGGTTCTCTTCTTGTGGTCATGGGTGGAAGCTTCATCATTCCTTGAGCTGGATCATGAAGACTTTCTGAAGCCTTTCTTCTTGGTGAATTTCTGGAACTTCTTCACGAGCATAGCAAGTTCCTTTCCAATGTCTTCAGGACCATCAGAACTGCAGTCAGATTCTTCTTCAAATGAGGAAACAACTTTTGCCTTCAAAGCGCGAGTACGGCCATAGTTGGGACCATAGATATCTCTTTTCTCAGACAGCTGGAACTCATGTCTTCTCTTTTCTCAGACATGAGCCTCTCAAGTATATCAGACGGATCGAGTGTCTTGAAGTCAGGACGTTCTTGTATCATGAGGGCAAGAGTGTCAAAGGAGCTATCAAGTGATCTCAGCAGTGTCTTGACGATTTCATGCTTGGTAATCTCAGTTGCGCGAAGAGCTTGAAGCTCATTTGTGATGTCAGTGAGGCGATCGAATGTGAGCTGGACATTCTCATTGTCGTTTCTCTTAAAGCGATTGAAGAGGTTGCGAAGAACACTGATCCTTTGATCTCTCTGGGTTGAGACGCCTTCGTTGAACTTCGATAGCCAGTCCCAGACTAGCTTCGACGTTTCCAGAGCACTCACACGGCCATACTGTCCTTTGGCCAGATGACCACAGATGATGTTCTTTGCAGTAGAGTCCAGTTGAATGAACTTCTTGACATCAGTAGGGGTGACACCTTCACCAGTTTTGGGAACGCCGTTCTTGACAACATACCAGAGGTCGACATCAATGGCTTCAAGATGCATACGCATCTTATTCTTCTAGTAGGGATATTTAGTTCCATCGAACACAGGACAAGCAGCGGAGACTTTGATTATCCCTACAGTCGACATAGCTAAAACTCCAGGTGGTTAAATTGAATCACACAGAACAAGGGAGTACCTTGCTCTGATACCAATTGAAAGTGCTAGTATCGACTAGAGGGGGGGTGAATAGGCGATTTTTATGGAAGTCTTCAAAACTTGGAAGTTTCGAAGACAGACAATAGAAATGACCTAATTGATATGCAGCGGAAGATAAACTACTGTAAGCAAACCATAGTCAAGTATGCAATGATATGAAAGAACAGGACTAATGGCAGCTAAGTAGTAAGGATCAGGATGGAAGATAGTATGAAGCCAATCAACAATAGTAGTCAAGCAATGAAGTCAAACAGGTATGACAAACAGGCAATGACTTCACGAAGACAAACACAAAGTAAAGGATGGGAAGGGATAGAACCAGTCACTTGTTGAAGACACAGGATTTGTTGGACCAGTTCCAGTTGCTGTGACTACTGTACGCCTGATTAGGGAGGCTGAGATTCAACTCAGAAAACCGTGTCTTCACCTTATTCCCCTTGAGCTAAGGACACCCAGTCCTCGCCCAATCACTCTGGTAAGTCTTCAAGGTAGACTTCCAAACCTTCACAGACTTCATTCACCGGTGATCCATAATGACTCTTGGATGCTCAGAACGCGACGCCTAACCGGCTGGAGGATTCACAGTCCTCAAGTGTAATAAGTCTTCAGGTCACACGGATAGAAAGACTTCAGTGATGCCTAACACTCTTTGGCTCTGGGTGTTTGGGCTTGGTCCTCGCAAGGATTTCTCTCTCTCAAAGGCTTCGAGGTTGGTTGCTCTCAAACGACAAAAGCCGTGCACTAACTCTGAGCAGCCACCAATATATGGTGCAGAGGGTGGGCTATTTATAGCCACTGGGCAACCCGACCTGATATGTCCAAAATGACCCTGGGTCACTAAGGAACTGACACATGTTCCAACGGTCAGATTTCAAACACACACGGCAACTTTACTTGGGCTACAAGCAAAGGTGACTGATCCAGCTCTGGATAAGATTTGCTCTCATTGTCTTTGCTCGAAGACATAGGATTTGGGTTGAGCATCACTTCAGTCATTCTGACTTAGTTCACTTGGACCCCACTTAACAGTATTGTGGTTCCTATGACTCAACAAAGAAGAAAAGGAAACAACGAAATCACACAGTCTTCACGCTCCATAATCTTCACTCAATGTATTCTCATGTCATAGTCTTCAATATGAATATCTTCACATACCACCATTGTCTTCAATGTCTTCATATATTTTTAGGGGTCATCTCCGGTAGGTAAACCGAATCAATGAGGGACACTACCTGCGTTATCCTGCAATTCTCACAAACGCATTAGTACCTTAACAAACTTTGTCATCAATACTCCAAAACCAACTAGGGGTGGCACTAGATGCACTTACAATGTTAATATCTGAGGACTTGAGGGCTACACGTGATGCAAGGAATACAAGTCTGTCAACAAGGATTTCATTACCATAGCTTATTCTGGTGGTTTGCCATCTAGACCCTGGGGTTTGGATTTCAAGTGGAGTTGGCATATCACAAAATGACATGTCATGCAAACGAGCATAGCCTTCAGATTTGAAGGAGTGAGATGCTCCAGTGTCGAAAAGAACTGATGTTGGATGAAAATTGACAAGGAGTGTACCAAGAACGACATCTGGATCATCATGAGCGTCTTTAGCTGAGACGTGATGCATACGTCCACGTTTAGTGCGAGCTGGCTTGGCACAGATCATTTTTCTTGATGGCTTAACACAACCAATAGACTTGTCGGGCTGGGGCGGAGCATAACTGGATTGAGAGCAGTCACGTGCATAGTGTACTGGCTTCCCGCATGTGAAGCAAATCCCTGAAGTTGGGTGTGGACCCGCACTGACAAGCGGTCTACTAATAGGCCTGGGTGGAGCATACGACTGAGTTGGGTCAGGCGCCATGTAAGATGGCCTCGGTGAGTATCTCGAAGGAAGAGCGGAGTTCGGAACCCAAATTTGGCGCTTCTGAGGACTAGAGCCAGAGGAAGATCCCAAATCACGGGTGTGCTTACGAGACTCCTCGTAGGTGAGCTGAGTTGTCTCTGCGTTAATGGCCTTCTTCACAAGAGCCTGTAATGTATCACAATGATGCAGGTGGAGATCACGAAGCAACTTGGGGTTGAGACCCTTCTGAACCTAGCCTCCTTCTTGGCGTCCGTGGACACCTCTTCTGTGGCATAGTGGGCGAGCTTCTCAAACTCTCTGCTATAAGCATCAATAGCCATCTTACTCTAGGTGAAACTGCAGAACTCTTCTCTCTTGCGATTGATGAGGGCCTGGGGAATGTGATGCTCGTGAAAAGCCTCAGTGAAATCCCTCCAGGTAGGAATCTGGCCAGCTGGAAGCATAACCTCATAGTTCTGCCATCAAAGACTAGGAGGACCTTCCAGGAGGTATGTAGCATAGGTGACCTTGTCATCTTCAACTATGTTTGCGGAATGTAGCTTATGAGTGATGCTACGGAGCCAATCATCTGCATCGAGCGGCTCGATGGAATGATGAAAGGTGGGTGGGTGCAAGCCGATGAAGTCATGGATGGTCGCAGACTCCTTAAACTGATGTGTTGTGTTCTCCTCAATACGTACTAACAAGCGGTTAGACTCACTCTTGTTCCTCTCCATATCTAACATCAACTCTGCGAACGAAGGCGGGCCAGGAGGATCCTAATCCCTACCATCTCCGTGGTTCTATCTACGAGCAACAGAACTTCGCTTATCTGATGACATCCTGAGAAACGAAATCAAGGACGGAATCAGCATCAACTATAGGCTATAGGATGTAGGACAAGGAAATTAGTATCTCTAGAGCTCCCAGGACAATTCCGGTAGCATAACGGCAGTAGAATACTCAAAATGAGACATCCTACTAAAATAGAATAGTACAACAACTCAACAACACCACTATAGGTTCTGAGATAATACTAAACAGGCTACACCGGAAGTACTCGAAAACTGGGATATGACTCTGATCAACCAATCCTATGGGACTATGGAGTAGTAACACGTGATCCTGATAGACGGAAGAGAAAGCCTAGTTCCTTAACCCCGTAGGAAAGGTAGGATGACTCAGATCAGAAGGCCATGAGGTATAAGGAGTAAAAAGAGCCTTATGTTCCTTCCCACAATCAATTCCCTTACATAACTAAAGAATTTCTAGACTCAACTTCGATCAGTTTGGCTTAGTAATCCTACAAGCAGTCAGGCTCTAATACCAAAGTTGTCGGGACCCTGATCCTAAGTCACACCGATCTAGCATGTAACACATCATATCACTTTGCGGCCTCACGCAAGGTATTCCCACGGGTGCCACCTTACCTGGCACGGGACCGTTTGCGCCTTTTGTCTCACATATATGATTGTGTTGCTAGCATCCATATGACAAAGAAAACCCGGGCCGATGTGACTAGTCGTAAACCCAAGGTGGCACAAAGTTACAGGAATAGGCATACATGACCCAGCAACGAACCTGTCGATCATCAATGTATGAACCCAAGTCGTAGCAAGCTACAAGGACTTAAAGGAACAACGCGTGACATTTCCCCGAAGGGACAGACACAGGAACGAAGAAGGACACATGCCGACTAGCCTAAGTGTTTCGGAGCAGTAGCAAGCTACCATGGCTCAGTGGAAGCACTAGGAGACATTTTCCCATAAGAGAGGCTACCAAGAATAAACAACTAGATTATCGGATCCCACACATAGCAATACACATTACACATGTGCATAACATCCAAGTATGTGTTGTACAACATGGCATCACAACATAACTCAACAACTTATATAGATAAAGGCTCGGAAGAGCCATCATAGCATTTATTACAAACAGGGATGTCATTACCCAACATTTAGAGCATACAAGCAACAAGCGGAAGCATTACATGTCTGAGTACAGACAACTACAAATGAAAAAGGCTGAGGAGCCTGACTATCTATAACATCCGATCAAGATCGTATTTGAGGTACAAGCTACTTGTCGAGGTCCTCGAGAACACTAGTAAGATCGAAGTCTCCACTGCAAAAACATAAATTAAGCAACATGAGTACAAAGGTACTCAGCAAGACTTACATCAGATCCTATCTTACATGCATTTGTATCAAGAAGACAATGTGGGGTTTGGTTGCAGCAAGCCAGCTTTGACTCAGTGGCTATCCTGTTCTACGACTACGAGAAACTTCTTTGAGGTGAGACAGCGCACACGACTCCACTAATCACCACACAATACACTACTATGGATTCATCCCCGTCTCCCTACGAGAAGGCCATCCATAGCACTCACACTTGTCTTGAGCATTTCAGAGTATCCACTTCAAGTTGTCTATGTACCGCGTAAGCATCCAAGTCCATAACCGCGAACCCGGCTATACGAATAGATCACGTTAACCTGCAGGGGTGTACTTCTTCACATACGCTCTCGCCATTTACCGCCATGTACACATCGTGTATCTCGGCAACCTTCAAGCGGAAGCCTGGCGAGGGTGTCGGCCACGACCTGACTAACCACACAAGACTCTAGTTCAGGTTTATCGCCTATTCGGATTCTATCCGCAAGGGAGTCCGACCGAGGTTTTCATCACGACCCTAAACGATGTGTGCAGGGTTCCCGAGCCCACCATCCGGGTGCCACTCGGTACACCAGGCCACGTGTGCCTAGTCTGTCCCAAGCACACCCTGCCGGGTGCCAGTTGGTAGAATAACACTACCATCAAACACCAGAAACTAGTTGTGACTCCTAGATAGAGATCAAGTCGGTTAATAAGTCAAGAGGGGCACTTAAGCATTCCAATGCATGGTGGTAGCTAGTCATTGGATGACATACACATAACTCAGTGCTTAAGGGCAGTTCCAGTGAGACAACCCACCATGCACTCCTACATGGCCTCTCACCGCTACCTTTACCAAATCGTGTTCACACACTTAACCCTCAGCATCAGAACGTAGAGCACTGCACTCCAATTCACTCCCAATGAATCAGACCTGACACACTCTAAGCAATATTAGGCATGGCATGGTAGGAACACAACATGGCTTCAATCAACTCCTACACATGCTAGTGGGTTTCAACTATATACTGTGGCATTGACAGGACATGCAGAAGAATGGGTTCAGCTACCGCAGCATAAAGTAGCAATTGAGTCGTTGTTGTCCTAACGCAATAACAGAGAGCAGGAGCGAGAGAGTAGGATTGTATTGGAATGAGCAAGGGGGTTTGCTTGCCTGGTAGATCAACAGGTGGCATTGCTCCACAGACAGGTACTCTGGAGCACTCTCCGGAGCAGGACCTATCGAGAAGGAACGGTGTCGACAATCAATACACAAACATATGCAACAATATGATGCATGATCATGGAATGTTGATGTGATGTTGTTTGAGCTAATGCAGCTAGCATTTATTTGGTTGAAGTCCATTTGAACCAAAGATTCAAACGCAACTCCAAAATAGGCCCTTATAAAAGCCATTTATGTGTTTTCACTTATACAGTAGGTACAAGTTGGTTTGTCATGCATGAAACTGGTACAGGTGGATAGATGGGATTTTTCTGATAATTTTTCATATATAAATTTACGGTTGAATTTCTTTGAATTTTTGAAGTTTATAATAATTTTTGGATTTTCCTGATTTATTTTAAACCAGAAAATAAATAACTGCATCAGCACTATGTCATGCCTACGTCAGCAGGTCAACGGAGCTGACCAGGTCAAACCTGACGTGCGGGGTCCACATGTCAGTGTCATAGGTTAAACATGGGGGTTAGATTATCCTAATTACAGGATTAGTGGTGCTGGGGCCCACATGTCAGTGTCAGGGGGGTTTAGTTAAACGGTAATTAGCCCTAAGCTAATCACCTGACCCACAGGGCCCACCTGACAGGCCGGCAAGGTCAAACCGGTCAAACCCGCCGGCGTTTAACCGCCGGCGAGGCCGAACGCGGCGGAGGGGCGTGGGAATCGCCCTCGAGTGACCATTCGGGCGGTGGAGACCATGAGCGAGGTGCTGAGCCTCGTCCGCATCGGTTGGAGCAAGCGGGAGGGCGCGGGGGTGCCGGAGCTCGCCGGAAACGAGCTCGAGGCGGTGGCCGGAGTTCAGCCAAGTGCATGTGCAGTGCTGCAGTGCACGGCAGGGGCTGCGGGCGGCAGCATTGGCTTGCTGGGAGGCTGCTGAGCGCGTTGACGTGCGTGGGCACGAGCTGCGGTGGCCAAGACGACGGCGGCATCATGAACGGTGGCGAGGTGCTACACACATGATGGGGGTCGGAGCTACGGCGCCGGAACGGCGAAACGGAGAGAGGGGAATGGAGCCGGAGCTCACAGTGATCTCGAGGGCGTCGTCAGCGAGCTCGGGGATGCACTGGAGGTGGCAGGGCAGCGAAGGCGATCTCGGCAGCCGGAGATGAAGACGACGGTGATGGAGACGCTCCAGGGCCTCCCGAGGCGCGTGGCTGGATGGAATGCATGCAGGCGACGGCGCGGAGCTTCCAGGCACGAAGAGAGGGCGAGGGGGAGATGGTGGCTACGGCAATGGCGAGCGGCGGTGATGGCAGTGCTCGTTCGCGGTGGGGGGAAGAGAACTAGGGGAGGAAGGAGAGCGAGAGAGAGTGAGAGAGGTGCGGGGCGGCGTGTGGCATCGTCGAGGACGTCCAGGCGTCGAGGGGGAGGGCAGGCAGGTGGGCCACATGCCCCTGGCCTCCTGACGGGAGGTGGAGGACGACTGGCACGGCCAGCTCGGATGCACAGTGCCAGGCCACCACGTGAGCCCAGGTAAGTTTTTCCATTTTGTTTATTTTCTATTTTCTCACATTTTTTTCTGCTTTCAAAATAATACAAAACTAATTTATTTTCTTATGCCAATTTTTGTAGGAACTATTTGGATTATTCTAGAGCTCCTCAACAACTAACATAATTTTTGGACATATATTGTATATATAACATATATATCTGATGCAAATAATTGTGCATTAATTCCAAATGGCCAAAATAAATATTTATGAGCTCCTAAAATATTGGTTTGATTTTTACCTCTCACCAATATTTTCAGAGAGCAACATGGACATTTTCGGACCTTTTTGGAGCAATTTTTATCTGGGTTATTTTCTAGAAATGATTTCTCAGGGTTTCACAAATCCCGATTTCAATCTTAAATGAAATTTAAACATGATGCACACATGACTAGCTAGTCTAGGTCATACCAGAACTAGGGATGTGACAGCAACTACGAGTGTGCGAGTAGTCGAGGGTCCGAATCCTTTCTACGGTTGCCATGGGCCTCCTTTTATAGATCGATGGGTCACCACAGTGGCAAATCAGTCTTTATGTACTGATTAGATAGCAAACAGTGCTACCACACCTAATTTTGTAGGTGGACAGAATGCATTAAATGCGCCACTTAGTGTCACATCACAGCATGCCCGGCAAGCCTTGCCGTGCTATTTTGCTAGCTTCGTGCCTGCTTGCTTGACAGATCTCAGGACGGGTATTGTTTGGAGGTGTTTTCAGTAGGAAGTGGCTGCCAGGTGGTAAGAGGCAGCCACTTAGTCACCTGGGGGCTTGATAGCGCACTGATCGATGACTTGCCTCGCTGTGAGGTGGAGCGGTGAAGCCTTGGCGGGGCAGCCCGCCCTCGCCGTGCCCGGCAAGCCTGCCGGGTCGGTTTGGTGGCTTATCTTCGGGGCAACCCTCATCCTTGCTAGGCTCGCCTGCACGGCAAGGGAGGTTTTTTTCCTTAGTGAACTATTGTCTCTTTGGCTTGACTTGGCCTTCTTGATCTGCACTTTGATTCTTCAAAGAGCTGATCTCTAGTGCTTGGTATGATCTTGGATGCTGCAATCTTGGTGGGTCGGTGGCTTATTGTCCATGCACAAGTCAGGGGAAAACATACGCCCTTGTTTGTTTACCCCGACACGTGCCTTCATGCAGTACATCCAAAACTTTGGAAGCAAGGTCTCCTTTGCTTCTGTTGCTCATCCCGGAGCAATGGGAAGGCTGAGAGCATGAATGCTGAAGTGCTATGTGGACTCAAGACGAGAAGTTTTGATAGGCTGCAGAAGTGTAGCAGACGCTGGATCGACATGCTTCCAGTGGTTCTTTAGTCCCTCCGTACGAACCGAATCGAGCCACCGGCTAGACTCCCATCTCCCTAGTGTATGGGGCAGAAGCAGTGCTCCCCACCGAACTCATATACAGGTCACCTCAGGTACTTGCCTACGATTAAGTAGAGCAAGAGTAGCTCCGACATGACGATGTTGTGCTACTTGAGGAAGATCGTCTCTGGCCCGTTGTGCATGTTGCACGCTACCAGCAAGCCTTGCACAACTATCATAGCCGCAGGATTCATGCCCGGAGCCTTGAGTAAGGCGACCTTGTCCTTAGGCATGTTCAATCTGCCAAGGTTTCCAGCAAGTTGACGCGGAAGTGGGAAGGGCCCTATCGGGTTGTACAAGTCACCAGACTTGGCGCAGTCCTTCCGCTGACCGAAGATGGCATTAAGTTGCAAAACTCATGGAATATTGAGCATCTTCACAAGTTCTACCCATAAGACGCGGTTGCCGGGCTCAGCCCCGGCAGCGACCTTTTGTACAAGCCTTACCGATGTGCATGTAACCCTTTGTATAAAGCCAGGCGCAGACCCTGTGCAAAGATAATAAAATGAAGTGCTGGCATCTAGAGCTTGCATGCATGTTTATTTAAGTATGATTCTGCCATATTCATTGGCCTATATAGATGAGATCGTATGCTACCATTTTTTCCCTGAACTAACAACAGGGCTCCTGTCGCGGATAAACTTCCTGAAGAAGAGGAGTAAGAACAAGCTTGCATATCAACCCCCAGGAATATAAGGGAAATAAGTTCTCTCGTTTGTTATTCATAGTGTACCACTGGTAGAAACACATGTGCATATAGAATCCTTGTCACCCTCCAACATTTGTGCTCCCATTCCTTCAATTCAAAAGCCACTTTGATCAGGGTGGTTGTAGCTGCATTTGGGAACAATGGTTGACTAAGGGCCAGTTGTCTTCCATGCTCCTAGCCCCCCAAGCAGAGCCTTGTGGCAAGCAATGGAAGAGACCGGCAAGGTGTCTTGTCGCAGAATCTTGTTTACTTGGGAGTAAAGGAGTTATTCATTTGCATGGACATAACACATGCACAAGTGTCAGGCAAGCATGTCTTTTTCATTAATGCCCAGAAAACAAGTACAAACCTCACACGGTACAAATATGGATGGAAAAGATTACATAATTAGGACTAAGGTTTGGCAAGGGCCTACATCTTTTGAATTGAAAAAAGATAAGTGACCCGTAATGCCTTTCTTGTCCCTCTCCTCCTAGGACCTACAATGGGAGGTGAAGAGGGCAAAAGAAGTGCCTGGCCAGAAGCACAGCCTGACACCGTCATGGCCCGTGGGATGTAGAATGACAAGATCGGGGGAGCGCGGACGAAGGTGATGGACGGAAGGAGCGGTTAGGCTATGCCCTGGTCACCACCGCCAGGACCAGCGGGACGTGGTAGGAGGGACACCAGCAGGGAAGACAAAGCCGGAGTCGATGAGGACGCCTGCCGGGGTCCAGCTGGAGGAGGCGGAGACATCCACACCCAATTCCCTGGCAAATCGCTCTACCGTGGAAGAAGACCTAGGTGCAGATGGTGGTGCTGCCGACGCCTAGCTGACGGTGATGGTGCGACCGGCACTCAGCTGGAGTCTGAGCTGTTGTCCTCCCACTCGGCATCGTCGTCATTGCTGTCACTGTCTTCCTCATCATTATCGCTCGAGGAGGAGCTTTTGTCATCGGTTGAGCTCTTCGCGCAGCACCCTAAGCGAGCGCCCGATCGTCCGAAGACCTTGATGGAGAGCAAGTTGGCCTCCATTAACTTGAAATGGAAAATGTGCCCCGCCGCCAAGCTCTGGACACGAGCGAAGGTTTTCTAGCCACGTCGGAGAAGCATGACATGAGGTGCAGGGAACTCCACGTCCTCCCGCATGCTTCCATTACAGTAGCCCATCATGTGCAGCTTTAGTCCTGGCAGCTGTTCTGCCTCCATCACCCTTGGAAAAGAGTTGGGAGTCAAAGGCGGCTGCGCGGAGGCCCGCGCAGCTTAACTACAAACTCCAACAGCTAGTCCCCAAGATGGCCTTCCATCAAAGCCAGGGCAATCGGAGGTGGAACGACCAGAGTGCCACCACGCCCTCCTTGGCCCAAAGTGCCATGATGGCCACGCCCATGCCCCGCGACACCACCTTGTGCGCCGGATTCTACCCCTGCATCTCCAGTAGGAGCAGGGAGGCGCTGTCGGGAAGAGACCCTTGTCGCCACCGCTAGAGCTCGACCATGTTCTCTTCCCCTCACCATGATAGAAGTAAGATGAAAGAAGGAGGAGAGGTGTGTATGGACGAGCCCCTCCCCATGCCTCCTTTTATAAGGGAGCATGGCCGGGGGCTGGCTCATCACCACCGAGGAGGCAACCGCCCCACTCCACCAATCTGGTCCTTCTGTGTCACCGACGATACCTGGAATCAACAACCACCCTCCTATGCATATCCATGGTGCTGGGTTTTCTGCCATGGCACTCATTCCCGCACCCTACACGCCCATCACCAACCCTGCGCAATGAATGCAACCTACGTGGCAGAAACGGCAGAGGTAGTGGGATGAGTAAAATGGCAGTTACCGCCCCATGAACGTGGGGCATGGGCAGCCCGTGGGTCATGGCTTAAATCACCCCACGTTGTCTCGCACGACACACAGGAAAAGTAGAAACTGACTCGGTTACAGGTTAATGAAGAAGCAAGGAAGATATCAAGGAAGACATGGATCCCACTTTGGGTGGGGCAAAGCGTTTGCCTGTGTATTTGTTAGGGCCTACACCAACGATGTGTGGTGACACGTATGAGCAAGGCCTGGGGGCTCCTGTTGGCGTAGACTTATACACAGGCATCCTAGCACCCTTTATCCAACACTAGCTTATAAAAGCAAGACCAAGCAAAAGGACCACTCTTTGTGAAATCAAGGAGCGAATCAAGAAGACAAAGTTAAATATACAAGACAGTAGCGCACCACCTTGGGAAGGCCTCCCTTATCGGGCTGGAGCACCTGGTCAGGTCGAGGCCATCCCAAGGGCAAGTCCAAGACTCCCCCAACAGGCTTGCCGGGACCGCTAAAAGTCAGAGCCCCACCAAAGCACCACCGCTCCACCTCACAGCAAGGCAAATCACTTACTAATGCGGTGTCGAGCCCCCAAGTGATTAAGTGGCTTCCACTAAGCACGTGGCAGCCCATTGGAAGAAAGATTACCCTCGTGTGACACCCGTCCAGAGGCGTGTCAAGCAGATAAGCATGAGATGATTTATGCGGCATGGCAGGCTTGCCGGCTTCACCCTCCACATGACACCTAACAATGCATTGAATGCACTTTGTCCTAACTGCCAGAGTTAGGTATGATAGCACTGTTAGCTATCTAATCACTAGATAATGACTATTTTGCCACTGTGGTTACCCCTTGAGCTATAAAAGGAGGTCCAAGGCAACAGAGGAAAGGATTCAGACGCTTCACACGTGTACACGTGTAGCTGCTCCTCCCTCGAGACAACCTTGTCGGGATCGAGTGTTGTGTGCCATTGTGATCCCCCACTCAATCCACCAAAGCAAGAGTAGGGGTTTATGCCTCACGGCAGCCCGAACTTGGGTAAAAATCTCTAGTGTCCCCATCGTCGCCTTGCCTCATTTCCCCCGCTCTTTGTGCAACATGACCTTCCCCCTTGCCAAACCATAAGGGGCTCATGGCCCCATAGGTGATCGTGTCCACCCACGACACCAGGTAGTTCATTAATTATATTAGGTCATGTTTACTACATTGTTACTCATACTTTATAATGAATTACTCCAATCCATGTCTACTTTAGCGAAGCAATATAATGTAAAATGGTGGCGACAATGATATAAGGTTCAGTCCTAGCTAAATAAACTACTAGATGTAAAGTATAACCACCGGCATAAATTCCTAACATGCAATCCTACCGCAAAGCACTAAATGCAAATAAAAACATAGGTAATGAAAACATGATCAAGATGTAAACTTGCCTTGGTACTGCTGGTTTAACACTAGAAAACGATAATACTCGGCTTCGCAATCCGAACAATCTATCATCAAAGTAAATAAGCAAAATAACCAATCATTTCAGATAATCAAAATAACATGCAACATGCCAAGACTCGGAAAATCCAAATGAATATCCAACACACATAACCTGCATGAAAATTCTAAGTGCAAGAACAACATGTGACATACATGGCATACTAATAAACTATCATGGATAGATCCTAATTGTGTGAAAATATTGTGAGATTGGTCCAAGTCATTGGGTTTGACTACGTGACATAATGCAAAAAGAATAAATTCAAACGGGGCTACGGTTTAGGAGATATGGACGAATAGAGTTTGAATTTGAATTTAAAATAGTTCAAATTTGAAATTATCAAAGGTTTGCATGGATGGATTCTCTGGTTAGATCTAATCGAGGCAAACAATTTTCCGATGGTTTCGTCTAATTTGGATCTACGGTTAAAAAGTTGCGGCTAACCTAAGTTCCAGGACTAATCTGTTGAACTTAGGGACTAAACAGTGAAGAAAACTATCACAATCAGGTCTTGGGACAGGTAGCGCGATGCTACTAGCATATACCCGTTCGCTGCGGTGTTTAAACATCGAATGACTGTCAACTAAAAAAACACTAGACCGCGGCTGACTAAAACAAAAACCGACCGGATGTTTTTTTAATAAAACCGTGGTTAACAGCGTACCGGTTTGACTAAAAAGAACTTAAACTAATCTAATCTACATGACTGGATCTCGATCTAATGGATGAGATAGAGGGCGACGGCTTACAATGGAGCGACAGCGGGCGCCGAGTCAAAGGGGGCAGCGGGGGTGACGGGGAGATGCAGAGCATCAAGGGCGTCGGAGTCAAGCTACGAGGCCGGGGTGCTCCGATGCTCCGGTTAGGGTGCGGGGTCATCTGGGCGAGTTCTCCGGCGTGACCTAGGTGGAAAAAACATGCCAAATGGGTGCGCATTAGCACGGAGGTTTGATTGACGAAGAAAGGTGGCATAGAGATGCTCACTAGCGATGAAATCCTCTGGCAAAGACAGCTCGGTCGGTGAGATTCAAATGGACGAAGTGGGACGTGCGGGTGGCATGGGGAGAGCAGGTCGGCGAGATAAGGGGGCTCCGGGGCTTAAATAAGCGAGGTTAGGGGGCGACTAGACTGCAGGATAAGGCCTATCCCAAGGAGAAGTTGGCCGGCGGTTGCAGACGGTGCATCGCGGTGCTTATCCGCGGGAGGTTGGGTGCGACCTGGGGCCGGGCCCCATTTGGCAGCGAGAGCGACGGGAGAGAGGAAGGAGTGGGCGGCCGACGCCCAAGGTTTTCGGTGCTGAGGCTAGCCGCGGGACAAAAGAGCGGTTGGGCCATTCGGTGCGCTCCTGGGCCGAACACTTTTACGATCCAAGTGGTGCAGTTTCTTTTTTATTATTATTATTGTTATAGAAACCTTTTGAGGTCCAAAACAACACCAAATAAATTCTTAAATAGATTATATAAATTCCTCGAGACATTATTTGTAATATATAGAATAATGCATTAATTCCTGCTCATATAATTTTGAAAATATTTTCCTGGTGCAATTAATGCACTTTTTGCCAATAAAATAAATACTAAATAAACTTGAAAAACTCCAATTAGTATTCTAATAATATTTCTAACACGTTTATATTGGAGGAAGTCATTTTATCCTCTCTCTTTATTTTTCTTGAGTGGAAAACAATATTTGATATTCCAGAAAACTCCAAAATGCAATAAAAATATGATATGCATTGATGATTCTATTAACATTCAAATTTAATAAAATTGGGATGTTACAGACCTACCCCCCCCCCCCTTAAGATTAATCTGGCCCTCGAGATTCAGGTTGGCCAGCAAAAACGTGTGGATGGTCCTGCCTGAGATCTTCCTCTCGTTCACAAGTAGTTTTCTCCTCGGCGTCGTGACTCCACTGAACCTTGCAGAACTTGATGATCTTGGTACGAGTGATTCTCTCTGCAGTCTCAAGAATCATAACAGGCTTTTCCTCATAAGTTAGATCACTCTCCAACCGAATTGCTTTTAGTGGCACTATATCTCTCAAAGGAATATCTACAACATCTGCATGACCTTTCTTCAGCTAGGAAACATGAAACACATCATGAACTCCTGACAAAGAATCTCTTAATTCCAACTGGTATGTAACCTCTCCTCTATGTTCTAGAACTTTGTATGGCCCCACAAATCATGGTGCCAACTTTCCTTTGACTCCATACCTATCAATACCTTGAAGCCCAGACACGTGAAGATATTCTCGATCTCCCACTTCACATATCACTTCTTTGCGTTTAGCATAGGTATAACTTTTCTGACTGTCTGAGATATCTTAAGTCTATCATGAATAAAGTTGACCTTCTCCTCAGAATCTTTGACCAAATCTGGTCCAAACAATTTTGATCTCCAACTCCATTCCACATCAAAGGTGTCCTACAATTCCTCCCATACAATGCCTCGAAAGGGGCCGTCTCCAAACTGGCTTGATAGTTGCTATTGTAAGAGAACTCTCCGTATGGTAAGTTATCCTCCCAAGTAGATCCATAATCTAGCACACAAGCTCTCAACATGTCCTCCAAAATCTGATTGACTCTCTTTGTCTACTCATTGGTCTGTGGATGGTAGGCAGTACTGAACTCTAGCCTGGTACCCAAAGTTTCATCTAACTGATGACAAAACCTTGAGGTAAACTATGTTCCTCTATCTAATAGAATGGTCCTCGAAACTCCATGCAGACATACAATCTTGGTCATGTATATCTTTGCCAGCTTAGCATGTGTATACGTGGTTTTCACTGGAATGAAGTGAGCAATCTTGGTCAAACAATCAACTATTACCCAGATGGAATCGTAACCTAAACGGGTCCTGGGTAATCCCTCGATAAAGTCCATACCAAGCTTATCCCATTTCCAATTAGGTATCCACAACAGTTGAAGTAAACATGTAGGTTTCTGATGCTCTATCTTTACTCTCTGACATACATCACATATTGCTAATTACTCACCAATTTTCCTCTTCATACCGGCCCACCAAAAAATTTCCTTCAAGTCCAAATACATCTTGGTGTTGCCTAGGTGTATCAAATGGTTAGTCATTAGCCTCCTAAAGAATCAACTTCCTGGTCTATTGATCATTGGGTACACAAATATGTTGCTCAAACCATATGGTTCCATGCTCATCCTCATGGAATCCTTCTACTTTTCTTTTGGTCGTCATTTCCTTTATCTCAGCAATACCTTGGCCCAATTCTGGCCCTCTCCGATTCTTCCCAACAAGGTGGACTACACCTCAAGTGCGGAAACATAACCTGTTGGAACTATTTCCAACTGAAGGTCTCTAAGCTCAGCACATAATTCCTGAGGTAAACCTCCTGCGGTAAGGGTGTTCACATAACTCTTACGGCTCAAAGCATCCATCGCAACATTTGCTTTTCCTGGATGATAATGCACATACATGTCATAATTCTTTATAAGTTCCAACCATCTCATTTGCCTCAGTCTAACTCCTTCTGCGTGAAGATATACTTCAAACTCTTGTGATCCATGTTCAACCCGCGCCTTGCTATCATAAAATTAGAATGCACGCAAAAACTCCCTCCAGGTGCCAAGTCCCGACACGTGAAATCCCCATTCTAACCCTGAGCCAAAAGGGCCGCTAGTTCAAATCAGTGGGGGTACTTTCTTAACACACCGTACATTTCAGACAAGCGTGTTCCTAAGTCATGGTTCCCCCTGCCATCACCTCCTTTTCTCCATTTTAAAACCTAGGCCGCCATAACCTCTCTGCTCCTGCTGCAAAACCCCACCCTCCTTTGCCCGCCACCCTGCCGCTACCTAGCTGGAGCCTCTTCCTCAAAGACGTCGTCCACCGCAACAGCTCGATGTCCCTCATCCACCGCCCGGGATGAGGATCCGTTGTTGGTCTCATCATCCCGCAGGTTCGGCCGCCGCGTCCTCCACTTCCAAGGAGCTGCTTCGATGATCGCCTCGCCTATCACAGCTGCTACATCCCCACAGCACCGCATTCTCCACTGGAACCACGACATCCTCACTAACTCCTCGGAGGAAGACGAGGCCTACTCGGTGACACCAAAGTGGTTGTACACTCATCACATCACACCTTCTCCTTAACTCGGCCTCACGGTGCCGCCAGTGCTCGTTCTCGCTCCCCATGGCGTGGCTACCTCGACGCCCGCGCCGCCGATGACATCCTCTATGGCGGCTCTCTCCTAGTGCAAGGCTCCCTCAGCGGCGGAGTCCATACCAGCCAGAGCTGCTGCTCCTGCTCCGGCTCTAGCTCGCTCGCGCTACTGCTATGCTCTTCCTAGAGCTCGCTCGTGCTACTACTCTGCTCTTGCTCTTGTTCACAATACTGATGCTAGTACACAGGCTGCTGCAGCTACACGAGTTACTGCTCTGGCTGTAGTTCGTGCTGCTACTCGAGAGGCTCCTACTTCGGCTGATACCTGCTAGTGTGTTCCCTGTCGATCGCCTGCTGATTTAGATCATTGTTTCTCTACTACTAGTGCTTGAGCGGCCTAAACTACATGTGAAGTGCTTCTCTACTACTAATGCGTTTAGTTTCGATAGTAACATTCAGATTCGATAGTAAATTTTAGTTTCAACAATTAAGTTTAGAGTCTACAATTTTTACCTCATCTCTTGGACTTAGGTGTTTTTTGGTGATGTAAATTTTACATCTACCACTTTTTGGTAATGTATTTTACATCATCTATTGGAGATGCTATTAGAATCCCACTTGAGATTAGGGATATCTGTCTTGTACTACTTGAGCCTCCACATTGTATAGCTCGTCGGAGCTGCTCCAATGACGAAACCATCCATCTCAACAGAGCAATACCTTTGACGCCGTAAACAGACGCCTCAGATCTTCTTCCACACCTCCGAAAGCCACCTCTGCCGCAACTTCTTCAGTGACCAACCCAATGATGCGGAGGTCGACACGGCAACGCCAAAGAGGTTGTACGCATGTCACAACACTTATTATTTTACATTCATGTCGATCCATTAGGGCTATTTTGGTTCGAAGGAAAAAGTGAAGGAAAAACTTAGCAATAGAAAATTTTCCTATGATACTCTATTATTCAATTATTCATGCATTTGATTGAAAGGAATGGAGAAAAACATCGACATGGACCTACTTTTCAAAATCCTATGCATGAAAACAAGACTAAGTGCATTAGTGGCAGAATTAAATTCTAACTGTACACATTTTCATACGCTTTCACTTTAGTTTCGCCATGTTTCTTTGGATTCCTCTGCTCTTCCAATTCTTGTGAACCAAACACCCAAGTTGACAGAAATCATGTGTTTACAAATGCTTTGTTTCCAACATGCGTTCCTATCCTATTCTCGTGTTTTTCCTATCCTTGTGATTTGAGAATCCTGCAAGCAAAAGGAGTCTCTATAGAATTACTTCAGTTACAGATTGGTGTCGAAGAAAACTTTGTGTGGTTTGTCCTGCTCCTGCAGCGATGTTGTCCACCTCATCTAAGCTACTCCATCGACAAAAGTGTCCACCATACTAGACATCATGACTCCTGACCGTCTTTTGCCACCTCAGATCGCCTTCCTCGCCACCAGCACCCACGGCGACTGCATCACCATCATCAACTCAGCACATGAACCTGAGGAGTACATGGGTCCGCAAGAGAGGTCGCACTATTTTGTTTTTTCTTATGTTATGCATTGCTTAATATTACCTGCTACTTTATCGTCTTGTTCACCTCTTAGACTCCAAGTCAGGTCCAAATGAATTTTCATACTTGAGTTTTAAAATGCTTGTGGGGCACATATGGAGGCAACAATGAATAGTATCTCTGCCTATTATCCAGTTCACCCAGGGAATGTCTATGTTGTTCGTCTTGGGTGGGAAACGAATAGTAAAGCAATTAACATCTGTCTTTTTATTACATTAAAGCTATCATCAGCCTGCTATCATTATTTTTGGATCTATCCACTGGTTGTTACCATCACTCTATATTTCTGCATGCTCTCCTTACATAATCGAACTATATTTTTTGTATGCATGTCAGATATTGTACACAGTCATGCTGAACATGTAGAGAAAAAGGGAAGAGTTTTGTGCGGCAATACAATGTCATGCAGATATCGTCCATGGTGGGTGCAATGGCAAACCATCCCACCCTCCTATTTACCCCCCGAAGTGTTTTCTCTAATTTGGCATGATGACATTGGTCATATCATGCATATGTTGCCTTGCAGTGCTTACTTTTGACGTCATATATGTCATCTACTTAGTTTTGACATGTTCTACAATGCCACCTTTTTAGTTCTATATCATATATGTGAATTATGCAATCTCATCTTTTTTAGCCATCTATAATAAATGTGAAATAAGCAATGCCATCCTGTTTAGCCAGGCATGCTCCTTAGAGATGGATTTAGAGACAGATTACCAGTCCTATTCCCCCACTGAGGTGTATGCTTTATGTTGGCATAGTTATACTACACATATCATGCATATCGTGTCTTGCGTTGCATAGTTTAGACACCATAGACACAATATTCAACACCCTGTTCTTAGTTCAGACATCATATATGCGAATGCCATCTGCTTCGTATATAAATCACGTATGTGAATTATATCATGCGATCCTGATTACTTAGATAACATGTATGTGAATTATGTCATGCGAACCTATTTACTAAAGACATCATATAATTATCTCATGCCATCCTATTTAGTTAGTCATCAAATCATTGAATTATGTCATGCTATCCAGTTTAGATAGACATCATATATGTGAAATTATGTCATGCCATCCTTTTTAGTTAAATAATATATATGTGAAATATTTCATGCCCTCTTTTTCCCCACTATCTATTGCATCTCTCTCATACAAGGTCTGTACATTCAATTATTTTTCTTGTTTACCAGCCATTTGAATTGGAGGGGGTGATGGCAGTATCTAGCGGAGTAAAAACACGATCTTCAAATAAAATAGCGCTACCTCTTGATGGAGATAGCACCCCGGTTGTACATGCACAAGAACCAGCCCTACCACATCTAACCTAGACTCTTGCAGATTGTACCGCTACTCTGATGGACAGAGAACCAGCTTCACCCAATCTATCCCCAAACCCAGCAGATAGCAACCCAGTTCCAGTTGACATAGCACAATCTCCACCATAGAGCTCCCAAACAAGAGCAGTTAGTAAGGCAGCTCTCGTGCCCAAAGCGCCAGGACTAGATTGTGAACCCCAATTCCACCAGTTAGTACACCTATTACTATCGACGAAGCACAACCATCCATTCGTAGTGTAACATCTATCACATTTGATGTTGTTAAATCATATGTGCATATCTTCCCATCATGCAAATATTATACTGAAGATGAAGGGAAAAGCCAGTTGCAAGTGTTCATCCAGGATTTATGTGTAAGTAATGTTATTCATGGCAATTACTTTGCTTTGTCCCATACTTTCTACCTCCAAGCTGGTTATAATACAACAATTGTTCCCATTTTTCTCTATAGAGGACCGACTTTGAAACTCAGAATGAGGTAACATGTGCTAATACCTCTATTATCTTCAAGAATGCTTTGTAGAAGTATCGAAATTACATGTGGAAAACGTACTTCACTAGCGAGGAAACTCATCAAATTCCCTCACTTTCTCCTGAGTCACATTTATGAGAGGATGACTGGGAATGCCTTGTTCTCTACTAGTGCAGAAACAAGTATGTGGGAAGGTCTATGAGATCATTTTTTATTTTGAAGTACTATATGCCTGCGTCTTACTGTACTCTGTTCTTTTAGAACAAATGCTTAAACCTGAAGAACAACTATTATAAGGTGAGGTTCCAGTTCTATGTTGCATAGTGATTTCCTCTTGCATCAGTGTATTACTCATACAAACTTATTTTTAAATTAAAGGATCCAATACAAACTCCAATGGCACAATAGGTATGTTTAAACATGTTTCTTTAACTGGCTTGCTCTTCTAAATTTCTCTTTGTTGTTTTCAATTTTAATTTTGTATACAATTGTCTTCTCATATCATGCACATTACTAACATCACAACAGAGCCAATAGTGTTCTTGTACATGTGTACCCATGATACCCATCTAAAATCTTGTTGTGCTGTGTAGTTTCCCAGACATGTATTATTTCAATGCTTCTTTGGCTTGAACTGATACGATTTGAACTATGTCTCTGTTTTTATTTGGCAATATAATGTACTGACCATAGCACAATGAGGTGTTTCACTACAAAAGCAAGACACATCCGTGACATTTTGGGCCGAACGAAATTTTTTATGTCATGCTTATGACACTTCTTTTACGATAATTGTAACAAAACCCGATATCATCATAGATGTGGTGGGCTCCTACTTCTATGACAAAAAATCATGATAGAAAATGGGATTTTCGTCCTGGGCGGGCCGAAGACGCAACTGCATGACATTCTTTGGGTCGTCCATGACGGAAAAAACCATGATAGAAGCGAGGGTGACGAAAATATCGAGGAGTTCCTGGTTACGGTGGGTGGTCGGGGGCCGACCGATGCGCGTTTCTCTCATACACGTATGCGCGTGGGTGCGAGGAGTTGGGCTCTAACTGAACCCGAGCGATTGCACTGGCTACGTTACTTAACCCCGATCGATCCCTTGCTGTTAACTGAACCCGATCAAGTGATTCCTTCGCTACTGCTGCTAACTGAAGCTGATCGGGCCTGCTGCCTGTTGATGAACAGTGAACATTGTTGGGGGTTGGATGAACCGTTCCTGGTGGGGGTTGGATGAACAGGCCCTCGTGGTAGTAGGGGCAGTTGCCGCTGGATGAACAGGACCCCGATCGATCGAGCCGGTGGCGGTGGATGAACAAGACCCCGTGGAGGGTTGGATGAACAGGACGACCCCGTGGTGGGCTGGTTGAACAGTAGCCGGTGGAGGGCTGGATGAACAGTAGCCTGTGGAGGGCTGGATGAATAGGACCACGTGGAGAGGGCTGGTTGAACAGTAGCCGGTGGAGGAGCGGTGGAGGCTGGATGAACAGGAGCCCAGGGATGAACAATCGCAGGTGGAGGCTGGAGGAGGTCGACGGTGGATGAACAATATCCCATGGAGGTTGGAGGAGGTCGACGGTGGAGATGAACAGTAGCCCGTGGGGTCCCGTTTTGCGGTATGCCACACCCCTCCCGATGAACAGGACCCCCGTTTTGACCGTAGCGCTCCAACACAAGTCCATTTCATCTGTTTTGCGGTACGCCACACCCTCCCGATCAATAGGACCCTGTTTCGGCCGTAGGCACTCGAACACAAGTCTGTTTCCTCCATTTTGCTGTACGCCAGACCCCTCCTGATGAACAGGATCCCGTTTCGACCCTAGGCGGTCAAACACAAGGCTATTTCCTCCATTCTGTGGTACGCCATGCCTCATTTTGATCGGTTGTTCCGTCCAAGCCAGTTGCCTCTTGATGAACACAACGATGCAGTTTCTCCATTCTGTCCCAGCCGGTTGGCTGCCGATGAACAGGACGCCGTCGCTGCCTCTCCATGTACACGAGCCCTTGCCATACCTATGCGCGAGTAGGCGTTCGAGACCCTGCCCGTAGGTACGTACATGGTCGTATTTACTTTATTGCACCCTATCTATATGTTGTGTACATGCTACGTGCGTGCCTCTACTATGACACACGCCCTTCCTTACTTGGCCATGGTTCATCGCTGCAGCCTGCAGAAAGACCAATCGACCATTATGTATGTACACGTTCGCGACGAGAATGACAACGCTACGTACTCTTCGACCAGGTTGGTCCCGACTATCAAGCACTTCCTTGCGTGCGAAGATGTAGCTGGTGGGTCCCAACAGTGAGGGGGAAACATTTTTTTCGTGAAATACGGTGGCTCGTCCGGTGGGTCCCCGCAGTCAGGTGGAGGAATAATTATTTTACACGTAATAAGGTTGCACTTCCTTGCTGCGGCCATGGACCCAGCTGTCAGCCTCTCCACGTACAGTACTCTTCCGATGGAAGTCGTTCCTTGACCAAATTGAGCATGCCAGGCCGAGAGCACCAAGGCGGTGGACAATGGCGAGGCCTTGGAAGGGGATGACACGGATCTGAGGAAGACACGGCAGTGGATGCCCACGCGGAGAGGAGTACGAGGGTTGGCGGGTTCGGCTGCGGTGTGAGGCTGTTGTCGCCGCTGAATAGCAGGGGTTGTGGGTGAGTAGAGGGATGGCCTGGCCAGAGGTTGGAGTAGGGTGGGGCGGTCAGGCCTACCCGGCAGTAGAGCCGGCCATCGGAGGCAGGAGCAGGCAGCACGATCGGCGCTCTTTTGGGCGGCTAGAGCAAGAAGACCAGAGGTTGAAGAAGCACTTCAGCCGTTGGATGGACATCGTACGGTCATAGAGCTAGAATCGTTCATACTGAGTAAGTTGACAAAGCCCTTTGTCCGCGTCAACTTAGTAGGCCCACAAGTCAGCCTCGCACTAAGGTGGGTTCCAGCTAGCAGGAGGAGTCTTCATTTTTTTTGTTTGTAATAAGGAGGCACTTCCTTGCGTGCGAAGATACAACTGGTGGGTCCGAGATGTCAGTGGGCGGAACTTTTTTTCAAGAAATACAGAGGCCCTTTTGGTGGATCTCTACTATTAGGTGGAGGAATAATTTTATTACGCATAATAAGGTTGCACTTCCTTGCTGCAGCCGTGGACCTAGCTGTCAGCCTCTCCACGTATAGTACTCTTCCGATGGAAGTCGTTCCTTGAACACTGTCGGGGATATACCCCACGGTATAAACCGCCGGATGTATGACCTGGCTAGAGTTTGGCGATTCACCGGCGACCCACTTGGACCTGGCGGTTTAAGATTCATTGGTAATCCGGTAGGCGGGTCAGAGGAGCGACAAGACCCGGTGGCCCAACGGGCGGTTTATGGAAGGCCGGATCACGCTATGGTGGGCCGGTTTATGAGGAAAGCACAAGGAATATTTTTCTACAAAGGAAGCAAGACTAGGACTCCACTTGTAATAGAGTAATCCTAATCCTACTAGGACTAGTCATGTAACCCGCCCCTTCAACATATATAAGGAGGGGCAGGGCTCCCCAAAGAGGAACAAGCAAGAAACAATCTCTAGGGCTAGACACAAAGAGCCGGTTTACGGCGACTCCCTCGTGATGATAATGAGACCTAGCCACAAACAGCATGTAGGATTTTTACCGGATGATGTTTCCCGGGGCCCGAAGCTGTCTAAACCCTTGTCTTGTGTTGCGTCTCTCGATTCTGCTCAACCCCTCTCAAGCTACCACATAGATGCGTTGGCCTCACGACTAAGTCCTCACACTAAGGACATCTGACGTGTTAATTCCACGATAGTTGACGCCCACCGTGGGGCCCGCGCACGGTGCTGTTGAGTTCATGGATGGATTTTTTCCAGGGGTCAAGAAGCTCGCGATTGGTCCGGTGAAGAAGAACGGACACGGGAAAATCATGCATGATAACCCGTTATGAGCTTCCTTGGGAGTTCATGGGAATTCAGTCCAATCGTCAACAACAAAATAACAGCAGGCTCCATCACCGCACCGGATGGCTTGTATGTTTGCTGGATATGGTTGATCGTATCTATTGGAGGTATCGGATTTTTCTGGCCAGCGTCCAGAGATTTGAATCGCCCGGAGTCGAGAACGACGAAGTCATCGTTGTCATCTCCGTTGTTTTTTGGTTGTCCGTACTGTTGTCCAACTCGATCGGTTCTACATGCAATAAAAGCAAGTCCGAATCCTACAAGGGAAGCAACTCCTGATGGAAAAAAGAGGGAGGCAGAAAGCTACCGGCCAAAGCATATGGTCGCGTGGCCAAACCCAGATCTGGGTCCCAGGAGGAGTGAACAAGGGGAATTCACGGACTGGACCTCCTCCATCTCGTCTTCGCGGCCTCGCCCCGTCGCCCGCGCTTGGGCACACGCGGCCTCACTCGCCATCGCTGCCGCGCTCTCGCTCCGGGTTGCCGGGGGACCCACAGCAGTCACCATCAGCGCAACCTCCCCCGCCGCGTTGAGCTGCCGTGGCCAGCGTCGAGCCGTCTGGCCTCGCAGCCGCCTTGGCCTCGCGCTTCCGTCTCAAGCGACAAGCATGGCCCTGCCACCTCACTATTTCTGCAAGCGGCCGTCGCCCTCACACTTGGCCTCTGAGCCGCTGGTTGCCCTCGTTGTTGAGCTGCCGCTGGGGTCAAGCTCCGATTTCAAGCCGGGAAAAGGCTAAATCTGCATGCGCACCAAGGCTGTCTGATCACATCAATCAGCGAAAGATGCTACTCCTAGTACTACAGGGAACCAGAGGAAATTTAGGAGTTGCACAAATACAGCTGCTACTAATTGCATAGACCAGCGTCCAGATCAGCCCAACAAATGTTGCTATGCCGGTGTACTTGTTTCACTGTACTACCTTTCAGAACAAAGGACAGACGACAAAGATTGTCTGGCTCCGACTGCACGGTTTCCTGTTCTGGCCGCTGACGTCATCTGCAATTGATAACATAGATCAAATCACTTTCCAGCCAGATTAGCGGAGCTTGTGAGCCGCCCTTGACTGCAGCCTCAAAACCGCGCGACCCGGCCTCGACCACCATCAGCAAGCCGCCACTCCGGCATGTTTCCGCGACCCTGTTATTTTTTCGTGAAGCCGTCATGCTCATTGTTCTCTCGCCGTGTCGTTTCCAAGATGCTGCACACTGAGCCCGCCTCCGAGTCGCTATTTTTGCGGACGCTTGCGGAGCCGTGTTGACTCGCTTGAGCGCCTTCACCTCGTCAGATTCATTTTTCACGGAGCTGTCGAATGAGTAGCTATGAAGTATGTTAAAGCAGCGATCTGTTGGGATATAAAGAATACACAAATACAGTGGGAGTATTTCTACTGGTATGGGACCGTTGACTGTTGCAACCACGCTTTTGCACTAGAACTGGCGTGGAGCTCGAAACCAGACCGGCTGGTGCGCGTACATGAGATTCAAAGAAAAAAAAGGGATAAGAGCACAGGCGGCTGGCGAACAAATTGACAGTCCAAATACCAAGACCATAGCCTGGGGGCGTCACGACTCACATTTCAAAGCTCCACATCATCATACATGAATCAGGGCACAAGTCCCATCGATCATAGTTCCTACAAACACTCTGTGAGATTGAGATCAACGGAATTTAAACGTACGTTAGTACAGGCTGTCTTTTCATCTGACTATGTCCAGCATTATCCAGCATCAGTCTGTGTTCATCCAACAAATCATCGGGTGCTTTCTATGTATCTTATTAGTACATATTAAATTATTTGAGAACAATTACTCTGGTCTCTAGTATTTTTTTGCAGGATCATTATTCCTTACAAAGGTGTCGCAAAGGGGCGTGCATCAATATTATTTTTGCATTAGCGCTTGTCCGTGATGTACTGCTGGACGGATACGTGAGCAAGTCGCCACATCTGCTACATCCGCACGCATGACTGACTCATCGTCCGCGTCCACATTTGTTTTGCTCGGGTCCGGGCTGTTTCCAACGCTTTGGCCGGTTCACGCGCCCGCGCTGGCTTACAACGCTATGGATGACTCGCCCATCCGCTCTCGCGGCCGTTTCACGCGCCCGCACCGACTTAAAACGAGGAGGACAAACTTGCTCTCCGCACCGGCTTATAACGCCGTGGCCGGTTCATTCCTCTACTCCCGCGATCGACTCGCCCGTAGTAATCATCAACTCCATGGTGGATAATTTCTGGCCTAACATATCAAGGTGAAATCTGTCCAATCAACTTTTATTGATATATTGTATTCTTTAAAAGAACAAATTACTCCGACTTGCGATATTATTTATGCAGGAGCAATTATTCATAAAAAAGCTATGGCCGTGTCATGAATGTATAGCTCGCGCCACCATCATAATGCGCTAGCATCTGACAACACCATCAAGCTCGGTGAATATATCTGCAAGCCGCCATTCTGTAGACCAGTTTACATCAGCATGATGTGGTTAACTCGCCCGTCCGCACCGGTTTACAACGCTGCGGCCGACTCATCTGTCTGTGCCGCCTCTGATGCTGCGGTCGTATTTTCCATCCACCTCTCGCGGCCTGGTCTACATCAGCATACCGGGCGGCACCTGTCTGCATGAGCTGTCTGAGCAAGTCACAGGTTGGGTAGCCCGGTTTTTTTGTCAACAAAATGGAGGCAAATTATCATATACTATCAGCCGCCGTCTACACTGGGTGGCTTAATGGGCAGGCGCACAAGTCGCCGCCACTACAGTTTGGTTAACTTCAAATCGCCAGTTGGAAGGAACCATTGGCCGAGTTGCTGACACGGCTCATATGGGATCATTTATAACCCGCCGCAGTCACCTCAACCTTCTATGGATTCACATCATGCTATCAACACCAATGACATACAAGTTATGCCGGTTTATATCACAGTCAAATATGAGAGTTTCAAGCCAACTCCTCGAGTCACCTTTGAGACTCGGGGGCTACGATGACATGACTCAGCAAATCTTGCCGGTTTTAGCAACTTTAAGAACCCCAGGATGATGGAGGGAGGATAACCCGGTCCCGGAGGCTACTGTTATATTCATGAAAATTTGAAGGCCGTCAGAAAATTTCCGTCTTAGAAAGTATATGGCGGTTACAAAATCCCGGCTCAATGAAGAAGTTCCGGGTCATCAGAAAGGATTCCGGTTTACAATCCGGCTCAAGGGAAGTCAGTCTCACTGAAGCTCTCAAATATCCGGTTTACAATCCGGTTCAAGAGAAATCTATTCTCCCACAAAGCTCTGAAGCTCTCAAATCCGGTTTAAAAATGTCCGGTTCAAAAAGGAATTAACTTCTTGCAAGTTCGAGTTTAAAGGCCGTCAGAAAATTTTCGGCTCAAAATGAAGATTCCGGTTTAAAATCCAGTTCAACGGAAAGATGTTTCCCACAAAGCTTTGAAGCTCTCAATATCCGGTTCAAAATCCTAGTTCAAGAAGAATTTATCTCTTGCAAAAAGTTAAAGGTTGCCGAAGAGGACCTACTGCGTGGTTCAAACATGGGTATCCTACCTTATTGGCTTATCGTATTATTTATCATGTGGGGGCTTCTTCTTACAAAGCGACGTCCTGTTTTGTCCATTAAACCGGCCATCATGCCACAATACAGCTTGGGAGCTTCACACCCAAGGGGCCAAAGAGTGTATTGTTGCTAAAACACAACTCAAACATAGGCACCCATTGAGCACAGCTCACAAAGTTACTTGGGGGCTCTTTGTGTAAAGTAACAAAGAGTTTGAAAGGACCCTTGTAATTGGGTATGGACCCACGGCTTGGAAGCCTGGTGTATTCACCTAAAACCCCGGGTTAACCTGCCTTCATCAAGTAAGCCACTCCTGTCCAGGTAATCCTGGCATGACCCGCCAAACATTTGACAAGTTACTCTCATAGAGACCCTGAACTTGTCAAAGTTAAAACGACGATTGGTTAGTTGGAGGCCATCTTAAAAGGCTTTGTCAAATGGTTTAACTCAGCGGCCTGGCAGCCCACGAAAAGCCTCGAATTTGGGCCTGGCAGCCCTCGAAAAGCCTCGACTACAAGTTTTATTTGATTTTGTTTTTGCAAATTTTATCTCTGTTAATAAAGTTCTAAGTTAAACCGGTGCCTACTGACCCGGCCAGACCATATGTCATTACATCAACCCGGTGTTTCTTAAGCCAACATGGCTTACAGTTATCAGCTGTTAGCACATAATCCATTATGAACCGGCATCTCTTAATCCAGTCTGGCATTACAACCCGGCACGGTTTTATTACAAACTGGCAAAATATGAGGGGAGTTATCATACTCAAGATTTGGGTTATCACCCTTACTACAAAAAGTTGGTAAACCAACGATGTGATTCAATGTCACAGGTATGATATATTTCATATTTATTATTCTTATTAAGTGCAGCCCTGGTTATAAACCCGGGTTATATGTTGGGCATTATGACCCGTCCGGTGGTAAAGCGCCAGGACACTTTAAACTTGTTGTATGCAGAAACAAGTTGAATAAATCATAAATACAAATCACCGGTGTTTATTAACCCGGCCTGGCATTGGACTATAAGTCGCCAGTATATATTTGGATTGCGCCATTGGAATCATGCGCTTATAAATCATTGGGTATATTATTCAAATCTTTAATAGCCAACATGCCTGGATTTTTATTATGGTTATCAATAACCAATATTATGATTGAGGTTTTCAAAGTCGCTTCAGCGCAATGGCTATTACTTTATCAATGGATATGATTTATTCTACAATGGAGGGAATAGTCCCGAGTCGCTGCAGGCTTACGACCCGGCACTTGGGGGCTAGATTATTTAAGTTGAGATTACATCAAATACACAAGGCTCATGTCGCTGCAAGCAAGCACCATGACACTTGGGGGCTAATGGAAAGTCATTGTTTGCTCACCTTATTGAAGACCCGACTCATCAGATTGTAATGAGCCGGCCCTTGGGGGCTACCAATTGCTCCTGTCAACAATTCAAGGTACAAAGCTTTTTATTCATTATATTGAAGGGTCCACTGCTCAGTTGGTAAAGCACAAGGCTCTTAACCTTGCGGACGTGGATTCAAGTCCCATGATGGGGGTTACATCATATGATGTTATTTTCATTGAAGTATATATCAAGTCCCAGCTCAATATTATCTTACTGAGCCGGCCCTTGGGGGCTACACTCGTTGAAGTTTTTATGAGTATAAGGCAATTACAAGTCCTAGGTTGATGCAAGCATGACAACCCAGCACTTGGGGGCTAAATAATATGGAGTATTTAGTTTTTACTAAGTGACTGGGATGAACAACTTGGATTTCTTCTTAAGTGGCAGTATTTATATTGAAGCAAGTCTTAAGCCATCACTTTGTTCTGCTCAAGACTTGGGGGCTACAGGTATTATATTATTGTCGAAGAACTATTTTCAAATTCTCTCTTTTGAGCAAACCGGATTCACCCGACATCACCAATCATTACGACCCTGTGTCTGCAACCCGGCGTCATCAATAATCATGAACCGGTGTTGGCAACAATCATGAACCGGCGTTGGCAACAATCATGACCCGAAATTATCAGTTTTTATAACCCGACAATGGTGGTAATCATAAACCGGCAAGTTTTACATCTTCAAGCCGGCTGGATATCAGTTGAATATTTCAGAGACTAATATTTTTGTCAAGTCAGAGCATTGAAGGCCAATTCAAATGGATTCTTTATTTACAAAATATCTTCTGCAAGCAAATCGATTATGAAACTGGTCTATTGACTCGGATTTTTTAGAAGGAAGAAATGACAAGGATTTAAGGATGATTAAGTGCCAGTTTACAAGAATATTTAAACCGGAACACAACCCGACAAATTTGTTCTTGTGTCTATGTTGCAGATCAGTTTAACATGGATGAATCCAAATTAAACTGGGGGCTAATGTCGGGGATATACCCCGCGGTATAAACCGCCAGATGTATGACCCGACTAGAGTTTGGCGATTCACCGGCGACCCACTTGGACCTGGCGGTTTAAGATTCATTGGTAATCCGGCAGGCGGGTCAGAGGAGCGACAAGACCCGGTCGCCCAACGGGCGGTTTATGGAAGGCCAGATCACGCTATGGTGGGCCAGTTTATGAGGAAAGAACAAGGAATATTTTTCTACAAAGGAAGCAAGACTAGGACTCCACTTGTAATAGAGTAATCCTAATCGTACTAGGACTAGTCATGTAATCCGCCCTTTCAACATATATAAGGAGGGACAGGGCTCCCCAAAGAGGAACAAGCAAGAAACAATCTCTAGGGCTAGACACAAAGAGCCGGTTTACGGCGACTCCCTCGTGATGATAATGAGACCTAGCCACAAACAACATGTAGGGTTTTTACCGGATGATGTTTCCCAGGGCCCAAAGCTGTCTAAACCCTTGTCTTGTGTTGCGTCTCTCAATTCCGCTCAACCCCTCTCAAGCTACCACATAGATGTGTTGGCCTCATGACTAAGTCCTCACACTAAGAAAATTTGACGTGTTAATTCCACGTCAAACACATTGACCACGCCACGCCGAGAGCACCAAGGCGGTGGAAGATGGCAAGGCCTAGGAAGGGGACGACATGGAGCCGGGGAAGACGCGACAGTGGATGCCCACGCGGAGAGGAGTACGAGTGGTGACTGGTTCGGCTGTGATGTGAGGCTATCGTCGTCACAGAATTATAGGGGTTGTGGGTGAGTAGAGGGATGGCCTGGCTAGAGGTTGGAGTAGGGTGGGGCTGTGAGGCATGTGCGGCAGCAGAGCTGGCCACCGGAGGCAGGAGCAGGCGGCACGATGGACACTGGTTTGGGCGGCCGGAGCAAGAAGACCAGAGGTTGAAGAAGCACTACGGTCGTTGGATGGACATCGTACGGTCACCGGAGCTAGAATCGTTCATATTGACTAAGTTAACAAAGTCCTCCGTCCGCGTCAACTTAGTAGGCCCACAAGTCAGCCTCCCACTATGGTGGCTCCCAACTAGCAGGGGGAGTATTCATTTTTTGTGCGTAATAAGGAGGCACTTCCTGGCGTGCGAATATACAACTGGTGGGTTGGAGCTGTCAGCGAGGGGAGCATTTTTTTCATGAAATACAGAGGCCCTTCTAGTGGGTCCCAGTTGTCAGGTAGAGGAATCATTATTTTGCGCGTAATAAGGAGGCATTTCCTTGCATGCGGCCGTGGACCCAGTTGTCAGCCTCTCCACATACGGTCCAATTCCGATGGATGTCATTTGTTGATCACGTTGACCACGCCGTGACGAGAGCACCAAGGTGGTGGATGATGGCGAGGCCTAGGTAGGGAACGACACAGAGCTAGGGAAGACTCAACAGTTGTTTCCCACATGGAGGGGAGTACGAGGGTTCACTGGTTCGTCCGCCGTCGCCGGAGAATAACAGCAGGTGTGGGTGAGTAGAGGAATGGCTAGGCCAGCAATGGGAGTACAGTGGGTTGGTGAAGCCTGCGCGGCAGCATAGTCAGCCGTGGGTGGAGGGAGCAGGCAGTCCCGCCGATGCTTGTTTGAGAGGCTAGAGCAGGAATAGCAGAGATTGAAGAAGCACAACGGCTGTTGGATGGACATCCAACTGTCACTGCTCTTGTACGTGTTGAGTAAGTTGACACGGTGTTGTGTGTGCGTCAACCTTTTTTTAGGAAAGCGTACGCCTTAACATATAGTAGGTGCACAAGTCAACCTCAAATGTGTGGAAAACAGCATACAGTCCATTGCTACGTCTTGAGCTTGCGTTGGTTTTCCTCAAAGAGGAGAGGGTGATGCAGAAATAGTAGCATAAGTATTTCCCTCAGTTTTTGAGAACCAAGGTATCAATCCAGTAGGAGGCTCCTCAAAAGTCCCACGCACCTACACAAACAAACAAAGAACTCGCAACCAATGCAATAAAGGGGTTGTCAATCCCTTGACGGCCACTTGCGAAAGTGAGATCTAATAAAGATAGTATGATAAGATAAATATATTTTTGGTATTTTGTAATATAGATGCAAAAAGTAAAGATGCAAATAAAAGTAGATTGGAAGCAAATATGATAAGAGATAGACCCGGGGGCCATAGGTTTCACTAGTGGCTTCTCTCAAGATAGCATAAGTATTACGCTGGGTGAACAAATTACTATCGAGCAATTGATAGAAAAACGAATAATTATGAGATTATCTAGGCATGATCATGTATGTAGGCATCACGTCCACAACAAGTAGACCGACTCCTGCGTGCATCTACCACTACTACTCCACACATCGACCGACTCCTGCCTGCATCTAGAGTATTAAGTTCATAAGAACAGAGTAACGCATTAAGCAAGATGACATGATGTAGAGGGATAAACTCAAGCAATATGATATAAACACCATCTTGTTATCCTCGATGGCAACAATACAATACATGCCTTGCAACCCTTTCTGTCACTGGGTAAGGACACCGCAAGATTGAACACAAAGCTAAGCACTTCTCCCATGGCAAGAAAGATCAATCTAGTAGGCCAAACCAAACTGATAATTCAAAGAGACTTGCAAAGATAACTCAATCATACAAAAAAGAATTCAGAGAAGATTCAAATATTATTCATAGATAAAATTGATCATAAACCCATAATTCATCGGATCTGGACAAACACACAGCAAAAAGAGTTTACATCGAATAGATATCCACAAGAGAGGGGGAGAACATTGTATCGAGATCCAAAAAGAGAGAAGAAGCCATCTAGCTAATAACTATGGACCCGTAGGTCTGTGGTAAACTACTCACAACTCATTGGAGGGGCAAGGATGTTGATGTAGAAGCCCTCCGTGGTCGATTCCCCCTCCGGCAGAGTGTCGGCGAAGGCTCCAAGATGAGATCTCACGGATATAGAAGGTTACGGTGGTGGAAATTGTGTTTCGTCTGCCCCCCAGATGTTTTTGGGGTATGTAGGCTTATATAGGAGGAAGAAGTACGTCAGTGGACGCCCGAGGGGCCCACGAGACAGGGGGCGCGCCCTATAGGGGGGGCGCACCCTCCCATCTCGTGGAGGCCTCGGCTGCTTCTTGACATGCACTCCAAGTCCTCTGGATCACGTTCGTTCCAAAAATCATGCTCCCGAAGGTTCCATTCCGTTTGGACTCCGTTTGATATTACTTCTCTTCGAAATACTAAAATAGGCAAAAAAAAACAGCAATATGGGCTGGGCCTCCGGTTAGTAGGTTCATCCCAAAAATGATATAAATGTGTAAAATAAAGCCCATAAACATCCAAAAGGGGTAATAGAATAGCATGGAACAATCAAAAATTATAGATACGTTGGAGACGTATCAAGCATCCCCAAGCTTAATTCCAGCTCGTCCTCGGGTAGGTAAATGATAAAAAAGAGAATTTTTGATGTGGAATGCTACCTAGCATAATTCTTAATGTAATTATTTATTGTGGCATGAATGTTCAGATCCAAATGATTCAAAATAAAAGTTCATATTGGTAAAAGAAATAGTAACACTTCAAGCATACTAATCAAAGTAATCATGTCTTCTCAAAATAACATGGCAAAAGAAAGTTCATCCCTACAAAATCAGATAGTTAGGCTATACTTCATTTTCGTCACACAAAGATGTTCCCAACTTCTATACCCCCGATGACAAGCCAAGCAATTGTTTCATACTTAAATAATCTCAAACTTTTTCAACCTTCACGCAATACATGAGTGTGAGCCACGGATATAGCACTATGGGTGGAATAGAATATGATGATGGGGATTGTGTGGAGAAGACAAAAAAGGAGAAAGTCTCACATTGATGAGGATAATCAACGGGCTATGGAGATGCCCATCAATTGATGTCAACATGAGGAGTAGGGATTGCCATGCAACGGATGCACTAGAGCTATAAATGAATGCTCAACAAAAGAAAACTAGTGGGTGTGCATCCAACTTACTTGCTCACGAAGACCTAGGGCATTTGAGGAAGCCCATTGTAGGAATATACAAGCCAAGTTCTATAATGAAAAATTCCCACTAGTATGAAAAAGACAACTTATGAGACTCACTATAACAAAGTGCTACTTTGAAGCACAAAAATATGAGACTCACTACATGAAGAACAAAGTGCTACTTTGAAGCACAAGTGTGGAAAAAGAGATAGTAACATTGCCCTTTTTTCTTTTTTTCCCCTTTTTTTGGGCCTTTCTTTTTTTTGGCCTTTCTTTTTCTTTTTCCTTTTTTTCTTTGGGCAATGTTCTAATAATGATGATCATCACACTTCTGTTGATTACAACATATGAATTACAACTTGAAACTAGAACAAGATATGACTCTATATGAATGCCTCCGGCGGTGTACCGGGATGTTGCAATGAATCAAGAGTGACATGTATGAAAAATAATGCATGGTGGCTTTGCCACAAATACGATGTCAACTACATGATCATGTAATGGCAATATGACAAAAGTAAAGTATGTCATGATGATGGTAAATGGAACGGTGGAAAGTTGCATGGCAATATATCTCGGAATGGCTATGGAAATGCCATAATAGGTAGGTATGGTGGCTGTTTTGAGGAAGATATAAGGAGGTTTATGTGTGATAGAGCGTATCGTATCACGGGGTTTGGATGCACTGGTGAAGTTTGCACCAACTCTCAAGGTGAGAAAGGGCAATGCATGGTACCGAAGAGGCTAGCAATGGTGGAAAGGTAAAAGTGCGTATAATCCGTGGACTCAACATTAGTCAAAAGAACTCATATACTTATTGCAAAAATTTAGAAGTCATCAAAAATCAAGTACTACACGCATGCTCCTAGGGGGATAGATTGGTAGGAAAAGACCATCGCTCGTCCCCGACCGCCACTCATAAGGATGCACAAGCCAGGTACACTTCATGTTTCAAATTTGTTACACAACTTTAACCATACGTGCATGCTACAGGACTTGCTAACTTCAACACAAGCATTCTTTAAATTCATAATCACCCAACTAGCATGAACTTAATATCACTACCTCCATATCTCAAAACAATTATCAAGTATCAAATTGATCATAGCATCCAATTCACTTCCTATGATAGTTTTTATTCTACCCAACTTGGATGCCTACCATTCTAGGACCAATTTTATAACCATAGCAAATACCATGTTGTTCTAAAAGACTCTCAAAAAGATATAAGTGAAGCATGAGAGACTTGTAATTTCTTCAAAAATAAGACACCACCGTGCTCTAAAAGATATAAGTGAAGCACTAGAGCAAAAACTATCAAGCTCAAAAGATATAAGTGAAGCACATAGAGTATTCTAGCAAATTCTAATCAAATAGGCTTCTCCCAAAAGGTGTGTACAGCAAGGATGATTGTGGTAAACTAGAAAGAAAAGACTACTATAATACACGACGCTCCAAGCAAAACACATATCATGTGGCGAATAAAAATATAGCTCCAAGTAAAGTTACCAATGAACGAAGACGAAAGAGGGGATGCCTTGCCGGGGCATCCCCAAGCTTAGGCTTTTGGCTATCCTTGAATATCTTGGGGTGCCTTGGGCATCCCCAAGCTTAGGCTCTTTCCACCCATTATTCCATAGTCCATAAAAGCTTTACCCAAAACTTGAAAACTTCACAACACAAAACTCAACAGGAAATCTTATAAGCTCCGTTAGTGAAAGAAAACAAAACCACCACATAAGGTACTGTAATGAACTCATTCTTTATTTATTTTGGTGTTAAACCTACTGTATTCTAACTTCCCTATGGTTTATAAACTATTTTACTAGCCATAGATGCATCGAAATAAGCAAACGACATACAAAGAACAGAATCTGTCAAAAACAGAACAGTCTGTAGCAATCTGTAACTAACGCAAACTTATGGAACTCTAAAACTCCTACGAAAATAGGAAGTCCTGGACAATTTGTTTATTGATCAGTAGCAAAAAGAATCAACGCCAAAGCACGTTTCTGTGATTTAACAAAATTATATTCGTGCGCACAAATTTTATGTTTTTCAGCAGAATCAAATCAACTATCATCATAGGTTATCCTATAGGTTCTACTTGGCACAAACACTAATTAAAAGATAAAAACACATCTAAACAGAAGGTAGATGCAAGATTTATTACTAAACAGGAGCAAAAACAAAAAACACAAAGAAAATTGGGTTGCCTCCCAACTAGCGCTATCGTTTAACGCCCCTAGCTAGGCATAAAAGCGAAGATAGATATAACGGGTGCCATCTTTGGCACTAAATTCATAAGTAGCCCGCATGATAGATTCATAAGGTAATTTGACTTTCTTTATTGGAAATTGCTCCATGCCTTTCTTTAGTGGAAATTGGAATCTAATATTCCCTTCCTTCATATCGATAATCGTGCCAATCGTTCTAAGGAAAGGTCTACCAAGAATAATAGGGCAAGAAATATTGCAATCTATATCAAGGACGATAAAATATATGGGCACCAAATTTCTATTTGCAACAATGAGAACATCATTGATCCTTCCCATTGGCTTTTTAATGGTGGAATCCGCATGGTTCAAATTTAAAGAGCAATCATCAAGATCATGGGAACCTAGAATATCACATAAAGTTTTCGGAATCGTGGAAACACTAGCACCCAAATCACACAAAGCAAAAAACTCATGATCTTTAATTCTAATCTTTATAGTAGGTTCCCACTCATCATTAAGTTTTCTAGGTATAGAAACTTCCAAATTAAGTTTTTCATCATAAGATTGCATCAAGGCATCAACAATATGTTTGGTAAAAGCTTTATGTTGACTATAAGCATGAGGAGAATCAACAACGGATTGCAACAAGGAAATACAACCTTCTAAAGAACAATTATCATAATCAAAATCCTTGAAATCCGAGATAGTGGGTTCAAGACTATTTAAGGTTGTGACCTCTCCAATCCCACTTTTACCAAATTTAGCATCAAGATCTAAAAACTCCGAATTCTTGGGACGCCTTCTAGGTAAAGTTGACTCATCATCAGTCCCATAATTATCAAGATTCATATTGCAAAACATATATCTAATAGGAGACGCATCAATAACTTTAAGATCCTCGTCATTATTTTCATGGAAACTAGAAGAACAGACTTTTATAAAGCTATCTTTCTTTGCACGCAATCTAGCGGTTCTTTCCTTGCACTCCTCAATGGAAATTCTCATTGCTTTGAGAGACTCATTGATATAATGCTTGGGAGGAGAAGATCTATGTTTAAGAGAATCAACATCAAGTGAAAGTCTATCAACGTTCCTAGCCAAATCATCAACTTTGAGCAATTTTTCTTCAAGCAAAGCATTAAAATTCTTTTGAAAAATCATAAATTCTTTCACACCATTCTCAAAATCAGAGGGCCTCTTATTAAAATTACCATAAGAATTATTGTAGGAATTTCCATAATTATTAGAGGAATTACTAGGGAACGGTCTAGCATTAAAGTTTCCTCTATAAGCATTGTTTCCAAACTATTCCTACCAACAAAATTCACATCCATAGATTCATTATTATTCTCAATCAAAGAAGACAAAGGCATATCATTGGGATCAAGAGGAGTATTCTTAGTAGCAAACAATTTCATCAGTTCATCCATCTTTCCACTCAAAACATTGATTTCTTCTATAGCATGCACTTTTTTACTAGAAGATCTTTTGGTGTGCCATTGAGAATAATTAGCCATAATATTATCAAGAAGTTTTGTAGCATCTCATAACATGATTTCCATAAACGTGCCTCCCGCGGCCGAATCTAAGAGATTTCTAGAAGCAAAGTTCAAACCGACATAAAAAATTTGTATGATCATCCATAAATTCAAACCATGAGTAGGGCCATTGTGAAGCATCCATTTCATTCTTTCCCAAGATTGGGCAACATGCTCATGATCAAGTTGTTTAAAATTCATAATATCGTTCCTAAGAGTGATAATCTTAGCGGGAGGAAAATACTTAGAGATAAAAGCATCTTTGCACTTGTTCCAAGAATCAATATTATTTTTAGGCGAAGACAAAAACCAAACTTTAGCATGATCTCTAAGTGAAATTTGACAATATTGTTATCTATATCTTTCTTCTTTTGCATATCACACAAATCCACAAAGTTGCTTAGATGAGTAGCGACATCTTCACCAGGAAGGCCGGCGAATTGATCTTTCATAACAAGATTCAGCAAAGCAGTATTGATTTCACTAGACTCAACATCATTAAGAGGAACAATCGGAGAACTAAGTAAATCATTATTATTGGTATTCAAGAAATCACACAATTTGGTATTATCTTGTGCCACGGCAACAAGTAATCCAACACACACGCAAACAGAAAAAAGCCAAGCGAAAAAGAGAGGAGGAGATAGGGAAAGAGAGGGCGAATAAAACAGCAAGGGTGAAGTGGGAGAGAGGAAAATGAGAGGCAAATGGCAAATAATGTAAATGCGAGGGAGATGGGTTTGTGATGGGTACTTGGTATGTCTTGACTTGAGCGAAGACCTCCCCGGCAACGGCGCCAGAAATCCTTATTGCTACGTCTTGAGCTTGCGTTGGTTTTCCTCGAAGAGGAGATGGTGATGCAGCAATAGTAGCGTAAGTATTTCCCTCAGTTTTTGAGAACCAAGGTATCAATCTAGTAGGAGGCTCCTCAAAAGTCCCACGCACCTACACAAACAAACAAAGAACTCGCAACCAACGCAATAAAGGGGTTGTCAATCCCTTCACGGCCACTTGCGAATGTGAGATCTAATAAAGATAGTATGTTAAGAGAAATATATTTTTGGTATTTTATAATATAGATGCAAAATTAAAGATGCAAATAAAAGTAGATTGGAAGCAAATATGATAAGAGATAGACTCGGGGGCCATAGGTTTCACTAGTGGCTTCTCTCAAGATAACATAAGTATTACGGTGGGTGAACAAATAACTGTCGAGCAATTGATAGAAAAGCGAATAATTATGAGATTATTTAGGCATGATCATGTATATAGGCATCACGCCCGCAACAAGTAGACCGACTCCAGCCAGCATCTGTTACTATTACTCCACACATCGACCGACTCCTGCCTGCATCTAGAGTATTAAGTTCATAAGAACAGAGTAACGCATTAAGCAAGATGACATGATGTAGAGGGATAAACTCAAGCAATATGATATAAACACCATCTTGTTATCCTCGATGGCAACAATTCAATATGTGCCTTGCAACCCTTTTTGTCACTGGGTAAGGACACCGCAAGATTGAACCCAAAGCTAAGCACTTCTCCCATGGCAAGAAAGATCAATCTAGTAGGCCAAACCAAACTGATAATTCGAAGAGACTTGCAAAGATAACTCAATCATACATAAAAGAATTCAGAGAAGATTCAAATATTATTCATAGATAAAATTGATCATAAACCCACAATTCATCGGATCTCGACAAACACATCGCAAAAAGAGTTTACATCGAATAGATCTCCACAAGAGAGGGGGAGACCATTGTATTGAGATCCAAAAAGAGAGAATTAGCTATCTAGCTAACAACTATGGACCCGTAGGTCTGTGGTAAACTACTCACAACTCATCGGAGGGGCAAGGATGTTGATGTAGAAGCCCTGCATGGTCGATTCCCCCTCCGGCAAAGTGCCGGCGAAGGCTCCAAGATCAGGTCTCGCGGATACAGAAGGTTACGGTGGTTGAAATTGTGTTTCGTCTGCCCCTGGATGTTTTTGGGGTACGTAGGCTTATATAGGAGGAAGAAGTACGTCGGTGGACGCCCAAGGGGCCCACGAGATAGGGGGCGCGCCCTATAGGGTGGGGGACGCCCTCTTATCTCGTGGAGGCCTCGGCTGCTTCTTGACTTGCACTCCAAGTCATCTTGATCACGTTCGTTGCAAAAATCACGCTCCCGAAGGTTTCATTCCGTTTGGACTCCGTTTGATATTCCTTTTCTTCGAAATACCGAAATAGGCAAAAAAACAATATGGGTTGGGCCTCCGGTTAGTAGGTTAGTCCCAAAAATGATATAAATGTGTAAAATAAAGCCCATAAACATCCAAAAGGGGTAATATAATAGCACGGAACAATCAAAAATTATAGATACATTGGAGACGTATCACCCATCCACCATTATTTCTAATATTTTGCATCCCATTTGCTAATTCTTAAGGATTTATTTGGAGCCCATCTTCTTTTTGTTAGCATTACAACCCATACTGTGGCCATGGTTAAAAATTGTACGTTATTTTGCATATTTCAGTGCGTTCCACTATTTTTAATCCCGAAATTTTGAATCACATTCAAAGTTATTTGAAAAATAAATTTATATAAATATAAAATCCAAATAATTGTCCATGCATAAAACCAATGGAATTTAAAATCTTAAAATGAAAAAAAATGAACCAAATTCCCGATTTGATGTGTTTAAAAATGTACAACCCATTTCTCATTACTGATAGCCCATTTTTTGGGCAAGCCAAATTAAACACTCCTTGTCTTGTAAGATTTATAGCCCAGCAGGGCTGACAAAGCAAGGAGGCCTCGGTTGGTTATTTCTTTAAAAAAGTAGAACTGGACTAGCCATTTCCAGCAAGAAAAAAACACAACTAGGCTCATGGTGTGGTAAACATAAATAAAACCATGGCTAGGTGGGCCACAGCCCGTGCATAGCCCCGTTGTTACCATGATCCATCTCTAAAACTAGTATAAAAATAACAACAGCTTGTTCCTCAAAAAAAGTAAATAACAACTGCGCGACCTGCTAGGTCCCTGGTGTCACCTGCTTGTTGTGTAATTCTCTCATTTATTGACTACGTTGATAATGGCGTGGGCCCCAAATGTCCAACCATTAGGAGGAAACATTTTTTGGGCTTGTAATAATGAGGCACTTACTTGCGTACTGCCATGAGCCTGGTGGGTCCACACTGTCATCCTCTCCATGTATAGTCATCTCCTTGTTCCTCTCGGTTGTTGACGATGATGACAATGCAAGAGGGTGGCGCACCGCGCACGGCGAGCTAACCAAGGCGGAGGACGATGGTGAGGCCTTGGACGGAACAAATGGGAGCCATGGAACATGTGTTAGTCCAATCGCAGGTGGAGGGGAGTACGAGGGTTGACTGGTTCGGGTGCGGGTGCTTGTTGGGGCTGACGTCGCCGGAGAATAACAGGATGTATGGGGGAATAGAGGGAGGCACTGGCCAACGTTGGAGGGTACGGTAGGGACGATGGAGGCGCAACCAGCCGTGGGAGGCGGGAGCAGGCGGAACCGACGGGGTGGTTTGGTTTGGGCGGCTGGAGGAAGAAGACAATAGATAGAAGATACATGACACATGTTGGATGTCAATCAAGTGGCTGGTAGGCACAATCGTTTGTTTACTAGGCTTTTTCCTCGTGGGTCCCATATGTCAGAATCCAAATCTGTCACATTCATGCAGCCTTTCTTATGAAAATTTACAGCCCATTTGGTGTGCTAGTTCAAAATCCTGATTCTGTCACGAAGTAAAAAAATCCAGTCCTTCGTGACAGACTCTTTCTTATGCAAACACTAGATCCAGTCCTTCGTGACAGACCTTAACTTTCTTACCCCGTCCTGTTGCCTAAATAGACGTGAAGATTGAAAACAGTTAAGGTCTAAAAAAGAGTGACGAGAGAGTAACAACTGAACGATTAATTCTAGTACACTATATGTCGGCTTCCAATGTGCGTGAAATTATCACCTTTATATACAACTTGTCCAGACATGGAAAGCATTGCAAGAAGCCGATACTATTGTTGAGATCAAAACTATTCATTTGGATATATAAGATCTTGACAGAATCCAGCACCACTGATAGGCTATCCATTGATAAACTCTTCATTGAGCATAGAACATAATATTAGTACAAAATGTGTACTCCAAGATTATATAGAACTTATTCCCAGAAAATTTAAAATGGAGCTTATGGTTACAACTGTAGATGATAATATACAATACCTGAATAACTGTGGAGCCAAACAGCATCTTGAAATGAGCACAGAGATCACGTATTACACCCAAGGTCTCTAGTTTAGGCACAAAGACCACGGTTATTTGCGATGGTGAATAACTAGAATCAAGGACCAACCTTTGAAGTGAAGGGGCATCTTGGATGATGAGCTGCCTTCTGTCAAAAGAAATTCCAATTCTTACAAGGTTAAGCGACTTTATTTGGAGGCAACCAATTGTAACTATGAAAGCAATCACCAAGCACTCCAGGGCAGGGCAACTGGAGTGGATGATGCTGTGCAATGAGGCCTCCGATATACGAACCCGCACAAGTAAAAGTTTTTTGAGAAATGGGAGTCGAAGGTTTAGTACCAGATTGTCTGGTAGGTACCACAGCGCAAAGGTGGCGGTGTGGAGAGAGGAGAAAAACTGCGAGAAGGACATCGGTGCTGAGGGCACTAATGCATGGCGTTCGGTATCTGGTAGGTGATTTCCTGGGGAATAGTACGACTCAAGCAGCTGTAGTTCTGTGAATTTAGGGGATTTCAGCCAGGCGTCCACCATGCAGGGCATGGTATGCTTGCTCAGGTAGCATGAAGGGATGCAGAGGCTTTGAACGGAGCCCTGGTGGGAGGAGATGATGTCTGTCGGGAGTTCAAAATCATTAAAGACAGATAGCTCATGACAGTCAAGATTAAGGGGCTCGGCGTGCCATAGAGGGCGCCACCGAATTGAGAGGACTTTGGTGCGGCATCAATCCTTGGTGGGGAGAAGCGAGATGATCTCTCCAAGGATGCCATCCGGGAGATCGGTGATGTGGTCCACCCGAGATTCTATGGGTTCCTAGGATCCGGTGGGGGCTGGCTTGTCGCTTCTCCACGCGCTGCCGGGTGTGGCATCTACAACAGCGTCGCCGCTAGAGGGAGCCTCATCTTCTTGGCGCTAGGGTAAGCCAACTCCATTTTCCTCGAGGGCGTCGTGTCAAGCTCACGTATTTGAGCAGAGGAACGAATGACGAGCCTAGTTGTAGTGCGAGGGAAGAAGAAGGGGAGCTGGGGTTTTTCTGTAGTAGTGAGGAAGAAGGGGAGCTGGGATTTTCTGTAGGAGTGAGGTGTGGAATTTGGGGGTACGAGTGGAGCGAGCTTGACGTGAGGTGGGTGGGAGTGAGGAGGAAGTAGAGCACCCAGTTTTTTTTGGGGGGGGGGGCGGTGTGCTCGGTAGCGCCTCTCATTAAGTAAATATATGGGCTTTTGAATTGATTTTATTATTTACTAGGGTGGATGGGCGGTTTTGTCTTGGGCCCAGAGAAACAACTACTACTAGTACAGTGGAGACGCTCTACAGCTACCCAGAAAAACAATTACTACTAGTACAGTGGATATAATACCAGTTTTGGCTCTATCGTTTTACTTTTGTTCAACGACATGCGGGCCATGCAGCGCGCGGGCCCAAATGCCATCCACCAAATTAGAAGGCAGTAGGCACGCGAAGAGTCATCCTGGTCGTAGTGCGGCAGTAACGAGCCATCGTATCTCAAAATCCCACCTCCCCGCAGTCTAAGTTTGACGTATGAAGCAACCATCATTTCACTCTTCACTGAATCCTCTTCTCCCTCATCGTCTTCAAGAAAGCCAACACTCGCATCTGCCACTGTTCTTCTCTCCCAACGAAGGGAAGGCAAGCAGATCCATGATGTTGGTATATTTTCATTCAGAAAGAAAAGAACTTTTGCAAAGCAGTAACCGATCCTCACTCTCTTTTTGTTTCATTGTCATTGCGATTGTGTTCTCCTTTTAGTGGTCTCCTAGTATTCGTCAGTTTCATGATGGACCAAGGAGAACCAAGCAAAGATCTGTCGATGTTGGACCAGACGCGGGAGGATGATCCCCACGAGACAGAGAGCTCCAAGAAGATGGAGGTAGCCACCGAGCTAACCCCAGATATGCTCACGGCCATTACTGAGATGGTCAATGCCCCGTTTGAGGTTACAGCCCCCGTGGCCCTGCAGGAGCAGTTTTCCCCCTTCGAGGATGTGTCCCCCCCCCATCCCCCCTGCTGAGGTGCCCAAGGTGATTTTGTTCTTTGCCGATCTCGATTGTGGTTTTTCATCTAAGTATGTGGTGATAAATAATGCAAAATTTTATTAGCTTCGATGCCTTGCTACCTTCCCTGTCATGCATACTTTTGAGTCTACATAGTGGTTTAAGTAACTTGTGTTTCTTATATTGGAAAGTAATTCATAATTTGTTTCTATTTCACTTAGAGCCTTGATGCAGACAAGGATTGTGTGGTTGTACATGTCACTCGCTATGAGGCGTATGACCTGTATATACGCACTGGGAAAACAGAGTTCTTAGGCTGTTGGATCCTGGAAGCCATTTGCACTTATACTAATGTCGAGATGTATTCCAGCCTCACTGTTGTCAGGCATGTTGTCCAGGGTGTACTGAAGTATACTGTTTGTGAGGCATACGATTCTTGTCAAGCTTACACAGGAAGATGACATGGCATGCCTCCACAAACAAGTTTATGAGTGGCAAGGCCACAAGGTTATCTTCAGGAAGGTTCACAGGATTGAGCTACTGCCGGATGTCCTCGATGATGTTCATGGAAAGTTCCGTCTTGTGTCCATCCCAAATTATATCGAGGCATAAAATAGTTTCCCCAGCTAGTGTTTAATAGTAGTTTGGATTGTGTCTAATTATCCGAACCTTGCCTATTATCGAGCCCTCTGGGCTAGTACTCTATTTGAATATGTCTATGGGAACTGTTGTTACTTTTCTGTGCTCGTGACTCATGTGAGAACCATCCTAATTGTTGCCGAAATAGATGCGTCCTCACTTGTTTTTTCATGAATATGGCATCATAAGACATAAATTGTCACGGTTTATCAGACGAGCAGTGTGTGCTTGATGAAATAGAGTACTCGTTCAAGAACTATGCGCCAACGTATACATAGGGTATGTAAGGCTGGTTAAGTACTTGTAAACACTGTTGGTGCTACACCACTTGTAAGAAATTGTGCAAAACATGGCACATTGGCTCAGCTCGCTTCAACACTAGAAAAGTCGGGTATCGACCAGCTAACGATCAATAATTTGCTGCCTGGCATATAAGCAACTAAGTATCTTGTTACAGTGGTTCATGCAGTTAACTGAGGCCACAATGTAAATTCCACACGTTCACACGCTAGTCCAGCATTCATGTGGAACATTCACATTAATCTCGGCTTCATAAAATAGTTGAAAAGCATAAGTTAAGCAATTTTATACATCTCAATGATTCATAGAACATAACAAACATATGCTAGTTTACAGCAAAAGACAAAGTTGTGAGAAGGTTTACAAATCAGGAAAAATCAAGCAAGGCTTCAATGAGCAAAGGGCCTCCCTAGGTAGGCTTTAATTTCCTGGAGTTCAATCTAGTTTTTCTTGTTGCCACCATCCAGGGTTAGGTTCTCTCATTCCAGAATAACAAATTATAATTGTGTTCTTAGTTGGAATGCTTACCTGAACTATGTAGTGTACTGACCATCTATACTTCTTGCATAGTTCCACTAAATTTAAGCACCGCTATTTGCAGAAATAAGCAGATCACAATGCCTCTTGTCCGCGGACCTGTCCCAAAAACCTCCGTGTAGTCGTGCCAGCTAGTCCTCATTAGTGGATGAACTGGGAGGAAGTGCATTACCTACTAGGATGCAGTTGTTTTCACTCGTCCCTACACTGCAATCAGGAAGTAAAATGTATGAATCGGCTTCTTTTAGATTGTGTTGGTCATTCTACCTAGTTACTACCAATGTAAGAATACCTAGAAGACGGGTGGTTAGACGACAGCAGTGAGGGATAGCCATCTCATTTTGCGCAGTTCTACTAAAATTGAGGTGTGTACTTTTGATTGCGCAGATAGAAATGATACGGAGACAGACATCCCTATTTGCGCAAATATTAAATACGATTATCTAAACTATGACAATTATTTGAAGTGGCATATGATTAACAGTAGCATCTATTGTGTTATAATTGGCACTACATTGACAATATGAAAGTGCCCTTAAGTAGCATCACATCACATCAATATTGCCACTACATTAACCTACAGAACAATAGCATTAGTATTAATGTAATGAGAGTAGCACATGGTTAGTAAATGTGGAATCAAATTTGTGCAGTTTCACTAGGATGAAGCAATGTTAGCGGTGTGAGATTTAAGTGTAACTGCAAAAACACAACTCATGGGAAATAAAGCAAGACTGAAGCACTTCATAAAATGGTGATGGCATTGCTTCAATTTATCGACAACACTAGACCATTACTTAATAGTGAAATTAGGTGGCATTGCTTAATGCTTCATGTGATTTTACATTAACGAGCGATATGGGCGTAGGGACAGTAGGGGCATAAAGTGGTGAGGCAGATGTGGTTGCTGAGAGCGGCAAACACTCAGTCAGCATGTCTGCATTTCTCCCATTTTTTATCTCCTCGGCGACATTTTCCTATGTGAGCACAGGAAATCTAGAATTGCTCGTTCTCATATGCTTTGTCCCCCAACACCCATGACTTTCTTTCCATTTTTGACCAAGAGACAGGTCCACTTCCCCCCACCCTTCGCCATCCACCACGCTTTCTTCGCGTTTTCAGCCAAGAGACCGGTTGGGTAGCCAGTATCTATTACTTTCCCCCGTTTTGTCTTAGAACCAAGTACTAGATTCATGCTACTACTTTCCCACATTCTTCCCTGTTTGAACCAACTCTTAGATTCGAATGTATGAACTAGCTTTACCTCTGATAATAGTAAAAGTCTAGTGGCTTTGGAACAGCCGACGGAAGTGGAAAAAGATCCACACGTAGCAATGTGGGGAGCTAGGGCAGTAGAGCAAGGTAGGTTTCGAAGGAATATATACCAGAGGGTCGTCAGTATGGGCAAAGACGACGCTGGAGGCCGCATCTTGGCCACAATACCTCAGGGAGGAAGAAGGGGTCGGAGGCCCTCCCGAGCCGGCGTTGTCTCGGAGAGAACGGCACGGCCGCCAATCAGGACACCCGGGTAGTTGTGGATCTCCTCTCTCGCTGCCGACAATCGCGTGAATGATGCACCTACACCCCTGCCCCAGTCGAGCTGGTCCGGCCGGATTTTTGACCAACCGTGATCAGAGAGAGTGTGGCCACCTATGTCTTGCTTAGATCTGGAGAGCATGAGAGAGTGAAAGAGAGGAACCCTAGTAAAGCAAGTGTCGATATATATATATATATATATATATATATATATATATATATATATATATATATATATATATATATATATATATATACAGCCCGATCTATTCAGCTAATATTAGAAGAATAATTATTCTGATAACACTTCCGCACTGCACGCTCAACGCAAGTGCACATCATTGTTTGAACCTAGTGTGCTGCAGTGCTCACGCGAGTGAACTTCGCGTCGGAAAAAACTGTATGCGGTATTTTTTGGTACTGTTTTCGCTCTAGATTTTTAACCGTTTGTCGGAATGAGGCATATAATATATCGTTGGAAAGCTATGGATTTGGCACAACTTCGCCATGTTGAACACTTTTCGAAATTCCTCGCGGTTTAAAAGAAGTTTCAAAAACAGTGGGCGCCCAAGGAGTGGCAGCAAGCGTATTTTCACGTTTTTTCCCAAACCGCTTATCGGAATGAAGCAAATGATACGCCGTTGGAAAAATATCGTCAAGGCGCAACTTTTCTATATGTATCACTTTATCTTATTCGTTATGGTTTAAGAGCAGTTTCTAATTTACTTAATCATGGAATTCTGTTTTTCAAATTTTTGGTACTGTTTTCGCTCCTTTTTTAACCGTTTGTCGAAACGAGGTGTGTAATATGTTGTTGGAAAGCTATGTACAAGGCGCAACTTTCATATGTAGAAATGGTTTTGAGACTTCTTACAGTTTTAAATTAATTTTGAAAATGGTTCGGCGGATGACGAGTGGCAGCGGTTGTTTTTCACAAAAATTTTATAAACCGCTTGTCGGAATGATTCAAATGTTACGCTGCTGGAAAGATATCGACGAGACAAAAGTTTTTCATGTAGAACACTCTCTCTAATTCCTTACAGTTTAAGAGCAGTTTTAAAATGAGCGAAATGCGGACACTCTATTTTTTGCGACACCAAATCGACGACTGGACTTCATCCGATAGAATACTGCACTGCTTCAGACAGAAATCACACTGCATGAGACAGTCAAGTGAACTTCTTGATTTATTTTTTGTCCGACGTAAATTTTCTCGAACAAGTTTTTTGTTGTCTTATTTTCAAAAAAGTAATGAACGAGAGTGGACCGCAAAAACTAGGGCAAGTGAACCACATCATATATCTAAGTGAGCCACATTTACTCCCTTGTTGTTTCGCTGAATTTTTCACTTTTCATGTTAGGTGCAAGTGAATAGCATCACTCTCAAAAGTGAACCACATCTGAGGACCAAATGCACTGCAGGTGTTGATGTAGTCGACTAAATTTTGATACACACGAAACAAATTGCACTTCATACAGAGAGTTCATGAAACATCATTCTTTTTACACAAACAATACACACGAGACACCAAATTCAGCATGCGAGACACTTGTTTTCTTCGTCACACGATGAGCTAATGCACTTCAAGCCCACGTTTCTGAACCACACGAGATGACCTAAATTGCAGTGCACTAAACATACAAAGAAAACACAAACTCGTCACACAAATAGATGGTGCTTCCCGAGAAAGAACATGCCAACGCAGCAAAAACATGCCAATGCACTGCACCAAAAAATAGATGCCGCTTCCCTGGAGGACATGCCAACGCACTGCAAAAACATGGCAATGCACTGCACAGAATGCGGCTGACAAACCACTTGCTCAAGCAAGTGAAATGCAATATGACTCAAAAAAACGATGGCACGGATCTCGCATGAGGTGATGTACTACACGCAGTTGCAGTCCTTTTCTTCCTACAAAAAATAGCAAAAAAATGAACCACACCCAGTTTGTGAATCAAACTGCAGCAAACAAAGAAATTGCACTGAATTGAAAAATGAAAATGACCCTGCATCACCTCCTCTGGTCGTCTCACTGCTCGTGGTCGTCAGCGCTCGATCTCATGGCGCACTGACCCCGCAGCTGCTCTGGGTTAGAGAAATCAAGGGGGAGAGAGAGCATTAAGGAGGCTGGGAGGGAAAGAGGTCGGAGCATCATCGGTGGTGGCATCACTCTGACCCGCGGGGCGACGCCATTGACAGTGACACGCCGTGGACGGGGAGAAGTGCTGGTGGATCCGGGGCTGAGGGAGGTGGCATGGGGGTGGGGCTGCGGTCGGTGCCCGCCGCCGGGCACCAAGGTGTAGAGGGGCCGGCATATGCGGTCGGATCTAGGGATGGATTGCATCAACATGCCTACCGTCCTGCACACGCTCATGCTGCAAACTACTTGGGGGCGCAGAGGGGCCGGTGGTGGAGCTCCTCATCCTTCTCCCCTGTGGTGGACGGTGTGGGATGGGGTGAGAACCCCATCCGAACTGCATGGCGCCGTGGCCCTCGCTGAATCTGATGGGGAGGTGCTGCTCCTCCCAGATCGAGAGTAGCCTCGACGGCGACTGTTGATGGACCACGTAGTGGATCCTCGTCGGATCCGGGAGGGAGATGGGATGGAGGTGCTGTGGTAGATGAAGAGGGCCGACACAGCCAAGGTGCGGCGGCGCAGTACGTGGATGACGACGGGGCGGGGAGCGCGGAGTGGATGCAGGGGCAGGCGACGCGGCGTGGTGGCCGGGGCAGGCGGCGTGGGTGGTGGCCGGGGCGGGCGGCACGGGGTGGTTGGTGGCCTGGGAGGGTGGCGCGGGGTAGTGGCCGGCGGTGGGAGGCGTGGGGTAGTTTGTGGACAGGGCGGGCGGCGGTGCGTGTTGGCTGGGTCGGGAGGTGGGGGAGCCCCATTAACCATGGGAGCGTAGCGAGGTCACTACTAGAAAAAGGGCTGTTAGTGGCGCACTTTTTTTTGCTATTAATGGCGCACTACAGGTGCGCTACTATTAACATGCCACTAGTAACAAATAGTAATAGCGCACCTATGGTGCGCCACTAGTATCCCAGAGAATAGTGGTGCACCACATAGTGCGCCATTACTATGTCCACCAGTGCGCCATTACTATGCCTCCCAGGGGGCCATATTTACCTTGTGCTGTGGGTTACTAATGGCGGACTTTTAGATAATGCGCCACTGGTGTGTTTATTTCAGTGCGCCACTAAAGTGCAATATGGTGCGCCACTACTATGAATATTAGGAATTTTTTATCTTTTATGATATTTGCACAGGTTACAAAATACATTACAGCACAGAATATAAACAACACAACATATAAACAACAGATTTGTCGAATACAATAGAAGATTAGCCTCCGAATGCAATTCATCATATTAGTCTCCGAATTCAAAATACTGAACAAAGTTAGAACATTACAAGTCTCGAGACCGCGAGTAGCGAGTTTGTCTTCACATTACAAGTCGATATCAATCATCTAAACTACCATCACATAGAAGATAGCTGCAGTCACGATGAGCATCATTGCGATGAAACTGGTCTTCATCCGGTTCCTCCAACGCTCCCTCCTCTCTCCCGCTAGATAGCGTGCATATCTAGCTTCCGCCTCCGCCCTAGTGGTGTACCCTTTGTAACTGTTACCGCTGAAACAGTGAACCTGTCTCCGACACTCCTCCCAGTCGTCGTAGACTCCGGGAACCTTACCCTTGTACACGACATACGACGACATCTCTATGCACTAGACAAACAAAACGTTAGTAGCAATTCACAGACAATACATAAGCAATATATAAGTATGCAACAAAAGGATCGGAAGAGAAAAGCAACACATTAATAGCATGATTCATGGTCCTACTAATAAATAGCATCGATTACATATAAGTTGAATGACTATCCAAACTAAAGAGACATAGAAGTTCATTAAAGTTTAATTACAACATGAGCTAATCGATATTTCAGAACTACATAGCATCATTACTTTCAACTCGACTCAGGGACCGGAGCGTGGATGAAGACGCCGTCTTTCGTGATGGTCATGAAATCGCGATCGTTGTCAGCCTGCATCTGAGGTAGAACTGCCCCGAGGTATGAAGGACATCTTGACGGATGATTTCCGCAAACTCCGACTGGATGCGAAAGAATTCTTGTCTGATGTCCGCGTCCTGGATTGCCGACAAGCGTGCGGCCCAATCTTTGAGATTAGTTGGTAGCAGAAGGTGATTATGGTCCCGTACGATCGCCCGCATGTGATGGAGGGCGTAGTAGGCATCCTTCTGACTGCCAAGTGGCTGCTTGACGCAGGGGAACGTCGTTATGTGGGTGAACACGTTCTTGCCTTACCTACAAATTGGCCTCCTGAAGGTGCCTCCAGATTTGGTGTAGTCGGGGAGAGCATCATCAAGAACTTTCTTGATATTTGTGTAGTCTTTCTTCAACTGACGGTCCGAGTCGAAATACATGGCCATGGAATATTTCAGGCTTAAGAGGATGAGTGTGCAATGTGTGTCACTGCACAAAACACGAAATGTTAGAAAAAAAAAGAATGATCGAAATCTAAGAAATCATATGTTACGGGGCGGTGAGGGGATGACTTACTCGGGAAAGTAAGGCACGAGGAAGTTATCCTTATCTGGGTTCGCCAGAATGATGCCTTCGAGGTATGAACTCGCGACTTGCCGGTCCCCAGCGCTGCCCAAGATCTTGGCATGCATGTAGAAGGGGTCGACTATCACGATGTCCGGGGTCTTGTCTCTAATGATCCGCATGTCCATACTGAGCGAAAATAGCCGAATGAAGGTGTAGTGCAGCGGATGAAGGTTAAACATAGTGAAGATGTCATCAAACCGCAAGACGATCATACCCCCGATGGTGCTATCGACAAAGCCGTTTCCTTCTGACACCTTGGCCACGAAAACTGGGTAGGCCACATCATTCTCGGAGAGACGCCGCTTCTCCAAAGAAAGAACGTTGTCATGCAGACTCCACATAGCACCGGTTGCAGCATTGAGCAGATTAGTCGATAGCATCGGCCTACCCGCCACATGCACCCTCCTCGAGATATCCTTAGTTGAAGGTGGCCCGTCCTGAGCACGGATCATACTCAGTGCCGGCTGGCTCGCACCCTTGTTATCTTTTCTTTTCCGTCCCTTCTTCTTCTACTGTAATCGGATCGAGTTCTGCTCAGAGACCGACTTCTTGAGTGTGTTGGGGCTGATAATATTTCGCACCTTGGCTATTTGAGGCTCAGTGAAGGCGGCAGCTGGAGGCGTCCCCTAAGAACTTAACGCCAGACGACGCCTATTGCAATTGGGTTTCTCTGCGGTACCAGCTAGATCGCGATTGTCTTTTGCAGGGTTGGGTCCTTGAGAAGGAGGCCCCAAGAATTCGTCACCGTACCCATGTTCATTGAAGTACTTATCGATGTTGGTAAATGTACCATTGTCGTTGTCCGGATCCTGTGCCGTATGCATGTCCGGATCAGCTAACGACGGTAGTGTTGCGGCGGTCTTGCCATGGCTTGGCGCCGGGACGACTGGCGGTGTTATCTATGGGGTGGTGTCCCCCACCCCCAAATGAATCTGGCTCTTCGACCAAAGTAGGGGCCAGGTTAAGCAGGTGCTAAGGGTCATCACATCATCTTCGTCGGCCCAGGGGGTCGAAACGGAGGTAACAAGTCATCGCAGCCCGCAGCACCCGAACCATTTGAACCCTATACACAGTGGGTGGCATCGGATTACCGTGGAACATGCAGTTGCCCGGTTGAATGATTCTGTCCTTGGCGACATCGATCAACTCGCCGCCCATGAAGTGCACGAGAGTGCATGGAATGTTGGTGGCGCCCTGCGAAAACATGTAGGGCGTTAGGGATGCCTAGTCAAAGGCAAGGAGATCAAGTCATCGACCGAGGCTTAGTTACCGTGATGGCGTCGAGCTCGGCTAATGTTGAGGCACCTCCAACGGCGGACATGCAAGTGACGGAGGGGCCGCTTGCTGCCGAGGTGCCGGCCGGCATATTCTTCCCACACCCGGGTGCATTAAGCTCCAATGCCGGCGCCAGCGCCAGAGACACCAATGTCGCCTCCGCCGGAGACACCAATGGCGCCGACGTGTTGTGTGAGTTGCTGCACGTGAAGCTGGGAATGGGGGGCGGCCCCTGTTGACCGCCGGCAATCTATGCCTACAACCCCTCAATCAAGGAAGGCACAATGGCGGTGATTGTCGCTCCCAGTTGGTCTCGCACTTGCTCTTGGACTATCTCCGAAATCCGCGGCACTTGTGCCTTGAGTTCTTGAACCTCGCGCTCCTGGTTTTCTGAGATGGTCTTTCTCTCCTTTCGCCGAGTGTTATAGTATTTTGACCATTTCGTGGACAAGCCTTTGCTGGCCACACGACCAGCTGACGACGGCTTACTGAACTTATCCTTGTGTTTCATTACGTTCAACGCCCTATTTAAAGTGATGTCCCAAGGGGAGCTCTGAGACGACCACGTGCTACTGCTTTCAATGTCCTGCGGAAGGAACGTGAACCATTTAGAAATTTGGCTTCAATAATTAGAATGCAACCATATGGAGCTAATTATGCGGGGGTGTATTCCTTACGAGAACAAGCTCAAGCGGCTTGGTCTTCGGATCCGTGGTAAGCTCCTTTGTTACCGGGTCCACCTTGTACTGGGCCCTGATATAGTTCCTGATGAGGACATCAATACAATTGTTACACCCACAGCCCCTGCTGCTATACATACTGGACCAATTACTAGAGCTCGTGCACGCCAACTAAATTACCAGGTACTTTCGTTTCTTGGTAATGATTCTAATGTTCATGAGAATATGATGCTGCCTAAATTGGATACATTTGTTTTGCTTACAAATGAAGGGCCTAGCTTGGAGAAGGATGAACATTGGAGCAAGAACAAGCATGGAGATGATGGCATGCGCAAGGGGAACAAGAACGGAGTTACAAGTGATGATTTCAGGACTTTGAAGCCACCATAATGTGTGCATGAAGCCTTGGACGAAATATACAAGATGCCACTTCATAAATTTCGTCCCGAGGCTATTTTAGGTGCTGCGTCACCTTATTATTGGGCCAGGCCCATGTAATTTCGAAATACATAAGTATAGGCTATTTTTAGAGTCCGTATGTGTGGGGAAACAAGAGATAGGGTTGATTTCGGACCCCTCCACCAAGGGCCACGAAATCCACCCCCTCTTCCTCCATATATACAGCCCTTAGGGCATCGTTTAGACCTTGGGTTTTGTTTAGATTAAAAGTTCGCCATAGCTGCAACTTCGCGTACTTCGTTTGTGTTCAACGACCAGACAAAGGCGTCACAGAACCCCACCTTGATCAATAAAGCTTTCATCTTATATTCGCAATATCCAGATTGCAATCTCAGTTTCTTGCTTGTTCTTCGTTTGCTCGCAGGAAACAGACCCTCGTGGTCAGGTTGATCGTGCTCCGGCGTGGTCAATAACCTCTCGGAGTTGGTTTAGCGATTGCTAAGGCGCGACGTCCTCACACGTTCGTAGTCGGATCATCAAAGTCGACTTCCACCAAAGCAAAATCCACCATCTCATCGAAAGACGGGACACCTTTGCCTTTATCAAGTGGTATCAGATTTACAGGTTGCTCGGTGAGATTTTACAGTTTTTCGTAGTTTAGATCGAGTCTGTTCTTCATACCTACAGTCCATGAAAAAGCCACAAAAAAAATTAGGGTTAGTTCATCATATCCGAACCAATCTGAGCCTTTGCATAATCTTTTTAGGGTTTTGCTTTGTTGAATTTGCGGTTGCATCGTCGTGTCTAGTTTGCTGGTCTTAGAGTCTAGTCTTTTAGAGTTTCGAGTTCTGGTCATAAGTTGTCACGCCGCCGCCGCACCATCATCATCACCCCTGCCATCTACCACCACCGCTTATCCGCCACCGCTTCGAATCCGTATCCATATACCACCACAGCTGTCATATACCACCACCGCTGCCATCTACCACCATATATCCACCACCAATCTGAGTTCTTGTCATATTAGGTTTGTTTTCGAGATCCATCTAGATTTCGATTCGTGTTTCCTTGCCGGAGTAGGTTTCGGAAAAAAAAAATTCTTGCCGGAGTCGGGTAGCCACGCTCCGTTTAGGCCCAAAATTTTTCGAAAACGCATTTTTCGAAAAAATTTCTGGCTATCCTATTTTTAGGTGTTTCTGAGTGTTTTGAGACAGGTGCCATTATAGGAAGTTTTTTTTGACCCGTTTCCAGTTTTTGGGTCCGGGCAGTCAAAAAAAAATTGGTTAAAAAAATTTCGTGCCCATCCTGTCAGTTTGAGCTAAGAAGAGTTTTGAGACACTCGCCATTATAGTGATTTTTCGCAAAAAAAAAAGCAGCGCAAAAAAAAAGAGCGCAAAAAAAAATTCCAGAGTGTGCTTTTCCCTTGTTTACGTGTCGCGCCGTGATTTTGTTAGTGTTCTAGGCTCGCGTCTCTAGCACAGTCTAGCCTAGGACCAGCACAGTACCGTCGTTGAGCGTTTATTCAACTTTGCATCTCTGAATTGATTATTGCTGACCCTTTTTGCTACCATATTATAAGCCTTCCCAGCTCCACATACATCTACGTCGTGCGTTTGACTCTCCCTGGTAATCGCTCTATCCAAGCTTTGAGAGTTTTTGACTACAACGGTTGCCGATCACCGCCTGCTGCTGGGTAAGAACTGGTAAGAATTTGAGATTTGCTTGACGGATTTGTGACACCCACCACCACCACTTGTTCGTAGTCTGTAGGATCATATTCTTGTGTGTTTCTATTGCTGCTAACCATGCCAGGATCACAAGCCGACGAGATTGACTGGGAGAATTTATCGAACAAGGAGCTTCATGATAAGTTTCAGCAAATGATGACTGAACAGGTGCAAGATGTGCTGAACAATTTTGAAGAGGCCATGGAGAAGATCACTGGCTTTGAGAAGACGTTCGAAACAAAGCTCGATAACAAGTTTAATGAATTGCTCGCGCGTCTTCCACCACCACCACCCGCTGCAGCTAACGCACCTCTCCAACAACAACAACAACAACGACTACCTCCACGTCGCGAAGCAGACCTCCGCCGAGCAAGCCGTGTTCCTCTTGCGTTTGGCCAAACTGTTGGTGCTGCTGTTGATACTTCTGTGGCTCCTGCTGCTGATGCGGAGGAGGATGATTATGTGGGAGACTATGAGGATGAGGTTGATCAAAATCAACACTACGTGCAGCCACCTGTACCACCACCAGCAGGTCGACCTCAGGTATATATTCGTAATGGTAGGCCTGCACCACCACCTCAGGTACGAGATGATGTCCATATTCCTAAACTGAAACTGAATATTCCACCATTTGAGGGTAGATATGTTCCTGATATATATCTTACTTGGGAGTTAGAAACTGAACAACGATTTACATGTTTACAATATCCTGAGGAGAGACGAGTTGCTGCTGCTGTTTGTGCTTTCACTAGTTTTGCATGTGTATGGTGGTCTGAACATTGTAGATTGTATCCTATTCCAACTACTTGGGCTGCTTTGAAAACTGCTATGCGTACGCGTTGGGTTCCACCATATTATCAACGTGAATTGCTTCAAAAATTGCAGCGTTTAAGACAAGGAAATAATTCTGTAGAAGAATATTATCAGGAATTACAAACTGGCATGATTAGATGTGGTATTGTTGAGGAGAATGAAGCTATGCTTGCACGTTTTCTGGGTGGATTAAATAGAGAGATTCAGACCATTCTAGACTATAAGGAGTATACTAATATCACTCGTTTATTCCATCTTGCTTGTAAAGCTGAACGTGAAGTGCAGGATCGACAAACATTGGGGCGAACTAACTTTTCTGCAGGCCGACCTTCATCATGGACACCACGTGCATCTTCTACTTCAACTGCACCAGCACCTCCATCCGGTGCCACCTCTAGCCGTGATACAAGAAAACAGGCACAACCACCATTATCTGCCAAGAGCGCACCTGCGGGGCCTGCACAGCGTTCTTCTTCTTCCATGGCATCAACAGGGCACACAAGTGATATTATTTGTCGTCGTTGTAAGGGAGGAGGTCATTATGCGAGAGAATGCAAATCTCCGCGTGTGATGATTGCTACCGCGGATGGTGGATATGAGTCCGCTAGTGACTATGATGAGGAGACTTTGGCTCTTATTACACGTGAAGAACATGGTGGAGATGATTCTGATCATGAGACGCAATACATGGCTCCTGAAGACGCTGACAGGTATGAATGTTTAGTTGCTCAACGTGTTTTGAGTGTGCAGGTCACACAAGCTGAGCAAAATCAGAGGCACAATTTGTTCCATACCAAGGGAGTTGTGAAGGAACGTTCTGTGCGCGTCATAATAGACGGAGGGAGCTGCAACAACTTGGCTAGCATGGAGATGGTGGAGAAGCTTTCTCTCACCACAAGACCACATCCACATCCTTACTACATCCAATGGTTCAACAACAGTGGCAAGGTTAAGGTAACACGTACTGTTCGTGTGCATTTTAGTATCTCTACATATGCTGATTATGTTGATTGTGATGTGGTACCTATGCAAGCATGTTCCTTATTACTTGGTAGACCATGGCAATTTGATAAAAATTCTGTACACCATGGTAGAAACAATCACTATACTCTTGTTCATAAGGATAAAAATATTACTTTGCTTCCTATGACTCCTGATTCCATTTTGAAAGATGATATTAATAGAGCTAATAAAGCAAAACAGGAGACGAATAAGAGTGAAAATCAGATTGTGGCAAAAGAATTTGAGCAACAAATGAAGCCTAACAATAAACCATCTAGTGTTGCTTCTGAAATTAAATTGAAAAGTGCATGTTTATTTGCCACCAAATCTGATATTGATGAGCTAGATTTTAGCAAATCTGTTTGCTATGCTTTTGTGTGCAAAGAGGCATTATTTTCATTCGAGGACGTGCCTTCCTCTTTGCCTCCTACTGTCACTAACATTTTGCAGGAGTTCGCTGACGTCTTTCCACAAGACGTGCCACCGGGATTACCGCCTATTCGAGGGATTGATCATCATATTGACTTAATTCCCGGTGCTTCACTGCCAAACCGTGCACCATATCGTACCAATCCAGAGGAGACGAAGGAGATTATGCGCCAAGTACAAGAGCTTCTCGACAAAGGTTATATACGCGAATCCCTTAGTCCTTGTGCTGTTCCTATTATTCTAGTGCCGAAAAAGGATGGTACATCACGTATGTGTGTTGATTGTAGAGGCATTAATAATATTACTATTCGTTATCGTCATCCTATTCCTAGGCTAGATGATATGCTTGATGAATTGAGTGGTTCTACAATATTCTCCAAAGTTGATTTGCGTAGTGGCTACCATCAAATTCGTATGAAATTGGGAGATGAATGGAAAACAGCATTTAAAACTAAGTTTGGATTATATGAGTGGTTAGTCATGCCTTTTGGGTTAACTAATGCACCTAGTACTTTCATGAGATTAATGAACGAAGTTTTACGTGCTTTCATTGGACGATTTGTGGTAGTTTACTTTGATGACATACTGATTTATAGCAGATCTTTGGAAGAACATTTGGAACATTTACGTGTTGTTTTTATTGCTCTACGTGATGCACATTTTTTTGGTAACCTTGGGAAGTGCACCTTTTGCACCGACCGAGTATCTTTTCTTGGCTATGTTGTTACTCCACAGGGAATTGAAGTTGACAAAGCCAATATTGAAGCTATTGAGAGTTGGCCGCAGCCCAAAACGGTCACACAAGTGAGGAGTTTTCTTGGCCTCGCTGGATTCTATAGGCGTTTTGTGAGAGATTTCAGCACCATTACTGCACCTCTCAACGAGCTTACAAAGAAGGATGTGCCTTTTGTTTGGGGTACCACACAGGAAGAAGCCTTCACGGTATTGAAAGATAAGTTGACACATGCTCCTTTACTCCAACTTCCTGATTTTAATAAGACTTTTGAGCTTGAATGTGATGCTAGTGGAATTGGATTAGGAGGTGTGTTATTACAAGATGGCAAACCTGTTGCATACTTTTCTGAAAAATTGAGTGGGCCTAGTCTGAATTATTCTACTTATGATAAAGAATTATATGCTCTTGTTCGGACTTTAGAAACATGGCAACATTATTTATGGCCCAAAGAGTTTGTTATACATTCTGATCATGAATCTTTGAAACATATTAAAAGTCAAGCTAAACTGAATCGTAGACATGCTAAATGGGTTGAATTCATTGAGACTTTCCCTTATGTCATTAAACACAAGAAGGGAAAAGAAAATGTTATTGCTGATGCATTGTCTCGTCGCTATACTATGCTTTCACAACTTGACTTCAAAATATTTGGTTTGGAGACCATCAAAGATCAATATGTGCATGATGCTGATTTTAAAGATGTAATGCAGAATTGTAAAGAAGGAAGAATGTGGAACAAGTTTGTCGTTAACGATGGATTTGTGTTTCGTGCTAACAAGCTATGCATTCCAGCTAGCTCCGTTCGTCTTTTGTTGTTGCAGGAGGCGCATGGAGGAGGATTAATGGGACACTTTGGCGTGAAGAAGACGGAGGACGTACTTGCTACACATTTCTTTTGGCCAAAGATGAGACGGGATGTTGAGCGTTTTATTGCTCGATGCACTACATGTCAAAAAGCTAAGTCACGACTCAATCCTCATGGTTTATATATGCCTTTGCCTGTACCTAGTGTTCCTTGGGAGGATATATCTATGGACATTGTTTTAGGTTTACCTCGAACAAAGAAGGGGAGGGATAGCATATTTGTTGTCGTGGATAGATTCTCGAAAATGGCACACTTTATACCATGTCATAAAAGCGATGATGCTGTTAATGTTGCTGATTTGTTCTTTCGTGAAATTATTCGCTTGCATGGTGTGCCAAATACTATTGTTTCAGATCGTGATACTAAATTTCTTAGCCACTTTTGGAGATGTTTATGGGCTAAGTTGGGGACTAAACTGCTTTTTAGTACTACTTGTCACCCCCAAACTGATGGACAAACTGAAGTAGTCAATAGAACTTTGTCTACTATGCTTAGGGCTGTTTTGAAGAATAATAAGAAAATGTGGGAGGAATGCTTGCCTCATATTGAATTTGCTTATAATCGTTCATTGCATTCTACTACTAAGATGTGCCCTTTTGAAGTTGTGTATGGTTTCCTACCTCGTGCACCTATTGATTTGTTGCCTCTTCCATCTTCGGAGAAGGTTAATTTTGATGCTAAACAACGTGCTGAATTAATTTTGAAAATGCATGAGTTAACCAAGGAAAACATTGAGCGTATGAATGCTAAATATAAACTTGCTGGAGATAAGGGTAGAAAACATGTTGTGTTTGCACCTGGAGATCTTGTTTGGTTACATTTGCGTAAGGATAGATTTCCTGATTTGCGCAAATCAAAGCTAATGCCACGTGCTGATGGTCCCTTTAAGGTGTTAGAGAAAATAAATGATAATGCATATAAACTTGAGTTGCCTGCAGATTTTGGGGTTAGTCCCACTTTTAACATTGCAGATTTGAAGCATTATGTGGGTGAGGAAGATGAACTTCCGTCGAGGACGACTTCATTTCAAGAAGGGGAGGATGATGAGGACATCAATACAATTGTTACACCCACAGCCCCTGCTGCTATACATACTGGACCAATTACTAGAGCTCGTGCACGCCAACTAAATTACCAGGTATTTTCGTTTCTTGGTAATGATTCTAATGTTCATGAGAATATGATGCTGCCTAAATTGGATACATTTGTTTTGCTTACAAATGAAGGGCCTAGCTTGGAGAAGGATGAACATTGGAGCAAGAACAAGCATGGAGATGATGGCATGCGCAAGGGGAACAAGAACGGAGTTACAAGTGATGATTTCAGGACTTTGAAGCCACCATAATGTGTGCATGAAGCCTTGGACGAAATATACAAGATGCCACTTCATAAATTTCGTCCCGAGGCTATTTTAGGTGCTGCGTCACCTTATTATTGGGCCAGGCCCATGTAATTTCGAAATACATAAGTATAGGCTATTTTTAGAGTCCGTATGTGTGGGGAAACAAGAGATAGGGTTGATTTCGGACCCCTCCACCAAGGGCCACGAAATCCACCCCCTCTTCCTCCATATATACAGCCCTTAGGGCATCGTTTAGACCTTGGGTTTTGTTTAGATTAAAAGTTCGCCATAGCTGCAACTTCGCGTACTTCGTTTGTGTTCAACGACCAGACAAAGGCGTCACAGAACCCCACCTTGATCAATAAAGCTTTCATCTTATATTCGCAATATCCAGATTGCAATCTCAGTTTCTTGCTTGTTCTTTGTTTGCTCGCAGGAAACAGACCCTCGTGGTCAGGTTGATCGTGCTCCGACGTGGTCAATAACCTCTCGGAGTTGGTTTAGCGATTGCTAAGGCGCGACGTCCTCGCACGTTCGTAGTCGGATCGTAAAAGTCGACTTCCACCAAAGCAAAATCCACCATCTCATCGAAAGACGGGACACCTTTGCCTCTATCAGTTCCTGGTCTGCTTGTCACGGTATTTATCGAACAGGGGCGGTAGGCCTTGCTCGGCACGCTCTGTGTCCTCCTTGTAGCATATATGTTCCGCCACTTTGTAACCGTCGGGACCGAGTTTGTGGACCCCTAAGTTCAAGTCCCGCATATCTTTCCCCCACTGACTTGATTCCGCGGATGCATTGCTCTCGCACTTGATCTTGAACTCCCGGTAGTCAGCTTCGCTAATCGAAGGATTTTTCTCCTTGATCTTCTCATAACTATCACCTCTTATAATCCTTCTCTTCACTACAGCTCTCCAAGTAGCCAGGGCCATGCTCATCTTCATGAGGGCGGCACTGTTCACTTTATTCCCTGAGAGGCGTGTGTTTGCGAAGTCACCGGGGAACTTGTATCGTTCGTGTAGCTTCATGAAGAGGAGGTTGCACAAATTCCCTCGGTCAGGATGCCTTAGGTTCTCGGTGTTGATCGAGACGGTGCTCTGGAGAATGCACCCGAGTTGTCCTGAGTACCCACTGACTAATTCTTTGAACGCCGTTGGATGCCCACTGGAGGACACTTCAGTAAATTCCTCCTTGACGGTGCCAAGCATGTTCGGGTGCCTTTCCTTCTGTTGCCTCTTCGATTGGCTGCCATCTGTACATGCGCTGCCATCATCAGTGGTGGCATCCTCAGCGGCACCATCACTGGTGTCATCCCCGATGCCACTAGGGGTTGTCTAGTCGGGATCGGTGTCTTACACGGCGTCCTCATAGCGGTGAGGTTCTTCCTCCATCTCCTAGGACAGCTCCCAGAATTGCTTGCCTGAACCGCCGGCCTCATCGTTGTCGGCCATGTTCGCTCTAAATAGGAAAAAAGGCTACTAGAGTTATTTCTTAAATGCAGTCTAGGAAAAAATAAATCCACAAGTCAATATATCAGGACCCATCACATCTTCATAGACTCGATGGGGCCTCAAATGCCCTTCCTCATCTACAACTAGTTGTCTGCCTCAATCGATGGATTTTCTCACATTTTTCTGATTCAAACTAGATTTCGATTGCTGTTAGGTTATTCGGCATGTAATCTAAAATAATTAGAGAGTATAGGTTGTTTCTACTGTAATGCATTATTGACTTGTTATTTGTGCGAACCAAAAGAAAGCCAACCATCTCAAAGTTTTGGACTGGACCTAATTCTCAAACTGAACCACCACATGGACTGAAGCGCATTCAGCTCTATACTGTATGTATTCAGTTTGATCAACTTGCAAACCAGCCAGCATTGGGAAGTTCCAGTCTACTAGTAGAGGGGAAAACATGAGCAGCAGCTTGTAGGTTTGCTTGCTCCGGTGGGACGGGATGGAGGATATAGCGATAGCAAGTCAAAGCAGTAGCAGTAGCACCCCTATATCATACATAGATTTATTTTTTGCCCTGCTGCTCTTACTAGTTTTAGCTTATCAAAGTGGATGTATGTATCACATGTTTCTGAAACTAGATTTATATTTCTGGTAGGTTATTTTGTGTATGTGATCTAAAATAAATACAAAAATATCGGCTGATTCTACTGTAATGCATTATTAGTCTCAAAACTTCCAGTTATGTTTGCAATATTAACAGGAGTACACTACTAGAGTTAACAAATTGGGCATCTTCTAGGTCAAACTATAAATGTTGATTAATTTTTGTTTCAGTTGAGAATCGGGCACCTTCTAGGTCAAAAAAATTGGGCATGACCTTTGCTAATTTTCTTGACCTAGGAGTGCACCATTCTCAACCAAAACGGAAATTAATCAACATTTCAGGAGAAAGCGGTCATTTCAGAAGATCACAAGTTCAGAAGATTGCACAGAAGAATCTGCGCATAGTAAATTTCCTGGTACAGTAATAACAACTGGTAGAACAAAACAATTCACCAAATGCATATTTCACTCTGCATACTCTGCTGCAGGTTACCAAAAGACAAAACATTTTTAGGTATAGGTTCTTCCAGTTAACTTCAATCGGTTACACAACTGAAATTAACTCAGATCAAATACAAAGCAGTAGCTGAATTTACTACTACTACTGAGGCCACATGTTCAGAACAAAGTGTGACGCATTCCTACCCTTGCTTAGCTACATTACTGCTACACCTGCTTGCTCTGGGTGCATTAGCTGCATGACCATTACTAAATTAAACTTGTCTAGTACTGCACCAGATCAGATGCATACTCTGGGTGCAGGATCTTCAAATTAACTTCAATTGGTTACACTTGACTCAGATCAAGTACTACAAACCAGTAGCTGCATTACTAGTACTTAGGCCATTTGTTCGATCAGAGCATTCCTAGCCTTGCTTAGCTGCATTGCTACTGATGAGAAGCTGTGTAGCTTAACAAACCCACACAATTCAGAGTCTCATACACTCATACTAATCATCCATAGCTTAGCTGCTCTACTACTGAATGAAACTGTTCACCATACTACTAACTGCTATTGCATCAAACAAGTTAAACCAATTACTACCCAAAGCTGAGGAACTAGCAAAAAGTATTTTACTGTATAGAGAGTACATTGAGTATGCCAATGACTATCACAGTTGAACAGAACTTGAGAACTGCTCAAAGTTCTATGCTTATGCTTATTTCTTGAGGTGCTGTCTGCAGGTGCACAATGCACGATGGATGGTTAGGTGCCACCGTACAGTGCAGTGCAGCACTGCACACATTTTTTCTTCACATGTACGAGTGGTTCATTATTTGTTTCTCTATCGTCAGTGCTACTGGATGTATTGTACACATGTTTAGGCTCCTGTCATTGTTCGTACAATGTTGGTTGGTGTTTTCCTTGGACTGCATTGCAGTTGCGGCCATGAAATCTCGCAAGATGCGGGTGGATAATCCAACAATTAGGGACAAAAATAGCAGGGGAACAGCCGGGGAACTTGAGAACTAGGAGCATGTAGTGCTATGCTTACTTCTTAAGTGGGGAGAAGAACTACACAACTACACAAGCATGGCAAAAAATGATTCTTGATGAATTACCACTGATTTTCACTACGGTGGCTGGTGCGACCCAGCGGAGCGAGTGTGGACATCACGGGGAGCGCCGGGGAGATGGAGGGGGGTCGAGGGGTCGAGCACCGTTGCACCCTGCTTCTCTGGCTCGCCGTCCTGGTGTTGAAGCAGATTCTGCCCGTCGCCTTGCTTGTCGCCTCGCACGGTGGAGCTCGAGCGGAGAGGCGCCACAGGTTTCTAGGGTTTCGAGGGCTGGGAAGGCGAGGGAGGGGGTGGGTGGGTGCGGCGAAGGCGAGGGAGGGGGTGGGTTGGGGCGGTGAAGGCCGGGAGCGAGGTCGCCGGTGGGTGGGGGCGGCGGTGGTGGTGGAAGGGGACCAGCGGCGGTGGCGAGAGGCGAGGGGCGAGATGGGAGATGAGAGAAGGATGAACGGATGGGAGATGGGATATTTTAGTGGGGGGAAGGTTAGCAATGGCGCACCTTCTAGGGGTGCGCCATAAACACCGTGATAGCAATGGCGCAACTTCCCCTGGTGCGCCATTACTAACTTTTTTGGATTTTTAGTTGGATGTAATAATTTTTTAGAAAATGACCATAAATTTTAAAATGTTACGATGTAAGTAGTTATTACTAATTTTGAAATACTTGCGTTGCAAAACATTTATGAATTGGTAAAACATTTATGAATATGAAAAAATATCATCAAATTTGAAAAATATTCATGAGTTCAAAAAGTGCCCATGAAATTTAAAAATATTCATGAGTTCAAAGGATATTACCAAATTCAATACTTTTTGTGAGTTAGAAAAATGTTTGCATTTTCAACAAATATTTGCAAATTTAAGCAGGAAAAGGAACACTCAAAAATAAAATACCAGAATAAACATAAATAAAAATTGGTATATTAATGGCACACTTCCTAGGGGTGCGCCATAAATACCTTGATAGCAATGGCGCACTTTCTCCTGGTGCGCCATTACTAACTTTTTTTTATTTTACCAGAATAAATATAAATAAAAACAATTAAAATACCAAAAGAAAACACTAATCCCCACTGTTTTGAACAAAAGAGGTTACTGGATAGAGGACTAGAATAGAAGAAATGCCATTTCCATATGTCAAAATACAATCGAGAAATGAAGACTACAATTTAAACCATTTTGCAAAGATTTAGAATTAGATCGATGACATGGTTGAAATCTTAGCTATCTTTTCACACACAATTGAGCTTGCCACTAACACACACACACGCGCGGCCGACACGTCGTGATTCGATCTTAGCTATCTTTTCAAAATCTTCTTGCCCTTGTTTTTCACAAATGGAGTTCTTCTCTTGAACGGATGTCCTTTAGGTAGGGTGGTCCTGCTTCTTCTTATGGTGTATGGTACTTCATCGTCGTCGTCATGTTCCATCTTTGGGTCGCCATACTTGTCGAAGTCTTGCTCATTGGCGACTCCATCCATTCCGATGATCTTCCTTTTGCCCCTCCTTACGACAACACGACTGGGTTTTGACGGGTCGGTAATGAAGAAGCATTGGTCCACTTGGGAAGCCAGTACCCATGGCTCATTTTTCACGGTGACGTTTGTGCCTACGGTCTTGGATTTGGCTTCGGATATAACCATGGTGGTGAAATACCGGTCTTCTTTTAGGACGCTTGAGGGAGTCCTGGACTAGGGGGTGTCCGGATAGCCAAACTATCATCATCGGTCGGACTCCAAGACTATGAAGACACAAGATTGAAGACTTCGTCCCGTGTCCGGATGGAACTTTCCTTGGCGTGGAAGGCAAGCTTGGCGATACGGATATATAGATCTCCTACCCTTGTAACCGACTCTGTGTAACCCTAGCCCTCTCCGGTGTCTATATAAACCGGATGGCTTTAGTCCGTAGGACGAACAACAATCATACCATAGGCTAGCTTCTAGGGTTTAGCCTCCTTGATCTCGTGGTAGATCCACTCTTGTAACACACATCATCAATATTAATCAAGCAGGACGTAGGGTTTTACCTCCATCAAGAGGGCCCGAACCTGGGTAAAACATCGTGTCCCTTGTCTCCTGTTACCATCCGCATAGACGCACAGTTCGGGACCCCCTACCCGACATCCGCCGGTTTTGACACCGACATTGGTGCCTTCATTGAGAGTTCCTCTGTGCCGTCACCGATAGGCTCGATGTCTTCTTCGATCATCATCAACGATGCAGTCCAGGGTGAGACCTTCCTCCCCGACAGATCTTTGTATTCCGCGGCTTTGCACTGCGGGCCAATTCGCTTGGCCATCTGGAGCAGATCGAAAGCTACGCCCCTGGCCGTCAGGTCAGATTTGGAAGTTTGAACTTCACGGCTGACATCTGCGGGGACTTGATCCTCGATGGATTCGAGCCACAGCCGAGCGTGCCGCACTGTCACGGCGAGCATGATTTAGCTCTGCAGCCGGACAGTACCCTGGAGGCCGCACTCGAACCCGCTCCGATCTTCAACTCGGAGCCGGCTGCGCAGGTCGAGGACGGATGGCTAGACACCGCCTCGGGGGCTGCAACCTCTACGGCGATAGAGCCGAACACTGACCTTGTCCCTCATGAAGGCCGTGACTCCGAGGTGCCGGACTCCTTGCCGGACTCTGAACCTCCCGCATGGGCGCCGATCATGGAGTTCACCGCAGCGGACACCTTTCAACACTCACCTTTTTGCGACATATTGAGTTCGCTAGGTATCTCTCGTTATCAGGAGAGCCCTGGCCGGATTGCGGCCAGGACGGTTGGGATGCGGACGACGAAGAAATTCAAAGCCCACCCACCACCCACTTGGTAGCCACTGTTGACGATCTAACCGACATGCTAGATTACGACTCCGAAGACATCGACGGTATGGACGACGACGCCGGAGACGACCAAGAACCAGCGCCTAACGGGCACTGGACAAGCAACCCATCCCCGGCAAAGACGATCTCACATCACCAGAGCATACGAACCTTCATAAAAGGCTCGTCGCCACTGCAAGAAGTTTGAAGAAGCAAAAGTGGAAGCTCAAAACAGCGGAGGACGCACTCAGAATGAGATGGAGCAAAGTACTCAACGCCGTAGATAAATATGGCGCTAGTCACCAGACAAAGAGCTACCCGAAGCGCAAGCTGTTGCCCGAATTTGACGAGGAGGCCTTAGAGCCCCGGCAGTCAAAAAAGAAAGAAGCCGCCTGGCCGGATAGATGACCAGATGAAAGGCCAAGAGCAACAAGGGGCGCCACACACAAACCGGCACACGATCAGCATAAAGATCCTCGGAAAAAGGATGACCCAGCCAGGTCTATCTATGGGCCAAAAAAGAAGACTCCAGGAAGCAACATAACCCGCCGAGCATTTGAAGACAACGACACACCCAAATATAGGGGCGCCACACACCCACTATGTTTCACCGACGAGGTACTGGATCATGGATTTCTGGCGAGATTCAAACCCGTAAACATAGAGGCATATGACGGAACAACAGACCCCGGAGTCTGGATTGAGGATTATATCCTACACATACATATGGCCAGAGGAGACGATCTCCATGCCATAAAATACCTACCCCTCAAGAAAATACCATTGGAAGTTGGGAAGAGCTTGAGGATGCGTTTCGAGCAAATTTTCAGGGGACTTATGTCCGCCCTCCGGATGCAGACGATTTAAGTCACATAACTCAACAGCCCGGAGAGTCAGCACGCAAATTCTGGAACAGGTTCCTCACTAAAAAGAACCAAATAGTCGACTGTTCGGACGCTGAAGCCTTAGCAGCCTTTAAACACAACATCCGAGACGAATGGCTCGCCAGACACCTCGGCCAGGAAAAACCAAGAACAGTGGCCACACTAACAAGCCTCCTGACCCACTTTTGTGCGGGGGAAGACAGCTGGCTGGCTAGATGCAGCACCAGCGACCCGAGTACATCCGAAGTCAGGGATGGAAATGGGAAATCACGACACAAAAAAGATCAGCGCCGGAATAAGGAAAATGGCCCAAACAGTACGGCGGTCAACACCGGATTCAAAAGCTCTCGGCCGAACAACAAAACACTGCCCCTCAAGGATAACAGTGATGAGCTATCCAACCTAAACAAGATTCTGGATAGGCCATGTCAAATACATGGTACCTCCGGGAAGCCTGCAAACCATACCCACAGAGATTGTTGGGTCTTCAAGCAATCTGGCCGACTTAACGCCGAACACAAGGGGCTCGACACACCAAGTGAAAGTGACGAACCCCAAAAGCAGCACTCCGGAAAACAGAAGACTTTCCCACTAGAAGTCAAAACAGTGAACTCACTTCATGTGATAACACGAAAACACAGCACGGCACCTGCCATACCAGGACACCATCCGCAGAATGGGGATAGACCCTACCAAAATTCGCCATAACAGCACTTCCTTCAAAGGAGTGATGCCAGGCCTTCAAGCCAATCATACGGGCTCTGTACCACTAGAGGTTGTGTTCGGTTCATCCGACAACCTTCATCGCGAAAAGCTCACTCTCCATATCGCCCCATTTTACAGTGGCCATCGAGCACTACTGGGACGCAAAGCTTTCGCCCGCTTTAACGCAATACCACATTACACGTCTCTTATACTTACAATGCCCGGTCCACGCGGCATAATCTTATTAAAAAGTAACTCCGAGTGTTCCTCGACCACGGAGAGCGTGGGGCTGCCTTGACAGCCACTCCGACCTTGCAGGTCAAGGCCCCTAAAAATAGGTCATTCAGACCCCGGACACGGTTAGGCGAGTTCGGCGTAAATAAACAAGGGGCTTCCCAGCCACATACCCCCTTTATAAGGGGCCGCGCGTATAAATGATGAGAGCCAATAACGCTCAACTTTCTTCATCTTCCAAATTATACTTTATTTTAATACAACCTTTGCACAATATTTCTTAGAAACTAAGTCCTTCTCTTTTACAGATGAAGCATGTGCTACACCCGTCCAGGATACAGCACAACGGAGACACAGGCACAGACGTGCAGCAAGGACCCGTTGCAAGGATTCTTTTCAGATTAAGACCCTGCGTAAACCTTTCTTACTGTCTCTTGTTGATACACATCCCCCGGTTTCCTACCATAGCCCAGGAGGAGGCTGGCATTTTGGCATCGGCCGTGTCAGAAGTTCCCACCTGTACCTGGACACTAGGGGCTTAGGGCATTGTTCTGCCCGGTATCATAAAGACTGAACACCTCACTGAGTCTTCGGCGTCTCGAGTTAGGCCTTATATGCATCAGCTCCGAATCATGTCTTTGGTCAAATGTTGGGTTTGCCCGGCTCCTGTGTTTTGCTGCCTTACATTCTGTATCATCGGCTAACGCAGCACCAGGAGAACTACTCCGATTGTGCCCTGGTTTAGCCGGGCGAGCACCTCAGTAGAGAAAGCCGAAAACTGACTATCATGATATAGCGAGAGACTGGTCAACCACTCGATCGACCATTGGAATGTTTAGAATTCCTTCGCTTTGACGAAGGACCGCTTCCCGGTCAGGCACATACGCACCCCAAGTTCGGAGAAGAGCGGTGCCGCCAGGGGCTATATAGTAGCCCCACATTCGAGCTCCTATGGGTAAGTGAAAGTGATAAAGCATTATAGTCTGGTTGCCTAGTTTGCTACGCTATCACCTCCTCAAAAGGACCAAGACGTTGGATTAAGTGTGAAAAAGCGCTTTTCTTTTTGCAAACACCCCCGCGCCATGTGCGTGGGGGCTGAAGCCAAAGACTGCCATCTTTCAGATTATACATACATATACGGCCGCACAGGAGATAGTTCAATACTTGACCACACAAGTATAAAAAGCTATTGCATTATAAACATGATCTCAGAAATCATACATGTCATTCAAACATAACATTTTTCGAGCACTGCGACTCTATTAAATGAGCGCCCTGCAGGACTTCCTCAAAATAGTGCTCGGTGGGGAATCGACTTTTGTCCGAACCCCGGGATGCAACAACGGTGGCATCCATCTCTGCCCAGTATGTCTTACCACGGGCGAGAGGCATCCGTGCACCCTCTATGCACGCCGACCGCTTCATCGCCCCAATACGCGGCACCGCCCCAAGGAATTGTTGCAACAAGCCAAAATAACTCTTCGGCCTGGGCCTTCCCGGCCATAGATGAGCGACCACATCCGTCATGGCAAGTCCGGACAATCTATTTAGCTCAGCCCACTCAAACAGCCGATCACTCAACGAAAGCGGACGCTCCGGACTATGGAATTGAGACCAGAAAAGCTCTTCCATTTCGTGATCCTTCTGGCTTCGGAAGTGCACGACTACGTCCGCCACACTCGCTGCCAAGTCCAAATAAGGATCCTCCGCATCGTACAATCGGCCCAGCTGAGCATACTTCGGATCCGTGAACTTCCTAAGCAGCATAAAGGGCTTTCCAGCCACAATGTCTCCGACCTGACGCAGTTCCTCCTTCATAGCCCGCATCGCACTATGGGCACCCTTGGCTTCGGCGTTGGCCTTCTTCAGGTCCTCTCGCTCCTCTCGGCGTTCTCTTTCAAGAACCTCCTGGCGGTCGGTAGCAACTTTTAATTTTGCGGCCATTCCGGCCCTCTCCTCCCTGCTTCGGCAGTGAGCAGCCTTCTCGGCTTCTAGCTCTTCCGCTGCCTTCGAGGCAGCCGCCTCGCTTTTTCTGGCTTGCTCCTTGGCCCGAGCAAGTTCTGCTCGAAGGTCTTCCACAGCAGCAGAACCATCTGCATCAAGCATACAAATTGTAAGGAATGGGCATCAGCTCCCTTACTAGGCCACCGCGGAGCAACCACATACCTTGTGACTCATCAAGTCGTTTTTTGACCAGCGAGATGTCTGCATCCGCAATGTCGAGTTGCCTCTTCAGCTCGGCAAATCCATCAGTCCGGCTGGCCACGAACGTTCTGCCACCTGCATAGGAAAGGTGACAATCTATTCGTATGCCTCATAGGTCATCAGGTTGTGCTCGGTGCCCTGTGACAAGGCGAATATGAGTTTTTCTTCCGCGGAAGAATCCTCATGTAAAGGGTACGACAGAAGCTTCTCCTTGAACCAACGCGTGAAACATGAGTTGTGCTCTTTGATTATATCTCCGTTCGTCCTCTGTTGGCCTCAGTCATTGTACGTTTTCTCAATAAAGGTTTTGTGCTCTACCAGCCAAGGATCGACCACGTCTATGTGTTGTAGCGCGACTAGGTTTGCTCTTTCAAAATCAGCGAGTCGACCCTTGAAGTTGACATGCATTTCGCGGCGACCCTCGTGGTGACCCCATCCAGTGAGCCTGTCGAGGTGCCTGTTGACAAGCAGACCAACGGGGTTCTCGATGCCTAGATAATTCGTGTAGTAGGAGATGCACTCTTCGGTCAGAAAGCCCTTGGCTATGCTTTCCTCTGGACGAGACATGTTGAGAAAGTATCCTTTGATGACACAATTCATCCTTTCAAACGACATCATGTTGTGCAGGAACGTCAGCCCGAGTTGGATGATATCCTCCATGATATGGACCAGCAGATGCACCATAACTTTGAAGAATGCGGGCGGGAAGTACATCTCAAGCTCACATAGTATCACCACGATCTCTTCCTGTAGCCTTCTGAGTTGCCTCACGCCAACCGATTTTCGAGAGATGATGTCAAAAAAGTTGCATAGGCCAAAAGCATTTCAGGGAAGTGCGCGCCCATGATCCCACAGATTGCAACTGGAAGTATCTGCGTCATCAGCACATGACAGTCGTGAGACTTCATCCCGCTGAACTTTTGCTTCGCTGAGTTTAGGTATCTGCTTATCTTCCCCGCGTAACCGTAAGGAAGTTTTACTCCTACGAGGCAGGTGAAAAATTGCTCGATCTCCTCCTGACTTAGACTGATGCATGCGGGAGGGCGGTCATTTCTGATCTTCTTGGCCTTTTTGCCTTTGCGACGACTTTCCGTGTCCTTCACCTCATCATCATCATCATCATCATCATTAGCTTGAAGCTCCTCCCTGATGCCCATTGATTTCAAGTCTGCCCTTGCTTTCGGCCCATCTTCGGTCCTCTCTGGCATGTTGAGCAGGGTACCAAGCAGACTCTCACGCACGTTCTTCGTGATATGCATAACATCAAGGCTGTGAGGCACACGGAGGATCTTCCGGTACGGCAAGTCCCAGAAAATAGACCTCGTTTTCCATACCTTCAGCAGCGGCTCTGGCGCCTTTCGCTTCTTTCCCGGCTCTAGCGCCTTTCGCTTCTTTCCCAGCAGTGGGCACTCTTTCCAATTTTTCAACAGCTCATCTATTTCCTCGCTGCTCCTTGTACGTGGGTGTCTTCGGGGTTCGGTTTCCCCATCGAATAGATCCTTGTGTTTTCTCCATGAGTCATCGTTACGAAACCACCTTCGATGTCCCATGAACAAGGTTTTCGAAGACTCGGGATCTCTATGTAGCTGGTGATATGTTGTGTCATCCATGCACCTGACGCATCCAGAAAATCCGTGGACCACCTGCCCCGCGACATATCCATAACCGAGATAGTCGTGCACTATCATGAGCAGTGCGGCTCTCATAGGGAAATATTCTTTCTCTGTGGTGTCCCACGTATTGGCTGGCATTTTCCACAGTGTGTCTAGCTCCTCTTTCAGCAGCCCCAGATACAGATTGATGTCGTTCCCTGGCTGTTTCGGCCCTTCAATTAGCATACTCATGTCAATGTACTTCCTCTTCATGCACAACTAGGGGGGAAGGTTGTACATCCACACAAACATAGGCCAGGTGCTATGTGTGCTTCTCTGGCTGCCAAACGGATTGACTCCATCGGTGCTCACGCCCAGCATGATGTTCCTTTGATCGTCCCCAAATCCTGGGTGTTCGAAGTTCAACGCTTGCCACTGGCTCGCATCCTTAGGGTGACTCAGCATCTTGTCTTTTTTATTTATCTCCAGATCATTTCTGTCATCTTCTCGCTTCTGCCCCTCCCTATCCGCGTGCCAACGCAGGAGCTTTGCTACCTTAGGGTCCGCGAAATACCGCTGCAGACGAGGAGTGATCAAAAAGTACCACACCACTTTTTGAGGAGCTTTCTTCCTCTTCTTGTATCGAGTGACGCTGCACACCGGACATCTTGTAGCTCTGCGTGCTCGTCCCGATAAATGATGCACTTGTTCATGCACACATGGTATTTCACGTGCGGTAAATCTAGAGGACACACGATTTTCTTTGCCTCCTCGAAACTGGTCGGGCACTTGTTCCCCTTGGGAAGATGTTCGTGCCAGAATGACATGTTCTCGTTGAAGCATGCGTCGGTCATTTTGTGTTTTACCTTCATCTCCAGAGCCATGAGCATTACTTTCAGGCGGGTATCCTCGGGCCTGCATCCTTCATACAATGGAGTAACCGCGTCTATCTCCAGTTGATCCAGCTTGGCTTTCTCTCGGGCGGCAGCTCTTGCGTTATCCGTCTGCTTGAGAAGCAGCTTTTGAATATGAGGGTCCTGCACCCAGCCCATCGATGGTCCATCGTCGTCTGCTCCGGCATCCTCATCTTCATGATCATGTCCTTTGTCTTGATCTTCCTCATCATCATGTACGGCATCTTCAACATGATTACTGTGTACTGCATCTACTTCGTGATCATCTCTTGGAGATTCTTCGTCTTCTCGCCCGCCCTCGCCGTGGTTGTCTTGCCGCCCTTCCTTATTTCTCGCCCGGCCCCGATGGACGACTTCATAATCATCTTCATCACCTTGCCACCGGTAGCCATAAGGCTCTTCAGCTTGCATTTTCGACACAGACATCTTATCTCCGTCTCGTTCTTTTGAAGCATCTCGGCCTTCGCGAAGCTCAAAAACCTATTCACGATGCCTTCGGTCATCGTGCGGACCATGGTCGCCTGGGGGGTAGAGCAAAACGATATTTTAGAACAAAAAAACATTGGCATGACCTTGCCTAAAAATAGGACCAAAAAGAATGCATAGTGCCAAATTCTCGCTGAAACGGAAATGAATCAACATTCTGGCAAAATATTGGCAACTATCATATTTCAAATATCGGTACCTACAAACACAAACATATGCAACACCACAAACATATGCAACACCACAAACATACGTAGATCTTGGCCATAAAAAGTGTGCACGTTGTTGGAGGGAGAAAAAAGTAGATCTAGAACATAAAGAAAGCTTTCCCCTTACTTACCTATCAAAAAAAGGAAATTTAACCACTTAATTTGGGTGAATCTATGGTGCAAATGAGGTGAGGAGGAGGAGCCATCTGAGACAAGCTTGGAGGAGGAGGTGGAGAGAATGAAGTGGGGAAAGTGAGTGTGGTAAGTGGATGTCCAAAATATCTAGCTGCTCCCAGGTTACCAATGGCGCACCACCTAAGAATGCGCCATTAGTAATCAGGGTTTCTAATGGCGGACCAGGTGTATGGTGCGCCATTACTTGTTTTGAAAATTTTTATAAAAAAACATGTTAGTAGTGACGCACCAGTGGATAGTGCGCCATTACGTGCAGTGCGGAAGTGCGTTGAGCATGTAGTGCGGTGTTTTTTGGTACTGTTTTTGCTCTAGTTTTTTAACAATTTATCGGAATGACGCGTATAATATAACTTTGAAAAGCTATGGATTAGGCGCAACTTCGACATGTTGAACACTTTTCGAGATTCCACATGGTTTAAGAGCAGTTTTGAAAATGGTGCGGCCCATGAAGAGTGGCAGCGGGCGTTTTTTTGCGATTTCTTCTAAACCGCTTGCCGGAACGAAGAAAATGATACACCGTTCGAAAGATATCATCGAGGCGCATCTTTTTCATATCTATTATTTTCTCTAATTCATTACGGTTTAAGAGCAGCTTCAAATTTACTAAATCACGGAATTCTGTTTTTCAAATTTTTTCTTAAATTTTTGGTACTGTTCTCACTCCAGTTTTCTAACCGTTTGTTGAAATGAGGCGTATGATACGCCGTTGGAAAGCTGCGGATGAGGTGCAACTTTCATATGTTAAAATGTTTTTGAGATTCCTTACGGTTTTTAGTTAATTTTGAAAACCGTGCGGCGGACGACCAGTGGCAGCTGCCGTTTTTTCGTAATTTTTTTAAACCGCTCGTCGGAACGATCCAAATGATACGACGTTGGAAAGATATCGACGAGATGCAACTTTTTCATGTAGAACACTCTCTCTACTTCCTTATGGTTTAAGAGCAGTTTTGATTTTACCGAAATGCGGACACTGTTTTTTCGCAAAACAAAAATCGACGCGTGTACTGCGTCAGACATAAGAACGCACTTCTTCAGACTGAAAACCGTACTGCATTAGACGGTCAAGCGAACTGCATGATTTCTTTTATTTACATGTAAATTTTTCTCAGATGTGTAAGTGGACCGGACTTCACGTCGTGTGTAAGTGAAAAGCAAAAGTATGGATAAGTGAACTGCATTACTTTTTTTGTCGTTTCGGTAACAATTTTTCTTTGCACTTACAAGATGAACGGTAACAATTTTTCTTTGCGCTTACAAGATGAACAGCATCAGACGGCCGACCGCACTCCTTCAAATGGTCAAGTGAACAGCATTACTTTTGTTGTTGTTTCACTACCATTTTTCTTTTAACACATCTTTGCACTGCATTTCCTTCTTTCTTTTTCTCTGTTTGGAGTTTTGGGTTTCCACATTGGCGAGTTGTACACGTGCAAAGAAGTGAACCACATGGTCAAGAGAAATGAGCCGCAACACAATTCGAAATGAACTTCCTTTATAAACAATTTTCAAACAAGTCCATATAACTTCTATACATAAAATCATCAAACACGGAAAACACCATTTTTGCACTGCATGTCCACATGGTCCAAACTGCATGCTCATGACTGAACATCACCATGTTTCACTGCAAAACAAAATGTGTCCATGTAACCTTTATACAAAAAAGTCCACAAACACAAAAATCAGCGTTTGCACTGCATGTGCAGATACTCCAAACTGCATTTTCTGAACACATGTCTCCCCACAAACTTCATTCAGAATGCACCATAGACTACACACATGTATGGGCCGCACAGCACAGACATGCCAGTGGACTGCACGAAGGCGAGCTCACCTGAAGCAGCGCACACTACCTGCAAGCAAAAACTACACAATTTTGCAAGTGTACCACATCACTGGCGTCGCCCAGCTGCACCGCGATGGTCACTGGACTGCAGAGCGGCCTTGTTGAAATGCATCCATCCAAAAGACCATAGAGATGAGAGGTGGAAGAGAGGTCCAAGGTGGGGTATCCGTCCTGAAGGACCCATCTGGATCCAGACGGGGGCGACACCACATTGGGCTGGTGAATCTGGCTTTGGCGGCTATGCCCAGCGCAGCGGTGCAGGGAAGAAGTTGAGGGGAGAGGTTGAGCTCAGAGGCGTGGTCCCACATAGTGGACTGAACGGGCGCCCTTGGATCTACCTCTGGCAGTTGGATCTACGTTGGACATGGTCGACGCAGATCTGGAAGCCCTCCCTAGCCCTTGGGGGGCAACCGGGGTTGAGGAATTGGAGGTGCGGGAGGTTATGAAGGCCACGAGGTCACCGACGACAAGTACGGAGGGGGAAGAGCGTGGTGGTGATTGACATTTCGGTCGCCACCCGCAAACGACATCTCCCCTACGCGCTAGCCGTAGTCGACGGCGCCAACAGTCGTTGCCTAACGCGGGTGCGGGAGGAGCCCGGGCCGATAGGAGGTCAGGATTGAGGTGGGGGCGGGGCTCCGGCGCTGGAGGTCAGGAGATGGGGCAGCGCTCTGGTTTTGGAGGTCAAGAGGTGGGAACTGCAATGGGAGATGCCCGTCCCATCAGCGGATTCGGACGGGGTGGAGCGGGGCAGTCGGCGGTAGGCGGTGGTAGGTGGTGGCTAGGGGCGGGTCGCGGTGGGTGGTGGCCGGGAGTAGGTTGTGGTGGGTGGTGGCCGGGGGCAGGTCGCACTGGGTGGTTCCTGGGGCTGATGGCGCGAGGAAGCTAAGGGGGTGGCGGGCGACGGTGGGTGGTGGCCGGGGCGGGTGGCGAGGGAGTGGATCTGGGGAGGCAGGGCCATGGCGCGGCCAGGGAGGAGCCAGGAGGGGAGTGGGTTCGGGTCACGGGGGGATAAGGTGGAGGGAGTGTGATGTAGTGCGGGAGAAAGAAGGTGGAGGGGTGGGGGTGGGTTTTTTGTGTTATCGATGCGGTTCGGTTGGTTGTGGGCTGAACGACGGAGTGTTAGCAGAATAAGGTGGGTGTTAGCAGAATCAGGTTTATTGTACCAGCCGTTATTAAATTGAATGTGCGCGAACCACTATTTTCATTTAAAGTTCAAGTAAAAATAAAACTCGATCAATAACATGCCACCACGTCCAGGACGCACAATACTGTATCATTCATGTGTGGTCCCCGACCCTCCATCAAGTTGAAAACTAGACTAGTCATAATGTCAATTTGGATGCCTCTTTGTAAACAAATGCGCTCCTAGTTTCAGAAAAAATGTGCTCCTACGTGTAACCGCGAGTGGATGTGAGGGAACTAGTGCGTGCGTGCACCGCTTCTCTTCGTGAGAGTACAATATACTACGCCCAAAGAACGTGCGCCACAAGAGTAATAGTATAAGTGTCTGACGTGTGAGTTAAAATAAAAGGTGTGCGACGTCTTTTATTTTTTAGAAGTTCTGAGGGTAGGGTATGAATAGCACATATGTGTGTGACGTCTACCTATAGACGGTGGGTGCGAGAGGACTCAGGAGAGTCGTGACTCGTGAGGATGCGTGTGTGCATGAGAGAGAGGGGGCACGTATCAATGAAATGCATGTGTCCGTAAATGATATCTCACAAACATTCGCCAAAAGCCGTTTCCTAACGAACGATGTAAGAACCGTTAGATCGGCATCCGACAGTGTCAGCTTTGCAATGTCATTTAACAGAAGAACCACTCCTCCGACATACAAATCCTCCACGTGAGTGTTAGCATCTGCCATATGCTCCTCCCTCCATTCCAAAATGTAGTGCATATAGCTTTATTGAAAATTTGAACCTCGCAAACTTTTACCGAGTTTTCGTATACGAAAATGCACATATAGAATACCCAGTATATATCATTTCATTCATCTTCGAGAGGTAATTATAAAGATGTTGAGGGGGGGAGTGTACAAAGAAAGACCATCGTATGACCTGCAGCTATTTCAACCATCCTTTGATGTGGAGGAATATCATAGGAACTCTATATGATATGATTTTTATAGGATTTTTTTCCTTTAGAGCCAATTGGTTCAAAGGAATAGATTCATATACTCCACATTTCAAAGGAAAATAAACATGATATCATTTTTATAGCTTATGAATGGATTCCTATACTCCCACAATTTCAAAGGGAAATAAACATTAGCGTATATTCAATAGAAAAGTTCCTATGATGTGAACCAAATGACATCTCTTTTCTAATCCCTCCTCATAGGAATTGAGATACATTTCATCTCTAGATTCATTAGAAAATTCCCTATGATGTGAACCAAATGACATATCTTTTCCAATCCCTACTCATAGGAATTGAGAGACATGGCATCTCTAGATTCATTAGAAAATTTCTTATGATGTGAACCAAATGACATATCTTTTCCAATCCCTACTCATAGGAATTGAGAGACATGTCATCTCTTTCCCTACAACTTCCATCTATACATCTTCTCTATTTCTAAATAGCTAGTACAACCCACCAGTAGCTTTTTTCATGGACATGCATGCAAGTCATAAATCATATTGTTTTTGTACTCTATGCACGCAAGCACCACATCATCAATTTGTGCATGTTATTCATAATTTATTTCTTGCATTAGATCTTGTATTGACAATGCATGTGTTGGTCACGTGCACACATATGTAGTTCACATTCACATTTTTGTTAGAAATGTCATTCTTTTAACTGCAATTCATTTTTTCTCTTTGTATTACATATTCATTCTAAGCATACATTGACTTCCCATTAGTTATAGTTGTTTTTGAAGGAACTTTTATGCATTATTTTGAGTAGCAAATTTCACGCGGCCGCGGGTATATCAAAATGCGGGGCCCATGCGTCATTGCCTTTCGGTCGAACCTACGTCCACAATTGTTTGTACTACGTATATCTCCACTGGTCCCCGAACCCAAAATGCTGCCTCGTTCCCGTAAAACCAAGCGGCCCACCCGTGTTAAGGCGTCGACTCGAAGTCAATCCCTCTCCCATTTACTATGTTGTGGCCCTGCACGCCATAGTACTCCTACAAACCCTACCCGCCGCACGCACCATCGGTTTTCTTCCAGAGGATGAGGGAGAAGCGGATTTGTAGTGGAGGTTCCTACCCTAGGGTGCCCAAGGTAGCTGCCGCACACATCATTAGTTTTCTCTTTTCTTTATGCTCTTATGACCTAGAGTGAAATGATGGTTGCTTCGTCCGTCCAGCTTAATGCGTGAAAGGTGAGGCTTTGTGATTTGAACCCTAATCGCTCATTTACTACTACTACGACGCTATGACCGGGGTGCCTCCAAGTCCAACCGCTGCCCTAAACTGTAATTTGGTGCATCGTACGTGGAACAAGATGGTGATGAGCCACATGTCGGCCAAAGGGGTCCTGTTAAGTGTGTCGCCATTTCATGTGCGGACTGACCCTTCTTTAGTTGCTACGCCAACACGACATGAGCAGCCTTCGACTTGCTTTTGCTCCTTGGTGAATCCCATCTATATTGATCTAAAAAGATACAACTCCCTTCATCTCTGTTTATAGGGCATGCATGTAGTTCTAGGTCACCCATTTAACTAAGTAAATATGAGTTACTATGTCACAAAAAGTATATCATTGGATTCTTAAGCGGATGTAGTTTCTAAACATATATTGTTCATCACATAGTACTATATAGCTAGTTAAAATATCAACCTAGAATGACGTGGATGCCCTGTAAACCGAGACGGAGGAAGTAGTAAAAATGACGTGATTTTACCGACCGGTGGCCGGGGGAGCATGGCCCGTCATGCGATCCCACGTGTCATGATGTACCAAGGCGATGCACGTGCCTCTTGAGATAGAACAATGGCACAAGAAATACGTGGTTTTCTTGAAGGAAGGATATGATGGCGAAGCGGATTCAGCGAATTGTTAAAAAATGTTTGCTTCGTCCGTCTGGGAAGGTGCGGCATTGTGATTTGGCGTCTCATTGCTCATTACTACTACTGGGGCGCTACGACTGGGGTGCGTCCCCCTGCTGTTCTGCACTCTTATTGGGTGCATGACATGTCAACCCGGTTGCTATATGTCCCACATGTCAGCAAGAGGAAGTACAGAATTCATGAAAGCGAGCGTCTCTACTCTTTTAGTACGACGCAGCAGTACAAGACACGACTTGGTTTTTGCTGCTTCGCGCGACCGATCGGTACAAACCTAGACTGAAAAAGGCGAGGGCAGGTCTTCTCCCGCATGGTAGGCAGGGAGTTTGGCATAGTCTATTTGAGGGAACGAGGCAGGAAGGGAAACAAGCAAATAAAGTTTGAGTGACTTAGTTTTGGGCAAATCTGATTTTACGGAGTATGTACCCAATATGGAGGTAGTACTACATACTAGTCCCTCCTTTTCGGTTTATAGGGCTCATCTAAAATAATCGTTTGGATTTCGAGGTGCATTGAATCACCCAATGCAAGCAGTATCAAGAGAAAACTCACCAATGCATGTAGAAGTTCATGAAAATTTAGTGGTCATGCATGCATTCATTGTAATTAATGCATTAGTAAACATAACTTTTTAAGAAAAACGAGGGTACTAATTACTTGTGCAAACTACGGAATTAATTCCACCATTCACCATCTACCTTGGTTGGAAAGATGTTGAAATTGAGCCATAAACCGGAAAGGAGGGAGTAGTAACATAGCCTAGGGTAGCTTGCTGCAACACGGACTCCAAGGAAATTGTTGTAGTGCTACTACTCCTCCTACTAAAAGACATATATTTCAAACAATATGATAATCTCTCTAACTAAGGTAGGGACGAGGAGTAACGGAGGGAGTAGTAAAATTTTCTCCTCGTCTTGTGAGCCACCGCGCGCGTGGGCGAGGGAGCGGGAGTGGGCGTCATAAGCAAGCTTCTCCTCGTCCTACGACTCTGTGAGCCACCGCACCCGTGGGCGGGGGAGACGACGTACTAAGCAAGCTTCTCCTCGTTCTGCGAGTTGATAGGACATATTAAAGGTAATACGTACAGGGCATCTCTAGTGTATAGAGCCTTGCCTCTAAGGTAGGCCCCACATGGTTTGCCTCTTATCAAATGAAAAAACCACAATGTATAGGGACTCTAACCAGCCTCTAAGGTGGGCCCTAGCAGAAGTTAAAAAAGTATTGATTAGCAACACATTTGTCCAGTCAGTACTATTTCTCTTGTACTCCTACTTTCTTATGCTTCCTAAGGCTGAGAATTAGGACCATATGGATTGTTACATTGTTAGAGGCATCCTCTAAGGTTAGACGCGACGCTAGCCAATTTTTTGTTAGAGGCAGTTCATGCAATGTATAGAGGCCTGCTTTTAAGAGCAGAGAGGGTTAGAGGAAAGAAAAAACATACACTGTGGATGCCCTAAGTGCCTACTTTCCGGTCTACATGACTCAATTTAAAATTCATAATGCATCCATAATAGATGCTGAGTGGTGGAATAAGTTTGTTACTTCCATGGTTCGCAGAAGTACTGAGCATGTGAGATGGTGAATGGAGGGAGTACGATACCATTACTACTACAGTTTTTCGGGAAGGGTTGTAGTAGTCCCTCCCATTCACATGTTCACATTTCAAGTTTCACTAAAAACGTTGCACACAAGGATAAAGAGAAACCTCAGCAATGCATGTATTCCGTCAATCCATATAGGGTATAAAATGCATTTTGGAGGCTATCTTTGACCACATGTTCGAGCAATAATATGACATCCAACTTACACAAATCTTACCATCAAATCCGTATGTGGTCATTATACTATTAACACATGCATGTGTTGCAGTTAGCACATAGATAGGGTAGTAAACACTCACTATCTAGTAGGAGTAGTACTAGTTGTACTCTACACTACTACTACTACTATGAGGCCATCCTACCGTGTCCCGGCAGAAGATTGCGGACACCGATTATTCATTCATATTTAAATTTGTTTTCACATAGAAAAATATCCATGAAAAAAACACATGGCAAAATTTCACGGCGAACGACGAATTTGGATGTGCTGGGAGGGGTGCGGCTCGGAGGGGCAGTTTGGATCTTGCCCGGGGTAGCCAAAATATTGGCGACCCTTTTGTCCACCCGTGCCTTTGCCATCGATGAACGAGGAAGAGCTCGGGTGCTCATGCATCCTCCAGCGCGCGCGTTGGAAACAAGCTCACACGAGTCCCACCACGCCGCCCGAGCCGGTCACAGACCGACCGGCGCCCCGCAAATTATGCCATCCAACCGTAGACGTGGACATTCTGATAGCAAATCAACCAACTGGACGAAATTCATGCAAACATGGCAATACTTCATATAAACAATGATGGAATTCATATAAAATACCAGATTTTCATACAAACATGACGGATTTCATTACATCCAAATAATCTAAGCGGTGCTTGTCCTAAACAGCACATGTATAATAATACCTAGCCCAAATGGTCACCGCGGTGACCTCTCGTGTTCTGCTTCTCCTCAATGATGGTGGCAGACGTGGAAGCGCTGGCCACCGACTCATCGCTCTCCGCACACCCGGCTTCTGTCTCTGCTTGCATGGCGCGGCCGTAGGGACGGAGTCTTGACCACAGAAATGTCAGACGCGGTCGAAGACATGGGAGAAGTAGTACGAGGCAGCAGCATGGCCGGCAGCAACGACGCCCGCGCTCCCTGCTGTGTCGGCGTGGAGCAGCTCACCGCTCCTCGTCGAGTTGGCCTAGAGTAGCAAGTTGCTCAACCATGCGCCGGCTTGGGGCGGCAACTGGCTCCGTCAGGCGAGGGAAGGGAGGTGGGTCAGCAAGCTGCATAGCTCGTATCCAGCAGGCTCAGTGGGCCACCCAGCCGGCTTGGATGCCGGATAACTACTCTTCATAAGACATTGTAAGAGTGCACAAAATGGTGAAGGAGGAGATATGGGAGCAGCGGAGGTGTGCGATTCTTGGCCGGCGTGTGGCCTCGTTTAAATAAGAGATTAAATAGGCGGCAGATGGGACGAGCTCAGCTGGCGTTACATTTAATGACGGCCCGGTCATGAATGGACGTGTGTCCAGAGTGGGTTTCTCGGCTTCCACATGGGTTTCATGGAGACATTTGAATGAGGCAAGGAGGCGTGTTCATCCGGGTATGCAGCGAGTGGCGCCCTCGACTCTGACGTATGACACCGCGCCGTTCTTCCATTGACGTGTGGGATCGTTGTGTTCCTGGCCTGCATGTGAATGACCCAACACAGACAGCGCATGGTAGAGGAGCTTTTGGTGGGCCAAGGTGGTCAGAAGCGGGCATTTCATAAACCGATGATTCTTCATTGAGTGTGATGTCATCTATTTCGTGTAGATAAGCCTACTATATAATTTAAGAGAATTTTAAAATTTCCATATATACGTTGATAGCCCATTCGATATGCTGTGATTGATAAAGACCGCTGCAAACGTCAATGTTATGCTTATCACAGATATGATTAATACTCATAACAATCAAGGTCCTTAACAAAGGGTGCATGCACGTATAGGTTGAGCGTGTGTCTTGCGTCGTGTGCTGTGTGCATGCAGGCTGTGAGGGTTGCGTGCGTGCATGTGTATGTTTCAGTGTTGCATGCATGTGTGCGTGCGTGCGTTTGTTCGTGAGTGCATGTGTACGTGTCAGTGTTGCATGCCTGCATGCGCGTGTGTGTTCGTGCGAGTGTTTCGTGCGTGCATGTGTATGTATGTGTGAGTATTGCGTGAATGCATGCGGGCATTGCGGGCGTGTTTGTGCGCATGTGTGATGAGTTTTTATTCACCACAGTGGCTCATGCCTTCATGCAATTAAAACGGCCAGCTCAGCATATCATCACAAGGCGATCCTTTTCCACTGTGGCTAGGGGGCGCGGGCTGCCAACCAGAGGTATCCCGACTTCAAATCCCCACCAATCACTAATTTATTACCATTTGTGTCTTTCATGTACGCGTTGAAGGGTGGGCCCTATGGTAATGTGCCCTGCTGAATGTGGACCGTTCGATTGGTCAATTTATCGTGTCATCAACAAATTACAGAGCTATATGGTGAGCCAGTGACCGTATGATCACCATAAAATGTATTTTGTTAACACTGTACATACTCAAACTACCATTTCTTTCTTTCATATATGCACTGACAGGTGGGCCCCACGGTTACGCGCGCTGTTGGTGCAACACTAGTTGCGCCACGTGGAATGTTTGACTGGTCAATTGATGGTTTCATCAACAAAATACGGAGTTGTACGGGTGAGCTAGTGACCGTATAATCACAACATGTATTTTTTTAACACGGTACAGACGCAAGTGCTCATATATACGCAAAACAATCACGCGATAAGCGCACACACGCAGACCCTACCCCTATTAGCACCTTCGAGAGAGTGAGCCAGCATATGATCTTGAGATTTTACGAAGTCACCATAGGTGCCTCGTAGTCGAGGGGAACGTCTCATCCCAATGAACGCACATCGCCGGAAAACACTGAAATTAATCCAGGATAAATGCGAGCAACAGGACTTTAACTCTGGTCTGCTGGGGAAACCACTGTCCTCCAAAGCATCCAACTACAGGTTGGTTAGTGATGTCTACTACACAACCTTCTTCTTGTAGACGTTGTTGGGCCTGCAAGTGCACAGGTTTGTAGGACAGTAGCAAATTTCCCTCAAGTGGATGACCTAAGGTTTATCAATCCGTGGGAGGCGTAGGATGAAGATGGTCTCTCTCAAACAACCCTGCAACCAAATAACAGAAAGTCTCCTGTGTCCCCAACACACCCAATACAATGGTAAATTGTATAGGTGCACTAGTTCGGCGAAGAGATGGTGATACAAGTGCAATATGGATAGTAGATATAAGTTTTTGCAATCTGAGAATATAAAAACAGCAAGGTAACTAATGATAAAAGTGAGTGTAAATGGTATTGCAATGCTAGGAAACAAGGCCTAGGGTTCATACTTTCACTACTGCAAGTTCTCTCAACAATAATAACATAGATAGATCATATAACAATCCCTCAACATGCAACAAAGAGTCACTCCAAATCCACTAATAGCGGAGAACAAACGAAGAGATTATGGTAGGGTACGAAACCATCTCAAAGTTATTCTTTCGGATCAATTTATTCAAGAGTTCGTACTAGAATAACACCTTAAGACACAAATCAACCAAAACCCTAATGTCACCTAGATACTCCATTGTCACCTCAAGTATCCGTGGGCATGGTTATACGATATGCATCACACAATCTCAGATTCATCAATCCAACCAACACAAAAGTACTTCAAAGAGTGCCCCAAAGTTTCTACTGAAGAGTCAAGACAAAAACATGTGCCAACCCTTATGCATAGGTTCATAGGCGGAACCCACAAGTTGATCACCAAAACATACATCAAGTGGATCACGTGATATCCCATTGTCACCACAGATAAACACGGCAAGACATACATCAAGTGTTCTCAAATCCTTAAAGACTCAATCCGACCAGATAACTTCAAAGGGAAAACTCAATCCATTACAAGAGAGTAGAGGGGGAGAAACATCATAAGATCCAACTATAATAGCAAAGCTCGCGATACATCAAGATCGTGCTATAGAGAGAACACGAGAGAGAGAGAGAGATCAAACACATAGCTACTAGTACATACCCTCAGCCCCGAGGGTGAACTACTCCCTCCTTGTCATGAAGAGCGCCGGGATGATGAAGATGGCCACCGGTGAGGGATCCCCCCTCCGGCAGGGTGCCGGAACGGGCTCCCGGTAGGTTTTTGGTGGCTACAGAGGATTGCGGCGGTGGAACTCCCGATCTATTGTCATCTTTGATGTTTTTTAGGGAACATGGACTTATATAGGTGAAAAAAGTCGGTCGGGGGAGCCTCGAGGGGCCCAGGAGATAGGGGGCGCCGTCTCCTATCTCCTGGCTTCCTCGAACCTTCCCTGGCTTGAACTCCAAGTCTCCCGGATCATATCCTTTCCAAAAATCATGCTCCCAAAGGTTTCATTCCGTTTGGACTCCGTTTGATATTCCTTTTCTTCGAAATACTGAAACAGGCAATAAAACAACAATATGGGCTGGGCCTCCGGTTAGTAGGTTTGTCCCAAAAGTAATATACAAGTGTATAATAAAGCCCATAATCATTCAAAACAGATAATAAAATAGCACGAATGCTTCATAAATTATAGATACGTTGGAGACGTATCAGTTAGCACCACAAAATGTATATGGTGAACGTGATGAGCTTATTCTGAACTCCAGTGACCATATCGTGCTTTCTCTTCAAATACAATGACCGTAAGGGTCGTCAACAAAATACAGAGCACACATCAAATACAATGTCCGTCAGTGTCATCAGCAAAATACGGAGACGTGTCGTGAGCTAGATACCGTATGATCACCATGAGAATGTATACGGTGACCGTAATGAGCATATTCTGAAGTCCAGTGACCGTATAGTGCTTTCGCTTGAAATACAGTGACCGTCATGCGTGAATGTGTCAGTGACATGCATACTTTTAGAGGGCCGAGAGATAGTTTGTGTGCATACGTGAAAGTGGCGTAGAAAAAGGGGGTGTCCGGTGGAGACAAGGAGAGAAATGCCCTTCGTTCCCATGACTATTATTTTAGGAGAAAATATAAACATTCACAATGTGGAACAAATATTATTGGATGCACCATGCAATTAACTTTCATGTATAATACTATACTATTGTATATACTTATTTTCTTAGTGGCTGCTTGGGTGTGGGGTGTGGTGGGCACATCATTTCTAGTTGTGGTGGGTCAACATGAGGACTCATGGGTCGGTTCCATCCTGCGCCACATAGGTTGGACCGAGACTCATTATGCGAAACCCATGTGGAGGACTCGGCATACAAAACAAAGCTACAAGAGGCATGGAGGACTCTATCCCCATTGATGGTAAGCAGAATATATATGATTTGTAATAGTAGGCCCCGAGTATGTTATGTAAGTCTGGGGGCTAGTTCACTTATAGAATACACACACACACACAATGCCTGGTATTCACGTGTACTTTGTACACACCCCTATCACGAATATACAGTACCAGGAGTAGGCTTTTTCCTCAACTACAAGGGCCAGGACTTGGGTAAAACTTTGCCTCATATTACCATCCAGCCTAACAATTAGGGATGTCCTCCCGAATGATCTGATGGAATCATATCTACCAACTACTAAGAGAGAGGTGTGTGTGGGGGGGGGGCAATGTTTGTGAGAGAGGCCTAAAGATAATGTGCTTGCAGGAGACACGTAGGCACATATATGTCCCTATAGAGGGCTAGTAGAGACCGCATGTGTGTATATATGCATGTGAGAGAAATAGTGTTTTCCAACTGAGATTAGTGAAAAGAGTGGTACATAGTAATAAGAAAGAGAGAGGGAGATATATAGAGAGAGTGTGCGTGCGACACCCCGACACCCCGGGAGAGATTGTGAGCATGTGTGAGAGAGAAATGCCGATATATATAAAGTGTGTGCACTTATGCGTTAGATAGAGAGATATATAGCGCGTGTGTGAGAACGGGCCGAGGCATAGTGCATCTACGTGTAAAAGGCGGTTCTACGCATTAAATAAAAATATAAATGGCATTATTATTCTTGGATGAGATCATGAATTTTGTAATTTGCTTATGAACGAACATCGGTCTATTGGACTCCCATACTCTATTGAATTATAGCATGTGCATGTGTTTATTTCATATTATTGATCCATAGACTGGAAGTGGTTTGAAATCCAGACATGCATTGCTTTTGAAATTCATATATAAACATTAATAAGTGCATGCCGTGTTGTTAGTGTGAAGTACTTTATACATTTGTCACTTACATGGATACATTCCAAATTGGTAGCTACGAAATAGAACACATGTTGAATTCAACATAAAGGGGGTTTAGAAGATTCGAATTCATACGGAAGTGCATTCATCTATTTGAAACCTAGATAATGGCATTTGTAAATCAGATCTAAAAGGGGGCATCAATCTTTGTTGTGCGTTTGAACATGCTATATATTCATACGCATGTCTAACTATTTTTTTGCAACCAACGAGATTATCTCCGGAATCATGCATGAACTGAGGTAAGATGCATATTTTTTAATATATACTAGTGTACAATGTATATTCAAATGCACCCCCTACATTCCAAAATAATCATAGTTTTAGGATTTTCAAGAGTCAACATTTGTGAAGTTTGACAAATCCTGAAAGTTAAATTCAAGAGAACCGAAAACGTTAATGCTTCGGCTCCCAAATATTGAACAAAGCGCCAAATAAGCCTCTGGTCACCTGAAGTCACGGGAGACTAATGTTTGGTGGTAGGAAATTATTGTCCTGACTCAGGCCCGTGTAGCCTATCGACCAGATGTCCAAAGGCCTAAACCGGGGTAGGTTTGTAACTTCACCAAGTCGCAAGTCTCAACCGCCTCCGAGAAGCATTAATATGCCATGGGAGCGTAAACACCCATGCGCTCGGCCGAAATCTATCCGCCCACCACTTCGGACACCTAAGATTACTGTCCTACCCCAGACCTGCAATTTTTCTGAAATTTTAGATGCGGGCAAAGTTTGTAACTTTCCCAAATTTCAAACAAGCATGCCCCAAACCGAAACATTGTTCCCCCTTAGTTTCCCCCTCCCTCCGTTTCCCCATTTCATACTTCGTGGGCGCCAAAACACCCTCTCCACTAGCCACAAAACCCGAGCCTCCTCAGTCCTCCAACCCATCACGGTCAATCCACCACCGCCCTCCGCCATCACACCGGAGCTGGTACCTCGACGTTGTCGTCCAACACAACCGCAACCGCAACGCCCTCGAGGACTTAGTAGCTCAAGCCGAGGCAGAGCTGCCTGCACGACGCCGACACCGACGTGCACCGTACCAGAACCACTTCGACCACGCCGTCCAGCGCCTCACCGCTGCCGCTCCACTATCGCAACCATCCACCACACCAGAGCTATTCCGATAACGTCGTCGTTCGCCACCTCAGATCTGGTTCCCCGCCGCCGACAGACAGCCACCACACCACACTCAACAACTTGGCCATGGGTTCGTCCAAAGCTCCACCGTTCTCCACAACTTCTCATTTCCAGCGAACCACAAGAAGATCGTTGGAAAAATAGAAGGAGGACACAACACTGTCAGCAGAAAGAGGTACTCCTCTTCCCTTATTCTTGCAAATCATACGTCTCTGCTCACACCGTATTCATCCCACGAAAGAAACTAGTTGAGTGCTTCTTACTGCATCTTCTGCGTGATACTAAATGCACAAGGTTTCCTCCCATTTACTATTTCACCTTGGCTAGAGGTTAGTAGCCCGCCTGGATTTCAATTCAGGTCAGTTGATTCGCAATTAAAAGAAGCAGCACCCGCTTAGGTGCGCGGAGCACCTAGTCCGCTTGTTCGCCGGGGAAGCGGTGCATCAGTGTCTATCATAGGGGCGTGGGGCACAGGAGCTGCTTGCGCCCGATCTGGAGGTCGGAGGGGCTTTAAGGGATGGCCGAGGGGCGGTGCCAACCACGGCGGTGCGGTGAGGTCGAGGGGAGGGCAGAGGCAGGGGACTGGGCCGACGGTCGCTGGCGTTTCGAGGAAGATTGTCAACACTGACTGGCTAGAGGTAGATGAAGGCGATATGCCAGTTCTTTGTACATCGAACGGTGTAGAAAAAATGGAACAACCTATTAGTTTTCAGTCGACTGTTATTTTCATAGGACCACACCTTGTGGTGTGCTGTAGGAGCATCTCCATTTCCCAGCCATCCCTGTGCTCATATTTAGAAATCCAAGAATCTAGTAATTTCATGTGCCATGCATGATGAGGACATCAATACAATTGTTACACCCACAGCCCCTGCTGCTATACATACTGGACCAATTACTAGAGCTCGTGCACGCCAACTAAATTACCAGGTACTTTCGTTTCTTGGTAATGATTCTAATGTTCATGAGAATATGATGCTGCCTAAATTGGATACATTTGTTTTGCTTACAAATGAAGGGCCTAGCTTGGAGAAGGATGAACATTGGAGCAAGAACAAGCATGGAGATGATGGCATGCGCAAGGGAAACAAGAACGGAGTTACAAGTGATGATTTCAGGACTTTGAAGCCACCATAATGGGTGCATGAAGCCTTGGATGAAATATACAAGATGCCACTTCATAAATTTCGTCCCGAGGCTATTTTAGGTGCTGCGTCACCTTATTATTGGGCCAGGCCCATGTAATTTCGAAATACATAAGTATAGGCTATTTTTAGAGTTCATATGTGTGGGGAAACAAGAGATAGGGTTGATTTCGGACCCCTCCACCAAGGGCCACGAAATTCCCCCCCCTCTTCCTCCATATATACAACCCTTAGGGCATCGTTTAGACTTTGGGTTTTGTTTAGATTAAAAGTTCGCCATAGCTGCAACTTCGCGTACTTCGTTTGTGTTCAACGACCAGACAAAGGCGTCACAGAACCCCACCTTGATCAATAAAGCTTTCATCTTATATTCGCAATATCCAGATTGCAATCTTAGTTTCTTGCTTGTTCTTCGTTTGCTTGCAGGAAACAGACCCTCGTGGTCAGGTTGATCGTGCTCCGGCGTGGTCAATAACCTCTCGGAGTTGGTTTAGCGATTGCTAAGGCGCGACGTCCTCGCACGTTCGTAGTCGGATCGTCAAAGTCGACTTCCACCAAAGCGAAATCCACCATCTCATCGAAAGACGGGACACCTTTGCCTCTATCAAGTGGTATCAGATTTCCAGGTTGCTCGGTGAGATTTTACAGTTTTTCGTAGTTTAGATCGAGTCTGTTCTTCATACCTGCAGTCCACGAAAAAGCCACAAAAAAAATTAGGGTTAGTTCATCATATCCGAACCAATCTGAGCCTTTGCATAATCTTTTTAGGGTTTTGCTTTGTTGAATTTGCGGTTGCATCGTCGTGTCTAGTTGCTGGTCTTAGAGTCTAGTCTTTTAGAGTTTCGAGTTCTGGTCATAAGTTGTCACGCCGCCGCCGCACCATCATCATCACCCCTGCCATCTACCACCACCGCTTATCCGCCACCGCTTCGAATCCGTATCCATATACCACCACAGCTGTCATATACCACCACCGCTGCCATCTACCACCATATATCCACCACCAATCCGAGTTCTTGTCATATTAGGTTTGTTTTCGAGATCCATCTAGATTCCGATTCGTGTTTCCTTGCCGGAGTAGGTTTCGGCAAAAAAAAAATTTGGTCAAAAAAATCCGAGTCGGGTAGCCATGCTCCGTTTAGGCCCAAAATTTTTCGAAAACGCATTTTTCGAAAAATTTTCTGGCTATCCTATTTTTAGGTGTTTCTGAGTGTTTTGAGACAGGTGCCATTATAGGAAGTTTTTTTTGACCCGTTTCCAGTTTTTGGGTCCGGGCAGTCAAGAAAAAAATTTGGTCAAAAAAATTTCGTGCCCATCCTGTCAGTTTGAGCTAAGAAGAGTTTTGAGACACTCACCATTATAGTGATTTTTCGCAAAAAAAAACAGCGCAAAAAAAAAGAGCGCAAAAAAAAAAGAGCGAAAAAAAAATTCCAGAGTGTGCTTTTCCCTTGTTTACGTGCCGCGCCGTGATTTTGTTAGTGTTCTAGGCTCGCGTCTCTAGCACAGTCTAGCCTAGGACCAGCACAGTACCGTCGTTGAGCGTTTATTCAACTTTGCATCTCTGAATTGATTATTGCTGACCCTTTTTGCTACCATATTATAAGCCTTCCCAGCTCCACATACATCTACGTCGTGCGTTTGACTCTCCCTAGTAATCGCTCTATCCAAGCTTTGAGAGTTTTTGACTACAACGGTTGCCGATCACCGCCTGCTGCTGGGTAAGAACTGGTAAGAATTTGAGATTTGCTTGACGGATTTGTGACACCCACCACCACCACTTGTTCGTAGTCTGTAGGATCATATTCTTGTGTGTTTCTATTACTGCTAACCATGCCAGGATCACAAGCCGACGAGATTGACTGGGAGAATTTATCGAACAAGGAGCTTCATGATAAGTTTCAGCAAATGATGACTGAACAGGTGCAAGATGTGCTGAACAATTTTGAAGAGGCCATGGAGAAGATCACTGGCTTTGAGAAGACGTTCGAAACAAAGCTCGATAACAAGTTTAATGAATTGCTCGCGCGTCTTCCACCACCACCACCCGCTGCAGCTAACGCACCTCTCCAACAACAACAACAACAATGACGACTACCTCCACGTCGCGAAGCAGACCTCCGCCGAGCAAGCCGTGTTCCTCTTGCGTTTGGCCAAACTGTTGGTGCTGCTATTGATACTTCTGTGGCTCCTGCTGCTGATGCGGAGGAGGATGCTTATGTGGGAGACTATGAGGATGAGGTTGATCAAAATCAACACTATGTGCAGCCACCTGTACCACCACCAGCAGGTCGACCTCAGGTATATATTCGTAATGGTAGGCCTGCACCACCACCTCAGGTACGAGATGATGTCCATATTCCTAAACTGAAATTGAATATTCCACCATTTGAGGGTAGATATGTTCCTGATATATATCTTACTTGGGAGTTAGAAACTGAACAACGATTTACATGTTTACAATATCCTGAGGAGAGACGAGTTGCTGCTGCCGTTTGTGCTTTCACTAGTTTTGCATGTGTATGGTGGTCTGAACATTGTAGATTATATCCTATTCCAACTACTTGGGCTGCTTTGAAAACTGCTATGCGTACGCGTTGGGTTCCACCATATTATCAACGTGAATTGCTTCAAAAATTGCAGCGTTTAAGACAAGGGAAAAATTCTGTAGAAGAATATTATCAGGAATTACAAACTGGCATGATTAGATGTGGTATTGTTGAGGAGAATGAAGCTATGCTTGCACGTTTTCTGGGTGGATTAAATAGAGAGATTCAGACCATTCTAGACTATAAGGAGTATACTAATATCACTCGTTTATTCCATCTTGCTTGTAAAGCTGAACGTGAAGTGCAGGATCGACAAGCATTGGCGCGAACTAACTTTTCTGCAGGCCAACCTTCATCATGGACACCGCGTGCATCTTCTACTTCAACTGCACCAGCACCTCCATCCGGTGCCTCCTCCAGCCGTGATACAAGAAAACAGGCACAACCACCATTATCTGCCAAGAGCGCACCTGCGGGGCCTGCACAGCGTTCTTCTTCTTCCATGGCATCAACAGGGCACACAAGTGATATTATTTGTCGTCGTTGTAAGGGAGGAGGTCATTATGCGAGAGAATGCAAATCTCCGCGTGTGATGATTGCTACCGCGGATGGTGGATATGAGTCCGCTAGTGACTATGATGAGGAGACTTTGGCTCTTATTACACGTGAAGAACATGGTGGAGATGATTCTGATCATGAGACGCAATACATGGCTCCTGAAGACGCTGACAGGTATGAATGTTTAGTTGCTCAACGTGTTTTGAGTGTGCAGGTCACACAAGCTGAGCAAAATCATAGGCACAATTTGTTCCATACCAAGGGAGTTGTGAAGGAACGTTCTGTGCGCGTCATCATAGACGGAGGGAGCTGCAACAACTTGGCTAGCATGGAGATGGTGGAGAAGCTTTCTCTCACCACAAGACCACATCCACATCCTTACTACATCCAATGGTTCAACAACAGCGGCAAGGTTAAGGTAACACGTACTGTTCGTGTGCATTTTAGTATCTCTACATATGCTGATTATGTTGATTGTGATGTGGTACCTATGCAAGCATGTTCCTTATTACTTGGTAGACCATGGCAATTTGATAAAAATTCTGTACACCATGGTAGAAACAATCACTATACTCTTGTTCATAAGGATAAAAATATTACTTTGCTTCCTATGACTCCTGATTCCATTTTGAAAGATGATATTAATGGAGCTAATAAAGCACAACAGGAGAAGAATAAGAGTGAAAATCAGATTGTGGCAAAAGAATTTGAGAAACAAATGAAGCCTAATAATAAGCCATCTAGTGTTGCTTCTGAAATTAAATTGAAAAGTGCATGTTTATTTGCCACCAAATCTGATATTGATGAGCTAGATTTCAGCAAATCTGTTTGCTATGCTTTTGTGTGCAAAGAGGCATTATTTTCATTCGAGGACGTGCCTTCCTCTTTGCCTCCTGCTGTCACTAACATTTTGCAGGAGTTCGCTGACGTTTTTCCACAAGACGTGCCACCGGGATTACCGCCTATTCGAGGGATTGAGCATCAGATTGACTTAATTCCCGGTGCTTCACTGCCAAACCGTGCACCATACCGTACCAATCCAGAGGAGACGAAGGAGATTATGCGTCAAGTACAAGAACTTCTCGACAAAGGTTATATACGCGAATCCCTTAGTCCTTGTGCTGTTCCTATTATTCTAGTGCCGAAAAAGGATGGTACATCACGTATGTGTGTTGATGAGGACATCAATACAATTGTTACACCCACAGCCCCTGCTGCTATACATACTGGACCAATTACTAGAGCTCGTGCACGCCAACTAAATTACCAGGTACTTTCGTTTCTTGGTAATGATTCTAATGTTCATGAGAATATGATGCTGCCTAAATTGGATACATTTGTTTTGCTTACAAATGAAGGGCCTAGCTTGGAGAAGGATGAACATTGGAGCAAGAACAAGCATGGAGATGATGGCATGCGCAAGGGAAACAAGAACGGAGTTACAAGTGATGATTTCAGGACTTTGAAGCCACCATAATGGGTGCATGAAGCCTTGGACGAAATATACAAGACGCCACTTCATAAATTTCGTCCCGAGGCTATTTTAGGTGCTGCGTCACCTTATTATTGGGCCAGGCCCATGTAACTTCGAAATACATAAGTATAGGCTATTTTTAGAGTCCGTATGTGTGGGGAAACAAGAGATAGGGTTGATTTCGGACCCCTCCACCAAGGGCCACGAAATTCTCCCCCTCTTCCTCCATATATACAGCCCTTAGGGCATCGTTTAGACTTTGGGTTTTGTTTAGATTAAAAGTTCGCCATAGCTGCAACTTCGCGTACTTCGTTTGTGTTCAACGACCAGACAAAGGCGTCACAGAACCCCACCTTGATCAATAAAGCTTTCATCTTATATTCGCAATATCCAGATTGCAATCTTAGTTTCTTGCTTGTTCTTCGTTTGCTCGCAGGAAACAGACCCTCGTGGTCAGGTTGATCGTGCTCCGGCGTGGTCAATAACCTCTCGGAGTTGGTTTAGCGATTGCTAAGGCGCGACGTCCTCGCACGTTCGTAGTCGGATCGTCAAAGTCGACTTCCACCAAAGCGAAATCCACCATCTCATCGAAAGACGGGACACCTTTGCCTCTATCAAACCACCATTATCTGCCAAGAGCGCACCTGCGGGGCCTGCACAACGTTCTTCTTCTTCCATGGCATCAACAGGGCACACAAGTGATATTATTTGTCGTCGTTGTAAGGGAGGAGGTCATTATGCGAGAGAATGCAAATCTCCGCGTGTGATGATTGCTACCGCGGATGGTGGATATGAGTCCGCTAGTGACTATGATGAGGAGACTTTGGCTCTTATTACACGTGAAGAACATGGTGGAGATGATTCTGATCATGAGACGCAATACATGGCTCCTGAAGACGCTGACAGGTATGAATGTTTAGTTGCTCAACGTGTTTTGAGTGTGCAGGTCACACAAGCTGAGCAAAATCAGAGGCACAATTTGTTCCATACCAAGGGAGTTGTGAAGGAACGTTCTGTGCGCGTCATCATAGACGGAGGGAGCTGCAACAACTTGGCTAGCATGGAGATGGTGGAGAAGCTTGCTCTCACCACAAGACCACATCCACATCCTTACTACATCCAATGGTTCAACAACAGCGGCAAGGTTAAGGTAACACGTACTGTTCGTGTGCATTTTAGTATCTCTACATATGCTGATTATGTTGATTGTGATGTGGTACCTATGCAAGCATGTTCCTTATTACTTGGTAGACCACGGCAATTTGATAAAAATTCTGTACACCATGGTAGAAACAATCACTATACTCTTGTTCATAAGGATAAAAATATTACTTTGCTTCCTATGACTCCTGATTCCATTTTTAAAGATGATATTAATAGAGCTAATAAAGCACAACAGGAGAAGAATAAGAGTGAAAATCAGATTGTGGCAAAAGAATTTGAGCAACAAATGAAGCCTAATAATAAACCATCTAGTGTTGCTTCTGAAATTAAATTGAAGAGTGCATGTTTATTTGCCACCAAATCTGATATTGATGAGCTAGATTTCAGCAAATCTGTTTGCTATGTTTTTGTGTGCAAAGAGGCATTATTTTCATTCGAGGACGTGCCTTCCTCTTTGCCTCCTGCTGTCACTAACATTTTGCAGGAGTTCGCTGATGTTTTTCCACAAGACGTGCCACCGGGATTACCGCCTATTCGAGGGATTGAGCATCAGATTGACTTAATTCCCGGTGCTTCACTGCCAAACCGTGCACCATACCGTACCAATCCAGAGGAGACGAAGGAGATTATGCGTCAAGTACAAGAGCTTCTCGACAAAGGTTATATACGCGAATCCCTTAGTCCTTGTGCTGTTCCTATTATTCTAGTGCCGAAAAAGGATGGTACATCACGTATGTGTGTTGATTGTAGAGGCATTAATAATATTACTATTCGTTATCGTCATCCTATTCCTAGGCTAGATGATATGCTTGATGAATTGAGTGGCTCTACAATATTCTCCAAAGTTGATTTGCGTAGTGGCTACCATCAAATTCTTATGAAATTGGGAGATGAATGGAAAACAGCATTTAAAACTAAGTTTGGATTATATGAGTGGTTAGTCATGCCTTTTGGGTTAACTAATGCACCTAGTACTTTCATGAGATTAATGAACGAAGTTTTACGTGCTTTCATTGGACGATTTGTGGTAGTTTACTTTGATGACATATTGATTTATAGCAGATCTTTGGAAGAACATTTGGAACATTTACGTGCTGTTTTTATTGCTCTACGTGATGCACGTTTGTTTGGTAACCTTGGGAAGTGCACCTTTTGCACCGACCGAGTATCTTTTCTTGGCTATGTTGTTACTCCACAGGGAATTGAAGTTGATAAAGCCAAGATTGAAGCTATTGAGAGTTGGCCGCAGCCCAAAACGGTCACACAAGTGAGGAGTTTTCTTGGCCTCGCTGGATTCTATAGGCGTTTTGATGAGGACATCAATACAATTGTTACACCCACAGCCCCTGCTGCTATACATACTGGACCAATTACTAGAGCTCGTGCACGCCAACTAAATTACCAGGTACTTTCGTTTCTTGGTAATGATTCTAATGTTCATGAGAATATGATGCTGCCTAAATTGGATACATTTGTTTTGCTTACAAATGAAGGGCCTAGCTTGGAGAAGGATGAACATTGGAGCAAGAACAAGCATGGAGATAATGGCATGCGCAAGGGAAACAAGAACGGAGTTACAAGTGATGATTTCAGGACTTTGAAGCCACCATAATGGGTGCATGAAGCCTTGGACGAAATATACAAGATGCCACTTCATAAATTTCGTCCCGAGGCTATTTTAGGTGCTGCGTCACCTTATTATTGGGCCAGGCCCATGTAATTTCGAAATACATAAGTATAGGCTATTTTTAGAGTCCGTATGTGTGGGGAAACAAGAGATAGGGTTGATTTCGGACCCCTCCACCAAGGGCCACGAAATTCCCCCCCTCTTCCTCCATATATACAGCCCTTAGGGCATCGTTTAGACTTTGGGTTTTGTTTAGATTAAAAGTTCGCCATAGCTGCAACTTCGCGTACTTCGTTTGTGTTCAACGACCAGACAAAGGCGTCACAGAACCCCACCTTGATCAATAAAGCTTCCATCTTATATTCGCAATATCCAGATTGCAATCTTAGTTTCTTGCTTGTTCTTCGTTTGCTCGCAGGAAACAGACCTTCGTGGTCAGGTTGATCGTGCTCCGGCGTGGTCAATAACCTCTCGGAGTTGGTTTAGCGATTGCTAAGGCGCGACGTCCTCGCACGTTCGTAGTCGGATCGTCAAAGTCGACTTCCACCAAAGCGAAATCCACCATCTCATCGAAAGACGGGACACCTTTGCCTCTATCATTATGAGGATGAGGTTGATCAAAATCAACACTACGTGCAGCCACCTGTACCACCACCAGCAGGTCGACCTCAGGTATATATTCGTAATGGTAGGCCTGCACCACCACCTCAGGTACGAGATGATGTCCATATTCCTAAACTGAAATTGAATATTCCACCATTTGAGGGTAGATATGTTCCTGATATATATCTTACTTGGGAGTTAGAAACTGAACAACGATTTACATGTTTACAATATCCTGAGGAGAGACGAGTTGCTGCTGCCGTTTGTGCTTTCACTAGTTTTGCATGTGTATGGTGGTCTGAACATTGTAGATTATATCCTATTCCAACTACTTGGGCTGCTTTGAAAACTGCTATGCGTACGCGTTGGGTTCCACCATATTATCAACGTGAATTGCTTCAAAAATTGCAGCGTTTAAGACAAGGGAAAAATTCTGTAGAAGAATATTATCAGGAATTACAAACTGGCATGATTAGATGTGGTATTGTTGAGGAGAATGAAGCTATGCTTGCACGTTTTCTGGGTGGATTAAATAGAGAGATTCAGACCATTCTAGACTATAAGGAGTATACTAATATCACTCGTTTATTCCATCTTGCTTGTAAAGCTGAACGTGAAGTGCAGGATCGACAAGCATTGGGGCGAACTAACTTTTCCGCAGGCCGACCTTCATCATGGACACCACGTGCATCTTCTACTTCAACTGCACCAGCACCTCCATCCGGTGCCACCTCCAGCCGTGATACAAGAAAACAGGCACAACCACCATTATCTGCCAAGAGCACACCTGCGGGGCCTGCACAGCGTTCTTCTTCTTCCATGGCATCAACAGGGCACACAAGTGATATTATTTGTCGTCGTTGTAAGGGAGGAGGTCATTATGCGAGAGAATGCAAATCTCCGCGTGTGATGATTGCTACCGCGGATGGTGGATATGAGTCCGCTAGTGACTATGATGAGGAGACTTTGGCTCTTATTACACGTGAAGAACATGGTGGAGATGATTCTGATCATGAGACGCAATACATGGCTCCTGAAGACGCTGACAGGTATGAATGTTTAGTTGCTCAACGTGTTTTGAGTGTGCAGGTCACACAAGCTGAGCAAAATCAGAGGCACAATTTGTTCCATACCAAGGGAGTTGTGAAGGAACGTTCTGTGCGCGTCATAATAGACGGAGGGAGCTGCAACAATTTGGCTAGCATGGAGATGGTGGAGAAGCTTTCTCTCACCACAAGACCACATCCACATCCTTACTACATCCAATGGTTCAACAACAGCGGCAAGGTTAAAGTAACACGTACTGTTCGTGTGCATTTTAGTATCTCTACATATGCTGATTATGTTGATTGTGATGTGGTACCTATGCAAGCATGTTCCTTATTACTTGGTAGACCATGGCAATTTGATAAAAATTCTGTACACCATGGTAGAAACAATCACTATACTCTTGTTCATAAGGATAAAAATATTACTTTGCTTCCTATGACTCCTGATTCCATTTTGAAAGATGATATTAATAGAGCTAATAAAGCACAACAGGAGAAGAATAAGAGTGAAAATCAGATTGTGGCAAAAGAATTTGAGCAACAAATGAAGCCTAATAATAAACCATCTAGTGTTGCTTCTGAAATTAAATTGAAAAGTGCATGTTTATTTGCCACCAAATCTGATATTGATGAGCTAGATTTCAGCAAATCTGTTTGCTATGCTTTTGTGTGCAAAGAGGCATTATTTTCATTCGAGGATGTGCCTTCCTCTTTGCCTCCTGCTGTCACTAACATTTTGCAGGAGTTCGCTGACGTTTTTCCACAAGACGTGCCACCGGGATTACCGCCTATTCGAGGGATTGAGCATCAGATCGACTTAATTCCCGGTGCTTCACTGCCAAACTGTGCACCATACCGTACCAATCCAGAGGAGACGAAGGAGATTATGCATCAAGTACAAGAGCTTCTCGACAAAGGTTATATACGCGAATCCCTTAGTCCTTGTGCTGTTCCTATTATTCTAGTGCCGAAAAAGGATGGTACATCACGTATGTGTGTTGATTGTAGAGGCATTAATAATATTACTATTCGTTATCGTCATCCTATTCCTAGGCTAGATGATATGCTTGATGAATTGAGTGGCTCTACAATATTCTCCAAAGTTGATTTGCGTAGTGGCTACCATCAAATTCGTATGAAATTGGGAGATGAATGGAAAACAACATTTAAAACTAAGTTTGGATTATATGAGTGGTTAGTCATGCCTTTTGGGTTAACTAATGCACCTAGTACTTTCATGAGATTAATGAACGAAGTTTTACGTGCTTTCATTGGACGATTTGTGGTAGTTTACTTTGATGACATATTGATTTATAGCAGATCTTTGGAAGAACATTTGGAACATTTACGTGTTGTTTTTATTGCTCTACGTGATGCACGTTTGTTTGGTAACCTTGGGAAGTGCACCTTTTGCACCGACCGAGTATCTTTTCTTGGCTATGTTGTTACTCCACACGGAATTGAAGTTGATAAAGCCAAGATTGAAGCTATTGAGAGTTGGCCGCAGCCCAAAACGGTCACACACGTGAGGAGTTTTCTTGGCCTCGCTGGATTCTATAGGCGTTTTGTGAGAGATTTCAGCACCATTGCTGCACCTCTCAATGAGCTTACAAAGAAAGATGTGCCTTTTCTTTGGGGTACCGCACAGGAAGAAGCCTTCACGGTATTGAAAGATAAGTTGACACATGCTCCTTTACTCCAACTTCCTGATTTTAATAAGACTTTTGAGCTTGAATGTGATGCTAGTGGAATTGGATTAGGAGGTGTGTTATTACAAGATGGCAAACCTGTTGCATACTTTTCTGAAAAATTGAGTGGGCCTAGTCTGAATTATTCTACTTATGATAAAGAATTATATGCTCTTGTTCGGACTTTAGAAACATGGCAACATTATTTATGGCCCAAAGAATTTGTTATACATTCTGATCATGAATCATTGAAACATATTAAAAGTCAATCTAAACTGAATCGTAGACATGCTAAATGGGTTGAATTCATTGAGACTTTCCCTTATGTCATTAAACACAAGAAGGGAAAAGAAAATGTTATTACTGATGCATTGTCTCGTCGCTATACTATGCTTTCACAACTTGACTTCAAAATATTTGGTTTGGAGACCATCAAAGATCAATATGTGCATGATGCTGATTTTAAAGATGTAATGCATAATTGTAAAGAAGGAAGAATGTGGAACAAGTTTGTTGTTAACGATGGATTTGTGTTTCGTGCTAACAAGCTATGCATTCCAGCTAGCTCCGTTCGTCTTTTGTTGTTGCAGGAGGCGCATGGAGGAGGATTAATGGGACACTTTGGCGTGAAGAAGACGGAGGACGTACTTGCTACACATTTCTTTTGGCCAAAGATGAGACGGGGTGTTGAGCGTTTTGTTGCTCGCTGCACTACATGTCAAAAAGCTAAGTCACGCCTCTATCCTCATGGTTTATATATGCCTTTGCCTGTACCTAGTGTTCCTTGGGAGGATATATCTATGGACTTTGTTTTAGGTTTACCTCGAACAAAGAAGGGGAGGGATAGCATATTTGTTGTCGTGGATAGATTCTCGAAAATGGCACACTTTATACCATGTCATAAAAGCGATGATGCTGTTAATGTTGCTGATTTGTTCTTTCGTGAAATTATTCGCTTGCATGGTGTGCCAAATACTATTGTTTTAGATCGTGATACTAAATTTCTTAGCCACTTTTGGAGATGTTTATGGGCTAAGTTGGGGACTAAACTGCTTTTTAGTACTACTTGTCACCCCCAAACTGATGGACAAACTGAAGTAGTCAATAGAACGTTGTCTACTATGCTTAGGGCTGTTTTGAAGAATAATAAGAAAATGTGGGAGGAATGCTTGCCTCATATTGAATTTGCTTATAATCGTTCATTGCATTCTACTACTAAGATGTGCCTTTTTGAAGTTGTGTATGGTTTCCTACCTCGTGCACCTATTGATTTGTTGCCTCTTCCATCTTCGGAGAAGGTTAATTTTGATGCTAAACAACGTGCTGAATTGATTTTAAAAATGCATGAGTTAACTAAGGAAAACATTGAGCGCATGAATGCTAAATATAAACTTGCTGGAGATAAGGGTAGAAAACATGTTGTGTTTGCACCTGGAGATCTTGTTTGGTTACATTTGCGTAAGGATAGATTTCCTGATTTGCGCAAATCAAAGTTAATGCCACGTGCTGATGGTCCCTTTAAGGTGTTAGAGAAAATAAATGATAATGCATATAAACTTGAGCTGCCTGCAGATTTTGGGGTTAGTCCCACTTTTAACATTGCAGATTTGAAGCCTTATTTGGGTGAGGAAGATGAACTTCCGTCGAGGACGACTTCATTTCAAGAAAGGGAGGATGATGAGGACATCAATACAATTGTTACACCCACAGCCCCTGCTGCTATACATACTGGACCAATTACTAGAGCTCGTGCACGCCAACTAAATTACCAGGTACTTTCGTTTCTTGGTAATGATTCTAATGTTCATGAGAATATGATGCTGCCTAAATTGGATACATTTGTTTTGCTTACAAATGAAGGGCCTAGCTTGGAGAAGGATGAACATTGGAGCAAGAACAAGCATGGAGATGATGGCATGCGCAAGGGAAACAAGAACGGAGTTACAAGTGATGATTTCAGGACTTTGAAGCCACCATAATGGGTGCATGAAGCCTTGGATGAAATATACAAGATGCCACTTCATAAATTTCGTCCCGAGGCTATTTTAGGTGCTGCGTCACCTTATTATTGGGCCAGGCCCATGTAATTTCGAAATACATAAGTATAGGCTATTTTTAGAGTTCATATGTGTGGGGAAACAAGAGATAGGGTTGATTTCGGACCCCTCCACCAAGGGCCACGAAATTCCCCCCCCTCTTCCTCCATATATACAACCCTTAGGGCATCGTTTAGACTTTGGGTTTTGTTTAGATTAAAAGTTCGCCATAGCTGCAACTTCGCGTACTTCGTTTGTGTTCAACGACCAGACAAAGGCGTCACAGAACCCCACCTTGATCAATAAAGCTTTCATCTTATATTCGCAATATCCAGATTGCAATCTTAGTTTCTTGCTTGTTCTTCGTTTGCTTGCAGGAAACAGACCCTCGTGGTCAGGTTGATCGTGCTCCGGCGTGGTCAATAACCTCTCGGAGTTGGTTTAGCGATTGCTAAGGCGCGACGTCCTCGCACGTTCGTAGTCGGATCGTCAAAGTCGACTTCCACCAAAGCGAAATCCACCATCTCATCGAAAGACGGGACACCTTTGCCTCTATCAAGTGGTATCAGATTTCCAGGTTGCTCGGTGAGATTTTACAGTTTTTCGTAGTTTAGATCGAGTCTGTTCTTCATACCTGCAGTCCACGAAAAAGCCACAAAAAAAATTAGGGTTAGTTCATCATATCCGAACCAATCTGAGCCTTTGCATAATCTTTTTAGGGTTTTGCTTTGTTGAATTTGCGGTTGCATCGTCGTGTCTAGTTGCTGGTCTTAGAGTCTAGTCTTTTAGAGTTTCGAGTTCTGGTCATAAGTTGTCACGCCGCCGCCGCACCATCATCATCACCCCTGCCATCTACCACCACCGCTTATCCGCCACCGCTTCGAATCCGTATCCATATACCACCACAGCTGTCATATACCACCACCGCTGCCATCTACCACCATATATCCACCACCAATCCGAGTTCTTGTCATATTAGGTTTGTTTTCGAGATCCATCTAGATTCCGATTCGTGTTTCCTTGCCGGAGTAGGTTTTGGAAAAAAAAAAGAGTCGGGTAGCCACGCTCCATTTAGGCCCAAACTTTTTCGAAAACGCATTTTTCGAAAAAATTTCTGGCTATCCTATTTTTAGGTGTTTCTGAGTGTTTTGAGACAGGTGCCATTATAGGAAGTTTTTTTTGACCCGTTTCCAGTTTTTGGGTCCGGGCAGTCAAAAAAAAAAAAATTGGTCAAAAAAATTTCGTGCCCATCCTGTCAGTTTGAGCTAAGAAGAGTTTTGAGACACTCGCCATTATAGTGATTTTTCGCAAAAAAAAAACAGCGCAAAAAAAAAAGAGCGAAAAAAAAATTCCAGAGTGTGCTTTTCCCTTGTTTACGTGCCGCGCCGTGATTTTGTTAGTGTTCTAGGCTCGCGTCTCTAGCACAGTCTAGCCTAGGACCAGCACAGTACCGTCGTTGAGCGTTTATTCAACTTTGCATCTCTGAATTGATTATTGCTGACCCTTTTTGCTACCATATTATAAGCCTTCCCAGCTCCACATACATCTACGTCGTGCGTTTGACTCTCCCTGATAATCGCTCTATCCAAGCTTTGAGAGTTTTTGACTACAACGGTTGCCGATCACCGCCTGCTGCTGGGTAAGAACTTGTAAGAATTTGAGATTTGCTTGACGGATTTGTGACACCCACCACCACCACTTGTTCGTAGTCTGTAGGATCATATTCTTGTGTGTTTCTATTGCTGCTAACCATGCCAGGATCACAAGCCGACGAGATTGACTGGGAGAATTTATCGAACAAGGAGCTTCATGATAAGTTTCAGCAAATGATGACTGAACAGGTGCAAGATGTGTTGAACAATTTTGAAGAGGCCATGGAGAAGATCACTGGCTTTGAGAAGACGTTCGAAACAAAGCTCGATAACAAGTTTAATGAATTGCTCGCGCGTCTTCCACCACCACCACCCGCTGCAGCTAACGCACCTCTCCAACAACAACAACAACAACGACTACCTCCACGTCGCGAAGCAGACCTCCGCCGAGCAAGCCGTGTTCCTCTTGCGTTTGGCCAAACTGTTGGTGCTGCTGTTGATACTTCTGTGGCTCCTTCTGCTGATGCGGAGGAGGATGATTATGTGGGAGACTATGAGGATGAGGTTGATCAAAATCAACACTACGTGCAACCACCTGTACCACCACCAGCAGGTCGACCTCAGGTATATATTCGTAATGGTAGGCCTGCACCACCACCTCAGGTACGAGATGATGTCCATATTCCTAAACTGAAATTGAATATTCCACCATTTGAGGGTAGATATGTTCCTGATATATATCTTACTTGGGAGTTAGAAACTGAACAACGATTTACATGTTTACAATATCCTGAGGAGAGACGAGTTGCTGCTGCCGTTTGTGCTTTCACTAGTTTTGCATGTGTATGGTGGTCTGAACATTGTAGATTATATCCTATTCCAACTACTTGGGCTGCTTTGAAAACTGCTATGCGTACGCGTTGGGTTCCACCATATTATCAACGTGAATTGCTTCAAAAATTGCAGCGTTTAAGACAAGGGAAAAATTCTGTAGAAGAATATTATCAGGAATTACAAACTGGCATGATTAGATGTGGTATTGTTGAGGAGAATGAAGCTATGCTTGCACGTTTTCTGGGTGGATTAAATAGAGAGATTCAGACCATTCTAGACTATAAGGAGTATACTAATATCACTCGTTTATTCCATCTTGCTTGTAAAGCTGAACGTGAAGTGCAGGATCGACAAGCATTGGGGCGAACTAACTTTTCCGCAGGCCGACCTTCATCATGGACACCACGTGCATCTTCTACTTCAACTGCACCAGCACCTCCATCCGGTGCCACCTCCAGCCGTGATACAAGAAAACAGGCACAACCACCATTATCTGCCAAGAGCACACCTGCGGGGCCTGCACAGCGTTCTTCTTCTTCCATGGCATCAACAGGGCACACAAGTGATATTATTTGTCGTCGTTGTAAGGGAGGAGGTCATTATGCGAGAGAATGCAAATCTCCGCGTGTGATGATTGCTACCGCGGATGGTGGATATGAGTCCGCTAGTGACTATGATGAGGAGACTTTGGCTCTTATTACACGTGAAGAACATGGTGGAGATGATTCTGATCATGAGACGCAATACATGGCTCCTGAAGACGCTGACAGGTATGAATGTTTAGTTGATCAACGTGTTTTGAGTGTGCAGGTCACACAAGCTGAGCAAAATCAGAGGCACAATTTGTTCCATACCAAGGGAGTTGTGAAGGAACGTTCTGTGCGCGTCATAATAGACGGAGGGAGCTGCAACAACTTGGCTAGCATGGAGATGGTGGAGAAGCTTTCTCTCACCACAAGACCACATCCACATCCTTACTACATCCAATGGTTCAACAACAGTGGCAAGGTTAAGGTAACACGTACTGTTCGTGTGCATTTTTGATGAGGACATCAATACAATTGTTACACCCACAGCCCCTGCTGCTATACATACTGGACCAATTACTAGAGCTCGTGCACGCCAACTAAATTACCAGGTACTTTCGTTTCTTGGTAATGATTCTAATGTTCATGAGAATATGATGCTGCCTAAATTGGATACATTTGTTTTGCTTACAAATGAAGGGCCTAGCTTGGAGAAGGATGAACATTGGAGCAAGAACAAGCATGGAGATGATGGCATGCGCAAGGGAAACAAGAACGGAGTTACAAGTGATGATTTCAGGACTTTGAAGCCACCATAATGGGTGCATGAAGCCTTGGACGAAATATACAAGATGCCACTTCATAAATTTCGTCCCGAGGCTATTTTAGGTGCTGCGTCACCTTATTATTGGGCCAGGCCCATGTAATTTCGAAATACATAAGTATAGGCTATTTTTAGAGTCCGTATGTGTGGGGAAACAAGAGATAGGGTTGTTTTCGGACCCCTCCACCAAGGGCCACGAAATTCCCCCCCTCTTCCTCCATATATACAGCCCTTAGGGCATCGTTTAGACTTTGGGTTTTGTTTAGATTAAAAGTTCGCCATAGCTGCAACTTCGCGTACTTCGTTTGTGTTCGACGACCAGACAAAGGCGTCACAGAACCCCACCTTGATCAATAAAGCTTTCATCTTATATTCGCAATATCCAGATTGCAATCTTAGTTTCTTGCTTGTTCTTCGTTTGCTTGCAGGAAACAGACCCTCGTGGTCAGGTTGATCATGCTCCGGCGTGGTCAATAACCTCTCGGAGTTGGTTTAGCGATTGCTAAGGCGCGACGTCCTCGCACGTTCGTAGTCGGATCGTCAAAGTCGACTTCCACCAAAGCGAAATCCACCATCTCATCGAAAGACGGGACACCTTTGCCTCTATCAATGCATGTTGTAGAGCTATCGTATGTCTCCCGTCATTTATTTCTCACATACCAGCTATCTGCTACTTTTACACTGTACTACTTATGCACACACTTCACCCATACTCACACTATTGTTTTTTATGCATGGATATTTTAGACTCTGACGCAGTGTTGATGAGTACACAAAAGAAAAGACTGAAGTCGCTCCAGTGTAATTCAAAGATAAGCACTAAGCATTTCAGTGCTCTAAAGGGTATAGTGTCAGCAGATGGAAAATGTAAACGTAGCTCTACAGTTGATGATCTCCATTTCCACACACAACCATCCCAGGTGCTTGTTTAACTTCACGCTGTCAAATGTGGTTGCATGTTGCATATGGTCTCCAGCTTGTATTGCTTCCAATTTGGTTAAATTGCATCTGCTTACTTTACACATTATACCTTTGATAATGACATGCCTTCCTGTTTTTGATACATACTACATATGTCTATTAACCATGTTCGTATATCAAACTAATGCTCTTTTATATCCCTCATCAATCACATATGATGAGACAGTCAACCCAGTGGGTTACTGTGAGACGCGCTACTCATTTAAAGAGTGTAGGGTCATCCTCCCCACATGATTCTCAAGAAACAGCAAGGCTAAATCAAAATAGTCAACGTAGCTCTCTAGTTGATGACCGTAATTCCCCTACACCACCATCGAAGGTGCTTGCTCTTACCTGGCAATGTGATATGTGGTTGCATGTTGCATATGGTGTCTACCTTGTAATTCTTCTAATTAGGGTGAATTGCATCTGTTGCTAACACATTATACCTGTGAATATGACATGCCTTCCTATTTTTGGTACATACTGCGTCTTTCTATTAACCATGTTCGTACATCATACTACTTTTCTTGTGTATCCCTCATCAATCACTTCTGACGAGAAACCTTCAAGTTGACAATGTAATATTGGTTGCATCTTGCATATCATTTCAAACTTGTATTTCCTCTAATTTGTTGAAGTGCCACTTATAATGAGACAGATCTAACTTGGTAGAGTGATTTTGGTTGGATCTTTCATATGGTGTCTAGATTGCATTGCTTCTAATTTGTTGAAATGCCTTCTGCTTAGCGTTTTTCATACATATTCCATCCTCCTACAATGTGGTGGCCTTACATAAAAGTTTTGTTCGTCAGTATCATGCATCAACGAATTTGGAAGTGCGAATTTCATTCCTTTTTCTTGTGTGTTTACTTGACAAGGCAAAATCTAATAGGACGAAGGCCCGAAATGATGATGGTCCTCTGGAGCAACTGAAACAGATGATCTCTGCAGAATCTCCTGCTACTCCTACACTGCATTGCAAGTTCAAAAACTTATCTCCCCTACTCCACAACCCCAGGTGCTTGCTCTAACATGGCAGTGTGATATCTGGTTGCATGTTGCATATGGTGCATAGCTTGTATTGCTCCTAATTAGTTAAATTGCATCTACTTAGATTACACATTATACATGTGAATTTGACACGCCTTCATGTTTTTGGTACATAAGACATCTGCCTATCACACCATGTTCTTATATCAAACTATTGTTCTTGTGTATCCTGCATCTATCACTTATGATGAGACAGTCATGCCCGTGGGTTAGTATGAGATGTGTTACTCTTATAAAGAGTGCAGTTTCATCCTCCCCACATGATTCTCAAGAAAAAACAAGCCTAAATGAAGATATTGAATGTAGCTCTGTACTTGAAGACCACATTTACCCTACACCAGTGTAACGCCCGGATAATTATGCTACAGTAAAACTCTACTAATGATGCTATGCCACCTCCATTACTGTTGCTAATCTTTCGTTAGTTCAAAACCGATTCAAAAGTCAATCAAAATATGGCAAACAACAAAAGTTTTCAAACCTTGAAACAAAAATGTTCGGTGGGTGCCAAATATTGCACTGGTAATTATTGTGGAGTAAACACAATTTTAGAAAAGGTCTAAATACTTAAACTGAATTAAAACAGAAAAGAAAAATAAAGAAAAGAAATAAAACATAGCAAAAGAAAAAAAGGAAAGAGAAAAGAAACCCCCCCAAACCCCCCTGGGCCCAGCTAGCCAAACGGCCAGCCCAACAGGCCCATCCGGGCCAACCCACTCCCCCGTCCCCCTTCCCTGTTCCCCCGACCAGGGTCGGAACAGGGGCATGTCCCCGCCCAACCACCTCGCCGGCAGGGACGCTGGGAGGGGATAAGTCTGCCACGCCCCCTGTCGTGGATTTGTCACGGCAGATGTCCTTGTGAAAGGACTTAGTCGTGGAGCCATCGCTACGGGTAAACTTGAAGGGGTTAAAGCAGACACAAAGACACAAGGGTTTATACTAGTTCGGCCCCTTAGATGAAGGTAAAAGCCTACATCTAGTTTTGATGGAATTGATGTGGTTTCGATGGCTAGGGAGCAAACAAGCTTCGCCTAGGCTCGAGTTGTTGTTGTCTGTCTTTGAACCGTCGCCGGGTCGTCCCCTTATATACACGGGTGACGCCCGTCGGTCCACAGAGTCCCACACCGGTTCATACTCGTATCCCGGTTGGTCTCTCTCTATTCCTAACTTACAATGCAAGTTTACATATCAAGCCGGTTTACGGCTATAGGTTCGAAACCGACTACAGGCCTTGGGCCTTCATCTGCTTAATCACCTTTATACTACTAATGAAGTTAACCCGGCCCAGGTAGCCCGGCCCAGGTAGGCCGGTTCACACCTAGTAGTAATATCCCCAACATTAGGCCCCAGATTGATTTGAACTGGTTCATGTCAATCCTTCACAAAAATCTTTGTCTTCAACATCTTCTGGTAATTGGTAAACCGCCATGTCATCATCATCTCTGGTTGCTGTAGACCGGCATGACATCATCATGAAGTTTAACATTTATCACGCCTTCTTTCATTGATAGATCTGCGATACCCAAGGCAGCAGCTCCACTTCCGAATTTTGTGGCTCCTGGATTTGCGCGCCTGACACACGTCCTTTGCCTTATAAATAGGACCGAAGGGTCATTTCCTTTTCTCCCCTTCGTCTCTTTCTCTTCGTCTTCCTCGCGTCGCCAGCCTTGGAGCTCCGCCACCGCCATTGACCTCTGCACCGTCTTGGGCCGCTGCATCAACCTGAATGCTCCAGAGCACTGCGGTAGCTTTTCGCGTCTTCCTCGATTCTGGTAAGCCTTCTGCTCTTCTTAACATAGATCTGTTCTAGGGTTTCGTGTTCTTGCCGTGTTCCTCACTTGTTCATGCTCGTACCCAGACTCCTGGATAGATCTGTGAAACCTTGCTCTGATTAGCAGTAGCCTTTTAGCATCCACCTGTAGTTTCACGCTCAAGTCCATAGATCTCATCTACATACCTGCCCATTGATTCACTTCCGTTCTGCTTTAATCTTTTGAATATTTTCTGTTTTTCTGAACTTGCTTCAGATCCATTACTACAATAGGACCTTGTGAAACCTATTTCTGCATACTTAGCCATCCGCAACCTCAATTGCTTTCAATGTTTAGATCAGGCGATTTAACTTAATATAGGAAAAATTATTAAACCGGTATATACCATTAGTCCCCTTGTTGAACCGCCAGACTTCTTCAGTCTTATTATGCTACCTCATAGAAATCCGGTTTAAATGTACTGCCTCCGGTTTAACATTGTTCATACCAGCGCATTCTTGAACCGGAATCACTTATTTCTTGTAGATCTCATCATGGCCAAACAAGTATATGAGTGCAATTGGGTTCCTTCTCGCGTCACAGAAACTCAGCTGGATGATTTAGTTTCGATTGGCGCTTTAGACATTAAAGATACTATCCACTGGAGGGTTCCTGGTGATGAATGCCCTCCCACACCTCAAGAGGGAGAGGTTGTGATTTTTGCGGACCATTTAGCCCGGGGCTTCAAGCCGCCCGGTTCTAAATTTTACCGGGATGTGTTAGCCAATTTTCAACTTCGCCCGCAAGACACTAGCCCCAACTCTGTTACCAACTTATGTCACTTCCAAGTACTTTGTGAAGTATACCTTCAAGAGGAACCCACAGTTGAATTGTTTAGAGATTGTTTCGACTTAAACCGCCGCACAGAATTCACTGATGGTCCCAATACTGAATTGGGCGGTATGGCAATTCAGAAAAGGAAAGAAATCACTTATCCCCATGCCAGGCTACACGGTCACCCCAAGGAGTGGAATGCAACATGGTTTTACTGCAAAGATACTCCCCCTGATGATGAAAATCCTTTGCCTGGCTTTCGTCCGGAGCGGCTCAGCAATACACACCCCTTCCCACAAAGGTTAAGTGCCAAGGAGAGGAGTAAATACGCTCCGCAATTATCCAAGCTCCGAGCCTTCATGGCCAATGGTTTAACAGGAGTAGATCTCGCACGCTGTTGGATATCATGGAACATACTGCCTCTCAGCCGGCGCTCTGGTTTAATGTGCAAGTATACTGGTAGCGTTGATGACCCACTCCGACACACCAACATCCAGCTCTCCGATGATGAAGTCACAGATGTTGTGAAGAAAATGCTGAACGAACCGGAGCACCTCTGCGCTCAAACCGGCCTGCTCCCTTTCTGTGCTACCAACAAACCGCCAGCTGTAAGATTTTGATTGTACTTTTTATTGAACCTGTTATTGCTATCTCTGTCTGACATCAATTGCTGCTTACCCAGGGTGATAATCCGTTTTGGAGCAAGAAGCTTCCACAAGACAAATCGGAGAAAGCAGAACGGTCAACCCGGCTAAAGACGAAGGTCATCAAGAAACCTGCTAAAAAGAGGAAAACCACTGCTTCATCTGATCCGGCTGTTGATGATGATGTGGGTAATTCGGACCTTGAGGTAGAACTCGATTCACTAGGCTTACTTTTTACACGCCTTATTGATGATGATACTTGTCAGGACGACGCTGAAGCCAGTAATGCTGATGTCACTGAGGTAACTATTCTCTCTTCCGATTCAGATCCTTTGCCTTTGCCAAAATTTCGCCAGGCAAACCGGAAAGATAAATTTTCTCATCCTCTTGCTTATTTGGATCCCAAATTTCTTATGAAGACTCAGCAACATGAAGCTCGCCGCACAACTCGGCACAGCGGCCAGGTAGTTACCTCCGCCGGTTTACCAAACAGTCCGGTTCAAAAACGCCGCTCCGAGTTCTCCGACCTTTTTATTAATTTATGTCCTAAAGCGGGTTTCATCCATCAACCTCTTAATCCGTCCGATTCCGATTATCAAGTTACTTCCCATTCTTCCTCTGGTGAATTGTCGGCCACTCAGCTGCCACCACTGAAAACGGTTCTTGGGTAAGCTAGACTGAACATATGCTTCTGGTATACCACGTTATAAATTATGTTGTTCCTTGACTCTTTGTTTCTCTTTCAGGGCTAAACCTAAACAAAGCAAGAAAGCCCGCCTGAATAAAGCGGCCGAGGAAGATGTCGCCCCTGAACAGGATAAAACACCAGATCTTGAAACGTTCGTTTATGAGGATATTCCCAATGATCCTCCCTTGCAAGATGATGCTATTCCTGAGAAAAGGCCTATCAATACCTCAGTCCCTATTGACCAGCCTGCCGGCTCCGTCCGGATTGATCGGTCCCGCAGTCCTTCAAAGCCTACCGATAAACCGACCGCGCCAACGCAAACTGGCAAGTCCAAGGATGATGACGTTGTAATTACCGGCGTAGGTCACTTTGAACCAGGGAATCCTGTCGCTTTAGCCAAGCATACTGTGAAAGAAGATTTTTCTGCCATGAACAAAGGCAAATGGGATGTTGATCTGGAAACATATGCTGCTCTGAGTGCCCAAGATCTTTGTTCTGGTTACTTGAACCGGCTATATACTAGTCGTGACTGTGAAGCTGGCATGGTAAAGATGATGAGAGATAAATTTGAGGTAACTTCCTTGTGCTTCTTCTTTCTTTAATTACTGCCACTGTATTAATCCTCCTAGCCCCCAAGGGCCGGTTTGTAACCTTCTTCAAGCCAGGACTTGAATATAGTCCTCAATACTTTGAAATCCATCAATGTAGCCCCCAAGGGCCGGTTCAACTTAGTATAGTTAAACCGGGACTCCAATAAAAATTCTAACATCAGAACATAACTGAGCAAATAGCCATTAGCCCCCAAGTGCCAAGTTGAATACCTGTATTGAGCTTGGGACTTTGCGATTTAGTAATAGATGAAAATTGAAGGTGCATTAGCCCCCAAGTATCAAGCGTATAACTTGTTATGTGGTTGGTACTTCAAATTCTTGTACCCTTTGTTGAAAGCCAAGCACTGTCTTTATGCAGACTGAAGTGAGGATCAAAGAGGACCGGATTACTGATCTGCAGGAAATTTTGAAAACCCAACAAGCTGAAACCGACAAGGCAAGAGAAGAAATAACCAGCACTTTGAGCATCACAGAACAGCTGAAAGAGGGCTTCAAGAAGGAGCGGACTGATTGGGCCACTGAGAAGGCCGATTTAATAAAAAGAGCTGAAAACGCTGAAGCTGCCCTTAAACCGGTGGTAGATGAGCTGACCGCCGTAAAGCGGCAAGTACATTCCATGACCGCTGCTATCTTTGGTAAGCTCCTTTTGGTTTCCTGGACAAGTCTGGCCTGCTTATAATAGAGCCGGTTTGTGATCTTTCCTGTATTGTTACAGGTACACGCATTGGTCACTTAGGGTCAAATGTTCGGAAGAAGTTGAAGGCTACCTACACTTTAATTGAACAGCTGTATACCGGAGTGCAACGGATCATCACCACTGCATCTCATAACAATCCGGCACCCACTTTAATCCAAGACACTCTTAATAGGTTGTCAATGCTTCTTGCTCGGATTGAAGAACTGAAAAAATCTGCTGCTCAAACCGGAGCCATTAGCGCCTTAATCCGGGCAAAAGCATGGGTGCCGGATTTCGATCTTGTTGAAGCAGCTCAAGGCTATCCCAGCTTGAAGGAAGATGGCTCAGAGTTCAATGAAGATGATTTGAGGGCGATAAACCATGCAGTACGCCCTCTCGCTTGTCAATTGGCTGAAGAGGCCAACTTATTGCATTATCAAGCTCAGTACAATGATCAGAACAAAAGAGTGGCCGCACCAATTCCTGAAGCGGAGAATCTGGTTCCTCCAATCCGTAAGCATACTTACGCTCCTGATATTGAACCATCTTCTCTGATCCATGAAGAGGCTGTCTTTCAAGCTTTAATGGGAATCGACTGGTCCATTGTTGATTTCCAGCCAATGGATAGAGATGAGGAAGCTGAAGCGGCACGGGACGACCCACAACCATCAGACCGGTTTGATGAGAAGGCTAGAACCAGAAGCCGGTTTAAACAACTGCCTTATTATGATCCGCCAAAATAACAATGATCTTATTTGGGCACCACGTTGCCTTGTAATAGAATAGCCAATACTTCTACTTTAAATATGCCTTCATGCATACGTCCTGATGCTTTTGCGTGAAATCCTCAATTTATATTTCCTGCAATCAGAAAATCTTGAACTGCGGTGGCGGTTATACCGCCAACCGGTTTATAACCTTGATATATATATATATCAATGTATTTAAAACATATAATCAAATATGCGATACAAAATACCTGCCATCGCTAGGCATGAAGTTGGCTTAGCCAGGCTTGAAACAGAGGTTCTATAAACCATGACCATCAAAGGGGAGAAAACAACTCCCATGTAAACCGTGCTGGGTCATTATGAGCCCCCCTGCTACTTCATGATGTTAATAGGAAAGATAAACCGGGCATATTTCTCCGGAGTACAAATGAACCGATTTCCGTCAGCTGAACCGGTAGAAAAGTGTTGTTGGTTTAAAGGAAACACAACAAAAATTGAAGAATAGTCATAAAAGAAATATGGAAGCAAAGGCAATGATAAAAACCGTTTGCAAAAACATGCTTTACTGAGCTGATCAGATGGTGTTACCACGGTCGGACAAGACCAAGCCCCCAATAGGAGTGACAATGGTTCAAGTCAGCCAGGTCCCCAAATGAAACCGTGGCATTTATGCCGATCAAAAGGCGTGGCAATGGTTCGGGTTCGACCAAGCCCCCAAGTGATTTTGTGGCCTTAGGCCGATCAAGAGGCGTGACTGGTTCAGACTTGACCATGTCCCCAAGTGATCTGGTGGCTTTCGCCTATCAAAAGGTGTCGCATTGGTTCGGACACGACCAAGGCCCCAAGTGGTATCACAAAGCTTTTTTTGAAAACCAAATTTCAAGGGGTAAACCGGAGGCCGCTTTAAAACAGAACCACTCCATGTAACCACACATGATATGAAAGGACAGAGACCCCGCTTTAGCCAAGGCTCCGGTTTTATTATATCAATGATAATATATACACTACCATAATATGTACATAGATAGAGCCAATGGCTCAAGTGTAGTAAGGCCGAAGATGAGCTATATTCCACGGCCTGTTGGTCTCCTCCTCTGATGTGCGTGAGTCTTTATGCTCTCGAATATTAATCAGATAGTATGACCCGTTGTGCAGATTCTTGCTAACCACGAAAGGTCCCTCCCAAGGTGGGGATAACTTGTGCATATCCGTCTGATCTTGGATGAGCCGAAACACCAAATCTCCTTCTTGAAAAGTTCTAGTTCTGACCCCGCGACTATGATAGCGACGAAGATCTTGTTGATAAATCGCCGAGCGGGCAGCCGCTATGTCACGCTCCTCATCTAATAGGTCCAAAGCATCTTGCCGGGCTGTCTCATTGTCCGCTTCAACATAAGCCGCCACACGAGGCGAATCATGCCGGATATCACTAGGGAGAACCGCCTCTGCTCCGTAGACCATAAAAAACGGTGTGTATCCTGTAGATCGGTTGGGCGTAGTGTTGATACTCCATAGCACAGATGGTAGCTCTTCAATCCAACATCCCGGTGTTCTTTGCAATGGAACCATAAGCCGGGGTTTGATGCCTCGCAAGATCTCTTGATTAGCTCGTTCTGCCTGCCCATTGGACTGGGGGTGAGCCACTGACGATACGTCAAGTCGGATATGCTCACGTTCACAGAATTCCTTCATAACGCCCTTGGAGAAATTGGTACCATTGTCCGTAATGATGCTGTGTGGAAAGCCAAACCGGAAAATCACCTTTTTAATGAACTGCACTGCTGTAGCTGCATCACACTTACTAACAGGCTCCGCTTCAACCCACTTGGTAAATTTATCGACTGCCACCAAAAGGTGGGTTTTCTTATCCTTGGACCTTTTAAAAGGTCCGACCATATCCAGCCCCCATGTTGCAAACGGCCAAGTAATTGGAATCATCCTCAATTCTTGAGCCGGCACATGAGCACGCCTTGAAAATTTCTGACAGCCATCACACCGTTTAACCAAGTCCTCCGCATCAGCATGAGCTGTCAACCACTAGAACCCGTGACGAAATGCCTTAGCTACTAGAGACTTTGAACCGGCGTGGTGACCACAATCCCCTTCATGGATTTCGCGTAAAATTTCACAGCCTTCCTCAGGGGAGATGCAGCGTTGAAACACCCCTGATACACTGCAATGATGCAATTCGCCATTGACAATAGTCATAGACTTGGATCGCCAGACTATCTGCCTGGCTAGAGTCTCATCCTCTGGCAACTCTCCCCGGTTCATGTACGCAACATAAGGAACTGTCCAATCCGGTATAACATGCAGGGCTACCACCAATTGAGCCTCCGGATCAGGAATAGCCAAATCCGCTTCACCTAGGAGCTTGACTGACGGATTGTGCAACACATCAAGAAAGACATTAGGCGGGACCGGTTTACGCTGAGAGCCCAACCGGCTTAAAGCGTCCGCACCTTCATTTTTTTGACGATCCACGTGATCCACCTAATAACCCTTGAAGTGACATGCAACAATATCCACCTCACGACGATATGCCGCCATGAGTGAGTCTTTAGAATCCCAAGTGCCAGACACATGTTGAGCTACGAGGTCCGAGTCACCGAAGCACTTAACCCGACTTAGATTCATCTCTTTAGCCATCTGGAGACCATGGAGCAAGGCTTCATACTCAGCTGCATTATTAGTACAAGGGAACATTAAGCGGAGAACATAACAAAACTTATCACCTCGTGGGGAAGTTAACACAACTCCTGCCCCCGAGCCTTCCAATTGCCTGGATCCATCAAAATGGATAGTCCAATATGTGTGATCCGGCTTCTCCTCTGGTGCTTGCAACTCAGTCCAATCATTGATGAAATCAACAAGTGCTTGAGATTTCACCGCCGTCCGGGGTACGTACTTCAATCCGTGCGGACCAAGTTATATAGCCCACTTGGCAATCCGGCCGGTCGCCTCCCGGTTCTGTATGATATCGCCCAAGGGAGCTGAACTGACCACTGTGATAGGGTGCCCTTGGAAATACTGCTTCAACTTCCGGCTTGCCATGAAAACTCCATATACCAGCTTCTGCCAATGCGGATACCTTTGCTTGGATTCAATAAGCACCTCGCTGGTATAGTAAACCGGCCGCTGAACCGGATACTCCTTACCGGCCTCCTTGTGTTCTACCACAATAGCCACGCTAACTGCACGAGCATTGGCCGCTACGTATAACAATAACGGCTCCTTGTCGACTGGAGCTGCAAGAACGGGCGGATTGGCTAATTGCCGCTTCAAGTCCTCCAACGCTTCATCAGCAGCTGGACTCCAGATGAATTGATCTGTCTTTCTCAACATCTGGTATAAAGGGATGGCCTTCTCTCCGAGGCGGCTGATAAACCGGCTCAGTGCGGCGATCCGACCCGCCAAACGCTGAACATCGTTGATACACTTCGGTTTAGCCACGGAGGTGATAGCCGCAATCTTCTCCGGATTAGCCTCAATTCCTTTGTTGGACACAAGAAAGCCCAGTAACTTGCCTGCCGGAAGACCAAAGACACATTTGGCAGGGTTAAGCATCATCTTATAAACCCGCAAGTTGTCAAAGGTTTCCTTTAAATCATCAACCAGCGTCTCCTTCTGCCTTGACTTGACTACAATATCATCCACATAGGCGTGCACATTGCGGCCGATCTGTTTATGTAGGCAATTCTGTACACACCGTTGATAAGTGGCTTGGGCGCTCTTGAGCCCAAAAGGCATAGATACATAGCAGAAGGATCCAAAGGGAGTAATAAATGCCGTCTTCTCCTGGTCCTTAACCGCCACTTTGATCTGATGATACCCAGAATACGCATCCAAAAAACTCAAACGCTCACAACCCACCGTGGCATCAATAATCTGGTCAATGAGGGGGAGGGCAAAAGGATCCGCTGGACAAGCCTTGTTAAGATCCGTATAATCCACACACATACGCCAAGTGCCATTTTTCTTAAGAACCGGCACCGGATTAACAAGCCACTCTGGATGGAACACTTCAATGATAAAACCAGCTGCTAAGAGCCTGGCCACCTCCTCCCCAATAGCTTTGCGCCTCTCTTCGTTAAACCGGCGGAGAAATTGCTTTACCGGTTTATACTTGGGATCAACATTAAGAGTGTGCTCAGCGAGTTCCCTCGGTACACCTGGCATGTTAGAAGGCTTCCATGCAAAAATGTCCCGATTCTCACGGATGAACTCGGTGAGCGCGCTTTCCTATTTAGGGTCCAAGTTGGCACTGACAGTGAACTGCTTGGACGAATCGCCGGGCACGAAGTCAACAACTTGGTCTCAGCCGCTGATTTGAACTTCAGATCTGAATCATGCTCCATAGTTGGCTTCTTCAAAGGGGTCATGTCCGCCGGATCAACATTGTCCCTATAATATTTTAACTCCTCCATGGCACAAACCGACTCTGCATAGGCCGCATCACCTTCCTCACATTCCAAAGCAATATTGCGGCTCCCATGAACCGTTATTGTCCCTTTGTGACCCGGCATCTTGAGCTGCAAATAGATATAACAAGGCCGTGCCATGAATTTGGCATAAGCCGGCCGCCCAAACAAGGCGTGATACGGGCTCCGGATCTTCACCACCTCAAAGGTTAGTGTCTCGGATCGGGAATCATGCTCGTCCCCAAAAACCACCTCTAGGGCTATCTTACCAACAGGATATGTTGATTTGCCAGGCACCACACCATGGAACACCGTATTAGACGGTCTGAGATCCTTGTCTGTTAGCCCCATGCCGCAAAATGTCTCACAGTACAGGATGTTAATACTGCTCCCTCCATCCATGAGTACCTTGGTGAATTTATAACCTCCCACCTGAGGGTCTACCACTAATGCCAACTAGCCCGGATTGTCAACCCGGTGGGGGCGATCCTCCCTGCTCCACACGATAGGCTGCTCCGACCAGCGTAAATAACGCGGTACGACCGGTTCAACAGAGTTCACTGCTCGCTTATGAAGTTTCCGGTCGCGCTTATCCAAGCTAGTTGTGAAAACGTGATACTGCCCATTGTTCAACTGTTTTGGCTGGCTCTGATAACCCGACCGCTGCTGCTGCTGTTGGTTGTAACCCCCTTGACCGTTCTGATTATCCTGGTTATTATTACCGCCCTGATTGAAACCTGAACCGGAAGCTCCATCGTGACCCGGCCCATGGAAACCGGATCCTGAGCCACCACCTGACCCACGGTCATACCGGAAGGCATTAGAGTTTTTAAATTCCTGCATAATGTAACAATCCTTCCAAAGGTGGTTAGCCGGCGCCTCCTTCGTCCCGTGTTTTGGGCAAGGCTGATTCAGCAAGTAGTTTAAGCGATCCGGGTTAGGATTTGGAGCCCCATTACGATTCGCCGCTTTACCTCTGCGCAGCTGACCCTTGTCCTGCACATTAGTGTTAGCCACAAAGTCCATGCTGCCATCCGCCTTACGCTCGCCTCCGTTTCCATGGCCCACCGGTTTGTATTGATGCCCCTTAGAGTTGCTATTCTTTTTTCCCTTCCCTGCTTCGTCATCGTCAGTCTCGGGATCCTTGGTACTATTAGAATCAGCATACTTCACTAAAGCGGCCATGAGAGTTCCCATGTCATTACAGAACCGCTTCATATGCCCCAACTTCTGCTTTAGAGGCTTAAACCGGCAGTTGCCCTCCGGGGTTAAGATCGCAGAGTCAGCATTGATCCTGTCAGACGAGTGCAAGACTTCAGAAACGCGGCGTACCCAATGGGTTGTTGACTCTCCGTCCTCCTGAACACAAGCCGCCAAGTCTACTATGGACTTAGGCTGCTTACACGTATCTTTGAAATTCTGGATAAACCGGGTCCGCAACTGGGCCCATGAACTGATAGAATTAGGCGGCAGGCTTTTCAACCAAGTACAGGCTGTGCCTTCAAGCATCATGGTGAAGTACTTTGCGCACGCGGTCTCATCCACATCCAGCATCTCCATTGCCATCTCATAACTCTCTACCCACGCTTCTGGAGATAAATCAGCGGTGTAATTTGGCACCTTGCGCGGGCCCTTGAAGTCCTTGGGCAGGCGTACATTGCGTAAAGCGGGGACTAAACAGGGCACTCCCAAGCTAGATGCGACCCCTGGCCCGGCAGAGGTGGTAGGACGAACCGGTGTAAGCTGATCCGCCTTGTTCTGTGCTGCTAACTCGGCCTCCCTTCGTGCCCGGGCCTGGTCCACTACATCCTGAGCATCGTGAACACCACCGGCCGGGTTATTTCCACGGGCCGCTTCACGGCCCCGCACATTGCTTGATATGGCCGGTTCATCCAGGCACCTACTATAGCTCCGGCTTGGACGAGGTGTGGAATGAATCCGATCGCGGCTGTATGAATATGCCTCCAGTTGAATCAAAGCGGTCTGGAGAAGTTCCTTAACCCGGCGCGTCTCTATTGCTTGCGGAGAGTCTCCTTCGACCGGGATAGCTTCTAATTGTGCAGCAGCTGCGACAAGATTGTCCATAGGATTAGAATAATGACCCGGAGGTGTCTGGACCGGCGGAGGAATCACAATGTTCTGCCGAGGAGGTTCCATCAGGCAGGGTTGGACCGTCGCTCCTGGCCCTGGTGCCTCGACCCGGTTTACCTCCAGGTGCCCCGGCGGATTACTGCTTCCAGCTCCCGGAGTGTGAAAGAGATTTCGAGGGTCGAACCCTAACGGCAGGCGTGATCTGTGCTTCCGCTTCAAGACTTCCTGTGATGTGTTCTGGTCGAGCATGAGCTTATAGGCCTGGGCATCCAAAGCGGCCCGCTCTGCTGCCATCCTCTCCTTCTCTGCTGCCAGGTCGGCTTTGGCTTGTGCAATCTGCTCTCTCACCTTTGCAACCTCTGCATCATGGGCCTCCTGATCCGCCGGATTGGCCTCTGCCATAAGTACAGCTAGTGCATCAAACAGGCCAGACAGAACTTGAACCGGTGGGCGCACAAGGCCTCCTGCCCCTGCTGCCGCTGCCACTGCTGATCCGGAGAACATTGCTGCTACGGTCGAGGAGTGATTCGCCGCCTGCGTACCGGCCATGAATATTCCAACCCGGTTGATCTGCTCAGGGGGGTCCGGAATACTGTCGCCATCGGAACATCCCCTAATCTGGTCGTCTTGCAACTGATACAATGATTCGGTCTCTCCGGTTGAGGACTCGTCGCCGGAATAGACAACGGTCTCGCTACCGTATTCTGACTCGTCCACATGCTCTCCTCCGTGGATGACTCCCACGAAGGCACCCTTCACGGCCGGTTTAACCTGGGTAGATCTCGCACGCTGAGCCGTCTCGATGAGGTCGGTGCGGATGTCCGGCTCAGGCCCAGGCTCACCAATCTTGCCGATAAAAACGTGTATGCCACCAGAGGGGACCCGGTACCCGTACTCGATCGAGCCGGCTTCGGGACCCCATCCTGCATCATCAATGTAGAGCTTGCCGCGACGACTCTTGGTCATCCGGTCCACAGCATAGCCTTCGAGTCCTTTGAGCTTGCCCTCCAAGATCATCAAACCGTCGTGCGATAGCCCCACGGTGGGTGCCAATTGTCGTGGATTTGTCACGGCAGATGTCCTTGTGAAAGGACTTAGTCGTGGAGCCATCGCTACGGGTTAACTTGAAGGGGTTAAAGCGGACACAAAGACACAAGGGTTTATACTAGTTCGGCCCCTTCGATGAAGGTAAAAGCCTACGTCTAGTTGTGATGGAATTGATGTGGTTTCGATGGCTAGGGAGCAAACAAGCTTCGCCTAGGCTCGAGTAGTTGTTGCCTGTCTTTGAACCGCCGCCTGGTCGTCCCCTTATATACACGGGTGACGCCCATCGGTCCATAGAGTCCCACACCGGTTCATACTCGTATCCCGGTTGGTCTCTCTCTATTCCTAACTTACAATGCAAGTTTACATATCAAGCCGGTTTACGGCTACAGGTTCTAAACCGACTACAGGCCTTGGGCCTTCATCTGCTTAATCACCTTTATACTACTAATGAAGTTAACCCGGCCCAGGTAGGCCGGTTCACACCTAGTAGTAATATCCCCAACACCCCCGCCTCCTCAATCCCCTCTCCCACTCGCCCCTGCTCTCCCTCTCGGCCCCTGCGCCTCCCTCTCCCCTCAGATCCACCTCACTGCCTCTCCTTCCCCTTCGCATCCGAGCGCCCCGCCGCCATGGCTCCGGCCTAGCCACGGCCGCGGTGCCCACCTCGCCGTCCCACTGTGTCTCCAAGGGCCGCCATCGTCTGCTGCTTCGACTAGTGCAACCCGTTGGAGTTCGGAGCTACCGTAACGCCATGACGTCGTTGTCTTCCTCCTCTACTCTGACGAGCTTCGTCGCCGCTCTTCACCAACTCCGGCGACGCCCCTCTGTTGCTACTAAACCATTCACCGGCCACCGTGCATGCTGCTAGGCGAGCTGCCTCCCTCCTCCGCCCTGTAGCTCCCCTAGCTCGCGCTGTAGGAAGCTCGTCGTCATGCCCGGGCTCTGGTCGCCGCGGTGTACCTCGGCGCCGTGGCAACATCCGCCATCACGCTCGCCCGAGCTCACCGTTGTGCTCCTTGGGTTCCTAGGAGCCCAACAGGCCTGCGCACGCTCCCTCCCGTGCCTCCTAACACCGTCCTCGATGAGCGCCCGAACACATCACCGCGGAGCTTGCCGCCGGTAAGGCTCCGGTAACCTTTTGGTCACGGGCTCAACCCCGTTGCACTCCCCACGCTGCGTAGATACTCCCCAGCCTCTCCATTTGCTCGGTTGCTTGCCGCAGCTCCGTTTTTCGTCGAGCACCCGTGCATGCCGCCGCCTCCGCCGCTTTCCGGCACCGATTTCGGCCGAGTCCGGCGATGCTATGGCCACCACTGGACGCGGCGCTGTGAGCTCGTTCGAACGCACCTAGCCCCGCTCCTCCCCGATCCCCGTAGCATGATTCCGGCCAACTCCAGCAAGGGGCCGCCGTTGTTTTGGTCGCCGGAGTCGCTCCGGCGCCGACTGCCGACGTGGCCTGCCGCTGGGGTCCAGCAGGGTCACTGCCTGGTGACCCCAGGGGCCCGGCTGGCCTAGTTGACCCTGGTCAACTTGCTGACTGGGCTGGTCCCAACAGCTGACCAGTGGCCCCCATCCTATAAGCTAATTAAATTAGTTAATTTAATTAATCTAGGCTAATTAGTCACTGACTAATGGGGCCCACACTTAGTTAATCATTATTTGTTTTAAACAAATCCTTTTCGAGCTCTGACTAATGACAGGTGGGTCCCACTGGACCCACAAGTCAGTTTTGACTCTAGTCAACCGCACTGTTGACTGCTAACATCACACATACATCATGTTGACGTCCTCCCATACTATTCTAGATAATGTTGATTTAAATTAATTAAATAAAGTTTCAGAAAATGATTAAAACTTTAGAAAACCATAGATAATAAACCGTAGCTCAGATGAAAATACTTTCTACATGAAAGTTGCTCAGAACGACGAGACGAATCCGGATACGCAGCCCGTTCGTTCACCACACACCCCTAACACATCGAACATGCAACTTCCCCCTCCGGTTCATCTATCCGAAAACGCAAAACACCAGGATTACTTTCCAGGATGTTTTCCGCCTTCGCCGGTATCACCTACTACGTAGCGACCAGACCTCAAATAGTCTGATCTCTGTGCATCAGTGTCATCCCTGGATCAGTAATGCTGACACGCACAGTACTTGAAGGATTTATAACAAAGTAGCAATCACACACTTATTACATCGAATGTCTCCAAAGAGAACTTATTACAATAAATATGACTTAAGGCCATCTAATAACGATAACAGCGGAAGGCTTGGAAGATAAATGAGTCCATCAACTCCAACGGCATCACTGAGTATAGAACCACGATCCTAAAGCATGTTACTCGTCATCTGAAAAGTTTGATACATGAATGTTGCAGCCCGAAAACGGGTCAGCACATGGAATATGCTGCAAAGTAACACATAGAGAGTAATGAAATAGTAAAACTATACTACATGCATATATGGCTGGTGGAAAATCTCTATGGTTATAGTTTTTTTGCGTAAAGCCAATTTTTCCCTACTGCAAAGGAATAAATTTATTTAACTATCATGGTGGTTGTTAAACATTGAGAATGGTTGACAGCATTCTCAATTCCATTTAAGTAACATCATCATTAAACAACCCAACAAAATTAATTAAACTAACATGATGAGATTCACTTGATAATCCAAGTACTAGATACTCAAAACGTCCATAACCAGGGACACGGCTAATCATGATTAGTTTATACACTCTGCAGAGGTTTGCACAGTTTTCCCCACATGACTCGATCTCCTCCATTGGGATTCTCGCACTACCTGGTGGTTCAGAAACGGATGACCGAGACATAGTCTTTCAGAAGCGCTAGCACCTTACGATGGGTAGACCGTACCAACCTACATCCCCTACATCTGCTAGTCTACCACTGTAAGAGTTCGCACGACTTAGTCAACTTTCCTAGAGCCCATAATAGCATGTGGCTGCACACGGAAGTTTCTAGCATGAATAGTCTTATGATCCCTTTGAGCCTGGGTGGCAGTCCAAAAACAAACAGGCAATCCTGGAATACCCAGGTACCTCAATCCACCAGATGTGTATTTATGTTGCCACCTTAAATAAACCATTAATTAACAATCTCACATCTGTCATGGAAATTCACTCACCCAATCCACGTCTACTAGCATAGCATGGCATAATAAGCAAACGTAGAAGTAATTCCCAAGGGTTTGATAATAAAACAGGTAATAGGTACTACCTCATCTACTTCCCAAAACCCACAATTTAATTAGATCCTAATCATGCAATTGTTTGAGGATTGATCTAATTCATAAAAACTGGGTAATAAAGAAGTATGAGCAAAGTGTTACTTGCATTGCTGATGATCCGCAAAACCTAGGGATTCGAAGTAGCAAGAGGCGCAATCCGGGTACTCTATCGCAAACAAACAATCAAACAAGCATACAATAAGTACTCATCTAATGCACGGGTAAAACATAAAATAAGAGATCTAACCAGAAAGTTCAACTTAAGAACTCCGGTTTGCAAAAGAATCAAATCGAACCAAGAAACAAAACTCAAACGGCGAAAGAAACAAGCTTCGCTTACTAATCTGGACCTAAGTCAAATTTTACAGAAGCAAAAACTAGTTTGAGTAGATTATTCAGAAAGAGGGTTTCGAGACAAAACTCCAGGCGCTTGAATCGCCTGATTCCGATAAACGAGCAAAAAGATAAACTAAAACGAAAATCGGATTAGAAATCGCGATCAGAAAAATCGCGGAATAAATCCGAGAAAAAGAAAAATGATGAACAGATTAACGAATGAACGTTCGTTATCTGGATCTAAACGACGGATATGTCCGTTAAAACGAACGAACGAGCGAACGCTCGTTAAATAAATAAACTGACAAAACCGATCTAATAAAATAAAAAAACTAGGGTTTTCTTTTAAAAAAAACCAAAGTGGTTTTCTAAAAAAAATGGTCCGGCAGCGGCGGCTCGGGCAGTACCTCGGCGAGGCACTCCGGCGGGGGCGGGGCGGCTCCGGCGGGGTGGT